>NC_071354.1:235319205-235624205 GCF_943734655.1 Sabethes cyaneus
CGCTTTTATTTTTAAAAAATCCACGATTCCTACGATTTTTAAAAAATAAATGCGAAACGTCGGAGAGTAACTAAAAATTTGTTACGATTTTGGTTTGACTACATATGCCATTTCCCAAAAAAAGCTACAAACAAATACAAGTCGACACCATACTACGCAATATTAGACTCAAATTCAGATCCAGATTTAGATCCAAATTTTAGTTTATATAAAATCCAATTCAATGGTCGAAATTCAAGAACACATTGTGGTCAAAATTCAAGTCGAAATTCAGAACCAAATTTAGCTCCAAATTCAGATCCAAATTTAAATGTAGATTCTGGCCCATATTCTACTCCACATTCCGGCTCAAATTTTGGGTCGTAATTTTAGTCCAAATTTAGATTCACATTAAATTCCATATTCTTGGCCAAACTCTGATGATAATTCTGGCCCAAATTTAGGTCCAGATTTCGATCGAAATTCAAGTCGAAACTAACTCTAGTCCGTATTCGGCTTCAATTTCAGGTCTAAATTTGAATTCAAATCCTGGTGCAAATAGCGGCCCGAATCTTGGTTCAATATCAGATCAGAATTCAGATCCAAATTCAAGTCCATATTCCTGTCCAAATTCTGGTCATAATCCTGATCTAAATTCGAGTCCAAATTCAGATCGAAACTGATTCTGATCCATGTTCAGCTTCAAATTCAGGTCCAACCTCGAAAGGACATTCCGACACTAATACGCAACTTTTGATCCAAATTCAGGCCCACAGACAAATTCTAATTTAGGTCCAACTCCGGTTTGAGTTAAAGTCCAAATGCAGGGGTCCAAATGAGATGCAAGCTTGGATCGAAAATCAGATTCAAACCGTTGACCAAAATGCAAACCAAAGTCTTACTGCGAAGACAGCACCGCCAAGCGGAGATTCGAACTTATGAAAACTGCCTTGTCAAACCAGCATCGTACATCGAAGCTGTCTGGGAACCCGCGGACCAAATTCAAATCCAAATTCTGGTCCAAATTCAGCTTCAAACTCAGATCGCAAAATAGGACCACATTGAAGTCTAAATACTCTAAATTGAGAATTTGATCCGAATTCTGGTCCAAATTTCATTCCACATTCTGCTTTACATTCAGAACCATGTTTGAGTCCAAATTCAAGACCGTGTTCAAGTCCAAATTCAGATCTAAATTTAAGCTTCAAATTAAGGTCCGAATGAAGGTCCAAACGCAGGTATGAATTCAGATCCCAGTTAAATTCAAATCCTAAATCTAGTACAAATTCAGGTCCTAACTCAGATCCACATTCAGATCCAAATATTGACTCGAATTCGGGCCAAAATTCAGATCGTAATTTTGTAATGTAATTTTGGTCCAAATTTTCACGGTTCACGTTTCATGCAGGTTCAAATTCGAGTCCACATTTTGGTCCAAGTTCAAAATGTTGCTCCAAACTTAGTTCCTTGTTCATGCTCCACATTCAGATGGAAAATCAGCGTGAAACTAATCCAGGTCCAAATTCGAAACCCAAATTAGAGGCCAGATTCCGGTTATAGGCCATATTCGAGTTAAAATTCCGGTCCAAATGTTGATACAAATTCCGAGGGTAATTCAAGTTCAAATTCTATATAAATCAGGCCCAAATTCAGATCAAAATTCAAGCCCAAGTTCAAGTCCATATTTTTGTCCATCATTGTTGTTGTTGTTTTTAGTTTATAAGAACATTTTAAAGGCAAGGCGTTCATTCGAGTCCTGTCCATAATTCTGGTCCGTATTCTGGACTGCAGTTGAATCCAAATTCTGTCTGGTCCATCCATACTGCGGTTCATATACCGGCAAGACTAAATTGTAGACCAAATTTTGGTTCACCTAATTTTGTTCCCTATTCTGGGTTACATTTAGATTCTAATTTTGTCTGGTCTAAATTTTAGAGAAAATTCTGGATCTAATTTTAGTCCAACTTCTGGTCAAAATTCAGGTTGCCATCCAATACGATGCTGGTCTAAAAAGCAGGTCATCGTACGTTCAAATATAAGCGGCTAGAGTCAGTAAGGTTACTAAGTTACTAAGTTTAAGCCCAAAGCTTTGCGAAATTGAGGATCTCAGCCAAATTCTTCTCCGGTTTAAACCCAATCTGATCTTAATTCAAATCCATGTTCCACTACAAGTTTCCATTTCAGGTCCGAATTGAAGACCAAATTCTGATTCAAATGTAGCTGCAAATTCAGCTCTACACACAGGTCCAAATTGAACTCCATATTCTGGTCCTTATTTCGGACCGCATGTGAATCCAAATTCTATTTGATTCAAATTTTGGTGCAAATTCTATTTAATCTAAAATTCTGGTTCGAATTCAGATCCACATTCAAGTGCAAATTCAGGTCCAATGTTGTGGTCAAAATTAATTCGGAACCATATTTAACTCATTTGAAAACGGTCCGTAATCGGCTGTACGGCGAAGCTTTCGTTTGACGTCGAAACAGGAGCGTTGTACGGCTTTCATGTCAACTTTGCGAATGCATCTCTTGATTCTACCAATCCACTGTTGGCAATTCGTGGTTCTCCAATTATGTTTGTACACCAAGGAACTCAAAATCCCGAAGAAATTTTCGATTGGGCGCAGTGAGACAGATTTTTCCGGTCGTGGTTCTTGGGTAAAAATGGGATCGAATGGGTATTCAGGAACGATTGTGTTTTTTTGGCGTAAGGCGATGATGCTCTATCCGGCCAAAACACGTATTGTCCATCTGTTTTTGTAGAAACGGGATCAAAATTTTCTCCAAACATTCGTCTGGTGCATCTTAATTGATAGCCAAACCAGGGCTTGAGCTTGTTGTTGAAAAAACGAGAAAGAGAACGATGTCCTTCTGCGTCCATAATTTTGGTTGGTCTTCCACTACTTTGGTTGCGAATAATTGTTGGGCATCTTATGATATGGTAAACAGTCGAAGCCGCAACATATTTGCTTTTTAAATGTTGTACCGTATACTTTTTGCCAAGATTTCTGTTGCAGTTCGTAGAAATGTACAACGCGCACCCGAAATGCTTCTTGTTTCGACGCCATTTTTAGCAAAACTGGGCAAGCATAAACAAAACAAAAAATATTTACAAAAAGAGGAGAGAGAGAGAGCCAACATATACATACTCTCATTTCTCTTTGAGCTCGTTTGTTGTTGAGCATGAGGGCCACGAAAAAAATCCAAAATTTTAGTTGCCACCCGTTAATTGAGATCTGAATTCTGAGCAGTCTGAGATAAGATAAGATAAAATAAGATAATTGAGATCTGAATTCTGACCAATTATAGTCGAAATTCAACTTCAAATTTAGGTCCAAATCCAGGTCTCAACTCGTTTTCAAATCTTGATCCATATTTAGGACGTAATTCAGATCCACATCCAGATCGAAATCTGGCCCTAGGTCTGGTTCGCATTCAAGTCAATATTCGGAACCAATTTTGGTCAAATTGTGGCTCAAATTGTGGCTCAAATTCAAATCCAAGCTTCAAGTCCTAATTTTGGTCTAAACTCAATCTGGTCTCAATTATTTTTCAAATTCAGATCGTAACTGAGGACCGAATTCGTTAAATATCGTTTTAAAACGTTCATTATTTGACGTTTAAAGTATAGTTTTCATAACCTATGGGCTTACAATAGTTATACGAAAAAATATTTTTCTTCATTATTTTACAACAGCTGATTGGTGTATAACTGAGTAATTCATTACTGTTTCAAATTTTTAGTCCCACCTAAACAGTATTGATTGATTTGAATACAGTAATGTTTCGATTTTGTCAGCCCATGTTGAATTTTGGGCTGACAAAATCGGGAAATTGTTTTTTCGAAATTTTTTTAAAATTCAAGACTTAATACCTTGCAATATCGAAGACTTCTACTAAAAATTAAATTTTAACCCTTAATTGGTCAACCGAAAGCACACTGGTCCAAAACCTTTTTTGGTGCGCATTAGCTTTGAGCGGGAAAACGTGGTTTTAGGTTGATGGAACCTTTGAAAGCCTTTCTTAAAATTAAAAGTTATATCGTCCAGCGGAATTCAAATTTTGATTAATCCCCGCAAAAGTACAATAAAAAAATTATTTTTCTTCAGTTTCAATATAACACCTTCTTCAAGGTTCTATTATTACAAGAAATTTTGCTTAACACAGTAACCTTCTATCTCTTCAGCAAAGATAGAAAAATCGTATTTCTCATAAACGAAAAATCGTTAAAATCAGTTTTACTATTTTAGCTGTTTTTGTAGTTGTTGTATGACTTTTTCCAGTTTTACAAAGTTGTACAAATAGTAAAGATACACAACATTGCTGAATATAGTATACTTCTATCTTTGCTTATTTAGGAACTATAGAACTTTTACTATAAAAAACCCTAATTTTGACCCCGAATTACTCGCAAGAAGGCATCATGGCAATCAAAAACTCTCCCCAGAGAAACAGATTAGTTTCAAGCAGGCTGAAAAGTTTTTTAAATTATGTTTAAAAGCACAAAAGTTCAGCAAAATTTATACGCTGACAAAAGCGGAATAAAAAGCTGATGAAATCGGGGGTAGACAAAATCGGGAGCTGACAAAATCGGAACATTACTGCATTTAGTCTTAATTCTTTTAATATTTCATGCTTTTGGATATTTTGGAAAATAGTTAATTTAATCAAATGAAGACATTCTTCCCTACTAGCACGGTTGTTAAAAAGTAGTTGTGGTAACCGAATTATGACTAATTTCAGTTGAAATCCGGTTGCGTAAACTAAATGGACATAAAGTGTGCTACTTGGGTTTACTATCCAACTCCAATGACAGTTTTTTCTAAACCAAGACGCAACTTCAATAAAAAATAATAAAAGTAATTAGCCAAATAGACTTCGTCAGTCCCGTTCGAGATCTAAGATTATTGCTTAATTTTTCTATATGGTGTAATAGTTTGCAGTTTGAAGTCCCATTTTTTTCATCGTTCCGATGGGTAGCACAATAACAAGTCACCAACAATTAACATCGACACTAAAATAAGTTGTTACAGTCAAAATGCAACTAAATCGTTCCGACAACACAAATGACGTAAGCCATTCAACTGAAGAATAAAGTTTGCTAAACTTTACAATATCATGTCGAACATTATTATCACCGTAAAGAGTTGATCTACGAAACAGATTGCAAAACATTCCAGCATGCATCAAATACACACCCTTCACTCATTCAACTTGTCCTCAAACTCCGACAGCAATCAGAAAAATCATCATTTTTAATTTAATTTTTCTTCTTTTTTCTTCTTTCGAATAAACCAAAACCACGCAAATATATCTTCCGCTCACCTTCTTTCACTACCAATGTAAAATCACCGTGCGTGTCGTGTCATCAATCGCAATCAATCCATCCTTGTACCACCACAGGCAACATCTCACACCTCACCGGCACGCACCCCGAAGTCGCCAGTTAATCAGCTCAAGTATCCACCGAGCTATCCACCGGCGTCGCCCCAAACTTTGCTAGCGCCCCAGCAGCACGCAGGCCCTCAGCGCCGTGCCGTTTCCCCATTGGGTGGTTCCTCAACCGTAGCATTCAGCGGAGGACGTGCCGTTCTTCCCCAACAGCAGAAACCGCAACCGGCTAGACCGGTTAGTGCTCCGTACTATCAACAACAGCAACAACAACATCATCAACAACAACATCAACAGCAACAACATTATCAACAACCTCAGTATAATCGATACTCTTCGCCCTCGACTACGGCTTCGCTAGCCTCGCCCCGTTCGCCGCAGATCGTCGGTGGCGGAGGGGGCCACAGTCCTCGCGGCTGGGCTCACGTGCAATCACCGGTCCCGGTGTACCGTCCGGTGCCCCAGCAGCAGCAACAACAACGCCAACAGCAGCCGTACGTCCCACCGCCCTTTCAACCGGAACCCGCCCCGTACCAGCAGTCCACCTTCGCTGGGTACGGTCACGGTTACGGACCGAGAAAGGTACATAACTGAAACCCGCTTGGCCAAATATTCAGTCTCTCAGCTGCGCTCGCGCCAAACTCCGGTGGGTTCATAGAGTGTCGTTGTACAAACTAAGCGCTCTTTTTTACTTTCTTTCTTATACTTTGTCTATGTCTAGATTTTTTTTCTCATTGTTTTGTGATAGTTTCGTTTTAATTCTTTCTGTGCTACTTTCCTAAGAAACTCGTTGCACTACGCGATAGATAGAAGAATATTTGAATTTTCGACTACATTCAATATTGCGCTTCCCTAGAAATTGCTGACCAAATAAGCTTTCACTTCTGTCTATGTTTTAAGTTACGATCATTCACGATTTTAAAAACTAACTACAATTAGTTAAAATTGTGAGTTCATTTGTCTAACTAAAATAACTGTGACGTGTGGTTATATTTTCTTTACTTTTATTGCTTGTTTGTATACACTTTGATAGTGCACCAGAACCGATTGAACATCAACACGTTTTCAGCACGTCTGGTCAACTTTTACAAATACTTCCGAAAACAATACTACTGATAACGGCGATGATTTATGCCCCAACGGATTCGCAATCATAAATCGTCTAAAATTGACGCACCCAACTGTTCGACGCAGGAATTTCCCAATTGACCAAACAGTGCCAGCGGCGATTCCGCGACATCGAAGGTACGTTCCGAACCGGGGTCGGTCATCATCATCATCGGTGTCCAGCCAGAGCGTGCGTGTCACCGCAGACAGGAGTGCAAACATTAAATGAGCACATCCTCATCCGGCCAAAGCCACTGAAAACCGATGACATCAACTCACTCATAATACACAAATACACACACACACACGCACATCGGCGGACGCACAAACATGTCCCGCCGAGTTTGGATCGGGGAAACAAATTCCGAATAAACACAGTTGCGGGTCACCGTCCGCTATGTTCGGGAAACTCACCGCGGTCACCCGGTATCGAATTGGCAGTTTCGCGGAACGACCAACTACCGAAAAGTGCCCCGAAACATGATTGAACAAACAAGTACAAAATTAGCATGTACTGCTCGGTACACACGCAAGCACATATGTTCCCGGCTGACAGGTGGAACCTGCCAGCCAGCCAGCTAGCCAGAGGACCTCGCCAGCCAAGGCGACTGGCTGCTGCTGTTGCTGATCGGGGACTCCCGGCCACCCTGCCCGAGGGCTATGATTGAGACTTGTTTTCCATTTGGTAAGCTAGCTCGGTGAATTATGTCCTCCCGGCGGATGGAGCATACGGTCGTACGTCTCTTTGCGTTATGAGCGCATTACCGTCGTCGTCGTCGTCGAAAAGTTTGTTACCAATCGCAGTTTTACCAGTACGACGAAAACAATTTTGAACTTTTCGGTAGCTAATGAATTTGGTGCCGTGGCGGGATCTGAAATTTACGCGGTAAAAAACAATCATCAGTCGGAAATGCAATCACTGGAATTAGTTTTATGCAGTATTGTGCCATAATACTGCTGACAAATTTAATCTTTTAGTGCTTCATTTGAACTCAGTCCGGAAAGGTACGCCCGAGGTTTCGTTGCTAAAATGACAAAATTGAATTTTCTACCGTTCATATTTTCAATAAATTCGTGAATAGAATAAGGAACCAAAAAGTGGTTCTTGTTTGAAAAATCAACGACATTTTACTGCCATTCCGTTTAATCAAAATACACAGCGCCTCCATCGAACTAAAAAATAATGAATTCGCATGGCTACCTATCCTTGAAGTTACCCCGTATGGTTGAGGAGAACTGCAATTAAATTTGTCAATGACTGAAAGGCATTCAGTTTAGTCGTGATTATTATTTGCGTACGTTGCTGCAATAAAAATCAAAATTAAGTGAAGTGGAATATGTACCTTCTATAGCCTTGATAGTTCGATTTCATTCAAGTATTTTAATGAACCAAACTTGCACACAACATTGTGTTACACTCGGTGGCCAGCGAATCGTTGAATCTACAGTTATTTGATAGTTACCGCTGTGAGTCTGAGGTTTTTGTTACAAACTGAATATGACTTTGATATCATTAGATTGGAATAATGCAAAAAATACCTCTCAAATGGATGGTGAACCCGCTATAAGACATAACTACACGTGCAAAACAATTCAATAACGTCCAGAAAGAGGAAATATTTCATAGCTTGAGTTATTAAAATACAAACATAAATAACAAATAAAATCAAAAGAATGTTATTCATATTTTTGCCTGCTAAGATGCTCATCAAACGAACATTAGTCAACCCAAACAGGCTCTAGTATGCTTGAGAGGGAAGACACCAACTGCTTTATGCAATCAATGTTGAAATCAGGAGATTCACCTACTGCTAGCTAACTAGCGCAAATGTGTTTTCCGTAAGGAAGCAATTAATGAACTGTGCGTTCTATTTGCAACAACTCAATAATTCACATGAATCTCGTCAGTGGATAGGATGCAAGTCTTCAAGAATCCGAAAATGAATCAAAGCGATCCGCACAATTGAGTCTCAATGGTTCGGCTTGAGTTTCAGAATTTCCTAAGGCCTATGCTAATTGATTTTGCATGTGTAGTAGAGCAATCTGAAGTACCGTACAATTCACGACATAACATTTTGTGGAAAACTTATTCTTAATATTTCAATTTCTGAGATAATTTGCTTACACTTTCATGCAAAATGGTTTCATACCGATATTTCGTTTTTAACATAAGCGATGTCCGAAAAAATCAGAAAAACTTCCTTGAAGTTCTCTGAAAAACATTGATGAACACGATTTTTCACGAGGCTCATGCCCGCACTCAAAATTTTAAGAAATTCTAAGACCTTTCAGCGCATTTTATACGACAATTTTTAAAAATTCTCAAACAATATTCAACAATCCAGTGAATGGTTTCTGTATTTTGGCATAAGTATAGAATTTAATAACACAAGCAAGTGAATAAGCAGTTACCCTTCCCCCCTTTTACAATTTCTACTGCTTTACTTTTTAAAATGTCTCAAAAATTGGTTGTAACGATTTTATACCCACAATTAAGATTTATCTTGAGGCAACAGCAAATCGTTTCATGAGAAACGCATCGCAAATTTATAAAAGTGTATGTACCAAGGTTGAATTTTGCAAAGAAATTTCTGGTATCAGTATAATTCTAATAGAACTCAAAACCATTTCTCATACAAATTCCGGCACAAATTAAGGTTCAAACTAAGGTCCATATGAAAATCCAAATTCAAATCCAAGTTCAGTTCCAAACAGGATTAAATTCAAGTTTATATTCTGGTCTCTATTCAGGTCCAAATTCAAAACGTAATTCTAGCTCAAATACTGATCCTAGTGATGTCCGTTAATCGTTCGATTAATTCAACTAATCGAATAACACATGGAATATTCGAATAATTTTTAATCGAATACTGCCAGCACGAGTAGTTGAATTAATCGCATAGTTCAATGAGTACAAATAATCCCCGTATAATGCTCGTTAATCGTTCATAATCGTTCGATTAATCGAATTAATCAAAGAAATATTCGAATATTTTTAATCGAACACCACTGACACGAATAAATTCAGATCCAGATTTTTTCTGTTTTGCTTGTCTGTAACTCGGTCCAACGTAAACTATTTTTTACCAAAGTGGAGGAGCGTTTAGTGAGAAATTCGACTATAAATTCGACTAAATCTGGTCTAAATAAATTTCAAATCGAAATTCAGTTGCAAATTTAAATCCATTTTCGGTCCTTTTTCTGAACCACATTTAAACCCAAATTCAGTCTGGTCCGAATTGCGGTCCTAAGCTGAACCGAATTCATATTCAGATCCAAATTCAGGTTCAAATTTACGTTCGTATCAAGGTCTATATGTACTTAGGTTTAAATTAGGCTTCAAAGAATCTGGTCTTGCAGTCAGATGTTGTACAAAACTTTTTGAATGGAGTTAAGCGTAAGGTGCGAGCATACGGTTATGGTATTGAAGTTGAATGAAATAAATAGGTCAAAAGCTTACAAATGAGTTATATTTTATTGTCTAAAAGTTATAAGAAGATCGGTCAATTAGGTACTTTTCTACAGCGTTTCTGCAGTGGTGCAATTTGATGTGGGACACCCTTTATGGTAAAATTTGGTTAAAATGCTGGTTAAAACTTTAATCCGAATTCCGCACAAAATTCAGATCCCAATCCTGTTCCGTACCCTGGGCCGAATTTCAGGCAAAATGTTGGTCATATTTTGAATCATAACTAGATATAGCTTAGTCGGGTCAAAATTTCGGTGTAAATTTTGAACCAATTCACATCCAAATTCGAGTCCAAATTCAGAACGTAATTCAAGTTCAAATTTATAAAAGTGTATGTACCAAGGTTGAATTTTGCAAAGAAATTTCTGGTATCAGTATAATTCTAATAGAACTCAAAACCATTTCTCATACAAATTCCGGCACAAATTAAGGTTCAAACTAAGGTCCATATGAAAATCCAAATTCAAATCCAAGTTCAGTTCCAAACAGGATTAAATTCAAGTTTATATTCTGGTCTCTATTCAGGTCCAAATTCAAAACGTAATTCTAGCTCAAATACTGATCCTAGTGATGTCCGTTAATCGTTCGATTAATTCAACTAATCGAATAACACATGGAATATTCGAATAATTTTTAATCGAATACTGCCAGCACGAGTAGTTGAATTAATCGCATAGTTCAATGAGTACAAATAATCCCCGTATAATGCTCGTTAATCGTTCATAATCGTTCGATTAATCGAATTAATCAAAGAAATATTCGAATATTTTTAATCGAACACCACTGACACGAATAAATTCAGATCCAGATTTTTTCTGTTTTGCTTGTCTGTAACTCGGTCCAACGTAAACTATTTTTTACCAAAGTGGAGGAGCGTTTAGTGAGAAGAATAATAAATGGGACTTCAACCCACACTTTCTCGGTTGGTGCCCGAGTGTTTTGGCCATTAAACTATTATCACACAACCCCCCATATTAGATAGTCTCACATCTAGTTTCCGTCCCTTCAGTCAGTCTAACCATTCCCTATACGTACACACATACGCTCCCCCACCGACGATAACGCTGGTGTTTCGGGCAGTCGACCGCCAGAAAGTGTGAAAGTGTGGGTTGGAGTCCCACTTACCAATTGAACTACCCAATATCGAAGTTTTCCAATTTCATACAGTCTACCAGTCTTCGCACCAAACGCTGCTCCACTTTAATAAAAAAACAGATTCAGATGCAAATTAAAGTCCACATTCTAGTCCAAATTATGATCTAAATTCAAGACAATGTGCTGGTCCAAACCGAGCTCCAAATTCAGGTCCAGATTCAAGTCCATATTCTAGTCCTCAATTTGGCCCAAACTTTGATGTTTACTCTGGGTTACATTCAGATCCAACAGCCGTCTGGTTTAAATTTTGGTGCCAATTTTGGACCAAATCGAAACTCTCGTCTCAATTTTGATTCAAATTCAAATCAAAGGTCAGAACGCAATTCCGGTTGAAATTTTGCTCCAAATTCCTGATCAGATGATTCTAACAAAAATATTACAGAATTGTAACTCCAGTTGATATTTCTACCAAAGTACGCTATAAACTTGGTAGAAAAACTTGCGGTACGCAAAATGTTTCACAAAGATTCTATCCCGTTCTCTAACTTATAATATGCTTTGTTATATTTTGGTTATAAAGCAGGGCAGAATTCTTGTTTTTGTGACACATTCTGATATAAACTAGATCGAATTATATCATAATTTGATATATTTGTGATATGCCTAGAGCAGATTTTGTTACAATTTTTGTTATTTTAACTACTAACAAGACTAAGTTTATAGCAAAACGCGAAGGAGATTTTGTTACAAAAAACTTGTTATTTAGAACTCATCCTGTTATAAATTTGTTATTTTCATTTGATCGGGGTCAGATTCAAATTCAGGTCCAAATTTATGTTCACAGAAAACCAAATTCCACGATCCAAATTATGGTTCAAATTCAAGACTATATTTTGGTCCTTATTCTGGACCATATTTAAACCCAAATTCAGTCTGGTCCCAATTCTGGTGCAAAATCTGAACCAAATTCATATTCAAATTCAAATTTAGATTCGTGTTGAGAACCTACATATAGGTCCAAATCATGCCTCGAAAAATTTGATCTTGAATATGGTAAGTTTTGGTTCAAGTTCTGGCTAACTATTTGGTCAGAATTCAACACTAAATTCAGGTTTAAATTCAAGCTCCAATAGTGGTTCCACGGCCCAAATTCAAGACAATATTTTGCTCAAAATTGTGGTCCAAATTGAGCTTCAAATTCAGATTCTAAATTCACATTCAGATTAAACTTCAGTCTGGTCCAAATTTTGGACCAAATCCGATTTTCCTAACAATTCGGAAAGTAAGTCAAGTTTTGGTCTAAATTCAGGTCTAAATTCTGATTCAAATTTGAGTTCATATGAAATCAAATTCTATGGTCGGAATTCAAGACCATATTCTGGTTCAAACTCGTCTAAATCTGTTCTAAATTAAATTCAAATCGGGATTCAGGTTAGAATTCAAGTCCATTGTTTGGTCTATATTTTGGTCGAAATTTTGATCTTGAATCTGATCTTGAATATGGTGAATTAGGATACAAATTCTGGTTAAAACTTTGATCCAAATTCTTTTTTAATTTGAAGTTCCAATCCTAATCCGTATTCTGGTCCAAATTCCAGACCGAATTTTGGGCATTGTTATTATGGATCATAATTAGATAACTGTTCTGTCAGGTCCTTATTTTGGTGGATATTCTGAACCAATTCAAATACAAATGCTGGTCCAAATTCAGAAAGTTTTTCAAGTTTAATTTCGGGTCCAAATTTACGTTCACATGAATCCAAATTTTATGATCCAAACTATAAACCCACATTCAGTTAAGTGCACATAAAACCAAATTCTAAAGTCCAAATAATGCTCAAAATTCAAGACCATGTTCAGGACCGAATTCTGACCCAAAGCGGATCGAAATTTAAGTCCCAATTCTAAATTTTGTTCTTTATGCTGAACCACACTAAGATCCAAAATGTGTCAGGTTCAAATTTAAGTTCACATGAATCCAAATTCCACCATCCAAATTCAAGATTATAATTTGGTTAGAATTCTGCTATAAATTCCATTAAATCTGGTCTAAATAAATTTCCAATCGAAATTCAGTTCCAAATTTAAATCCATTTTCGGTCCTTTTTCTGAACCACATTTAAATTCAAATTCAGTCTGGTCCTAATTGCGGTCTAAGCTGAGCCAAATTCATATTCAGGTCCAAATTCAGGTTCAAATTAACGTTCGTATCAAGGTCTATATGTAGGTTTAAATAAGGCTTCAAACAATCTGGTCTTGCAGTCAGATGTTGTACAAAACTTTTTGAATGGAGTTAAGCGTAAGGTGCGAGCATACGGTTATGGTATTGAAGTTGAACGAAATAAATATGCCAAAAGCTTACAAATGAGTTATATTTTATTGTCTAAAATTTATAAAAGGATCGGTCAATTAGGTAATTTTCTACAGCGTTTCTGCGGTGGTGCAATTTGATGTGGGACACCCTTTATGGTGAATTTTGGTTAAAATTTTGGTTAAAACTTTGATCCGAATTCCGCACTAAATGCAGATCCCAATTCCGTACCCTGGACCGAATTTCGGGCAAAATTTTGGTCATATTTTGAATCAAAACTAGATATAACTTTAGTTTGGTCAAAATTTCGGTGTAAATTTTGACCCAATTCATATCCAAATTCGAGTCCAAATTCAGAACGTAATTCAAGTTCAAATCTGGGTTCAAATTCAGATCCAAATTTAAGTTCACATGAATCCATATTCCGCGGTCCGAATTATGGTCCCAATTCAAGTCCATTTTCTGACCCAACTTTTTGGTCCAAATTTTGACCCTTATTCTGGCCCACATCCAGATCCAACTTCAGTTCAGCTGAAATTTTTGGCATATTTTGGACCAAATTCAAATTCTGATCCCAAATTCGCTCCAAATTCGGGTCGAAATTCAGTACGTAATTCAAGTTCAAATTTTGAGTCAAATTCAGGTCTAGATTCTGGTTCAAGTCCATGTGAATCCAAATTCCGTGGACCAAATTGAAAACCATATTCTGGTCAAAATTCGGGATCAAATCCAGATCCAAATTCAAATCCAAGTTCATTTCTAAATTTAGATTTATATTGAGCTCTACGCTCATACTATGCTCCATAGGATCTAGTCTTGAATATGGAAAATTTTGGTAAAAATTCTAGTTCAAAATTCAAAACCAAATTCCGGTTTAAATTCGAATCCCGAATCCCAATTTGGTTCCATATTTTAGTTCATATCCATATTTTGGTCCACGTTTTATCAAAATTTTGACCATTATTCTGGACCACATTTAAATCCAAATTTAGTCTGATCCCAATTTTGGTGGAAAATATTGTTTAGCGGGAAACATGTTAGTAGCAAACGTTTCCTAGATGATTCAGAGCGAGCCGGCCGCAGGCAACGGCGAGTGTTCGCCGGTGACCCGCCGTCGGAAGCGCCGGCCACTGCGGGGGGGGGGGGGCAGTCCCCCCGCAGAAATCACATCTGTCTAGGTCTATTCGTTTTCCTAGTTCTACTGACCTCTAGTTAGTTTTCCCTAGTCCTCGCATCGATTTAACTCTCGTTGAATATAAAGCGGCAAAGCCGCTTTTTGCAGCTTTCAAACTGAATAAGCAGTGGTTCTCCGCCAAATAGTACTTTCGGCGAAAATATTTTCCGCGAAATGGTACTTTCCGCGAAATGGTTTTCCGCGAAACAGTATATTCCGTTATGGTCATCCGCGAATTGGTTTTCCACGAAATGGTATTCGGCGAAATGTTATACAATCTTATCCAAATTCACATCCAAATTTAGGCTCGTTTTGAGGTAAGTCCAAATGATGCCCCCAAAAATCTGATCTTGAGTATGGTGAATTTTGGTTCAAATTCTGGTTAACTCTTTGATACGAGTTCGGCACCAAATTCTGGTTTAAATTCAATTCCCAATCCTGGGCCGTATTCTGGTCCAAATTCCGGTATAAATTTTGGTCCACATGTTGGTCTCGATTTTGGGCCCTATTATGGATCATATTTATATCAAATTCAGTCTCGTCCCAATTCTTGTGCAAAATTTCACATGAATCCAAATTACACGGTTCAAATTATAATCCAAAATCAAGACCATATTCTAGCCCGAATTTCGATCCGAAATCGGATCCAAGTTAAACACCTAATTCTGGTCCAAGCTCTGGTCTTTATTCTGAACCACACTTAGATCCTAATTTTGTCAGATCAAAATTTAGGCGCAAATGCTGGACCAAATTCAGAGCCAAATTCGTAATTTAGATGCACATTAAAGTGAGGCACCGCCCGCTACGACGAGGTATTTTCTCCTCCTTCCAAATCCTTAAAATTATCCAGTGAGGTGCGATTGCTAGTGGATCCTTATCATTTTTTGTGGCGTTCTGCTTGGAGTTGGTCCTTTCCGACGGTTATATTCGTGTTCAGCTGTCTGATTTCTCAACGGATCTTTTCGAGATCGGGGGCTAGGATGTTGTTATCGTTTGTAGGCAACTTCCATATCGCATCCTTCTGTTATATCGCTATTGAGTTGCATTTGTGATCAGGTTTTTTCCCACGTCCCTCACATGTAGGGCTGTCTAACCGGTAGTACCGAAACCGGTAATAACGGCCAATTTTGGGATACCGAAATACCGGTTTTGGAAAGGCAAAAAACCGGTATTTCCGGTATTTTCTGATCTGAACTAAATTTGATAGAAGATTATAAAACTCTTAGAAAAACAACTTGATGTTAAGGGGACATAGTACTTTTTCAATTTAAAAAAATCGAAATTTTTTTTATTGATTATTTCGAAAGATTAACATTTTGACCATACGTGTTTCAAGTCATTTCGATGAATTCCAAAAATTGACAAGGTTACAGCTATTTGTACCGCGCATGTCTGGAGCGATTACACAGCGAATAAAAACTTCAACGTCGTTTTTCTCGAAACCAGGTTTTGAAAGTCGGTACCATAAATATCTCAAGAACGGCTCAAGCAATTCTCATGATTCTTTTTCTGTTTTAAAGCCAACAAAATTATCTAGTGTTTGACCCATCCTTTTTTTGATATTACAATTTTTGTATTTTTTAGAAATGTTTAAAGTCAATTTTTTCGACTAAAAACGTTACTTTTATGTTTGAATGTCCGCCATTTTGTTATGCGTTCGAATTTTAAAAAAAGGATGGGTCAAACACGAGATAATTTAATATACTTTCATGTCGCTTTGGAATTTTTCAATTCGGATAAGCCCCCCAGCGCCAATCCATGGTACCGTAAATCATGTTTTTTTCGAATGATCATGTTCAAGGAGCCGTAGGGGAGAGGGGAAGAGGCTCACATATGCAAACAAAATTGTAAATATTAGTATAAAGTGCAATATTTTGAATGCAAAAAACCCGAATCGATACGCTTTTCGCGTTATCGAGAATAAAATATTTGAAATAAGGCAAAAATATGGTGTAAAAAGTACTATGCCCCCTTAATGCAAACGGGATTCTTCGACTACTAACAATGAAGAGAGTGAAATGGTGGGTTAAATAATTATAGCTCTTGAACCCGTTTCAGGCACAGGAGAGCACCTTTGCTATAAAAATGTTTCATTGTATGAGCCAGACATCGCGTTTCAATTTATTTTTGAACAACTTGATATTTAAAAGCCACAAAATCATTCGAAGCTCTCAAATAAAGAATTTAGGAAACAATATCAGGGCCCAGAAACGTCAGTTACAATAGTATATTGTTTTTCAACTATGAAGTAATGAAGCTTCAAAATTGGTTTCAATCAGCGTCATTGAAACGATTTTTACTTCATCATGACGACCGGTTTTAAAGTTTCATTTGTATTTCTCTATTAAATATTCAGAAGAAGGCCAGCAACTTTGAATGCAATTAAATTGATTTTGAGTAACATTTCCTACCATTTAACGCATATTATGATTAACCTACTCAACATCGACAAATCGTGCCTGACAGTTACTAGCTTCAGCTGAAGTTTGTTTGAAACGTTCTGTTCAACAAATGAAACAAGTCGGTTTATGTGTGAAGCGAAGGTAAGAGAAGGCAGCTTCATTAATTTGTTTCGACAATGCCGGGCCCTGATCAGAATACGGGGATCTTTGCGCTTTTTGAGTATTCTTGCCATCAAAGGATCTGCCAGGAAAGAATTTGGAGTATTTTTGTTTATTTGTTTATTTGTTAATTATTTTCCATCTGGCCACTTAGGCCTCCATGAAATTCAACTGGATTGGATGGGGAAAAGCCCCTTTGAGATAGTCTAACATACGCCATTCTCAAATAGGCATAAAAACCCCATCATCTTTTGATCATTTACAAATTCTATGAAAGTCGTTTTTACATTACTTACATACAAATAGACAAATACACAAAAATCATACACTTCTCAATAACTAATCAAATTTCTAGTAGGCGTCATACATATTAAAATAATCTTTGTAGTCTTGTTTTAAAACTAACACTGGGCATGCAAAAATCAAAGTGAACATAGCATTTATTAAAAATATCACTCATCGCCCTTATGGGTTCGTTTTGGCCGTATTCAGTAAGCTGGAATTGCAGTCTTAGAAAGTCCCATGGCTTCTAGGCGGAGTGTTAATATTGATTTTAGATAGGATGAAAGGCGAGTCGATTTCCCCTAGTAGCAGCTTTCCAACAAAAACTGCTCTGGAAATGTCCCTTCTTCTGGCCAGCGCACAGTGGTCCCATTGGTATCAGAACACGCGTTTTTTTAATTGCGCCGAAATGGTTGATTATACTGGTTAAGTATGTTCAGAGAAATTTCTCAGCGTTAAAAGCTCTTTCATATGGCATGAACGATTATTTGATTAATCCCTCTAAAAGTTAGATAAAAAATTTATTTTTTGAACAGTAAGAGATACAGCAAAACAATGTTCTACAAAATTTTCGAAAAGATTATTATAAAGAACTTTGCCAAAGAAAGTAACCTTCTAGCTATTATAGTTTTAGAGATAAAGAACAATTTTTGTGGAGACTTTACGATAATCAATTTTTTGACCACAGCTCTTTCTACAGTATTTATACGCATTAGACATGTTCGGAAAAGATTTTTTAACAGTCAAATTACATACATTTGTAGAATATAGTAACTTGCTATCGTCAATATTTGCGGAGAAAATTAAAGTTTTCGTTTAAAAATTAACCAATTTTCGACAGCAATAACTCCCAAACATGCAAATATATTCAAGCCATTTATTACCCATGTGAAAGTACAAGAAAAATACTACAAAATACAAAACAAATTAGCTTGACCCTGGCTATCCCTCTACCAAAACACTCGCATTGAAAATTGTTACTCGGTTGAATTTAATATGGCGTAGTGTAAAAACCGTGTTATCCCGATCAAGTAAGTGTGCAAAATAAATAATGAAAATGTGTAATCCAAGCAGCATGGATTATTAAGATTTTCAAAATTCGTTTTCGGATGAAATTTGATTACTGCAGTTCGAGGTGTACAAATTTCGAAGTGTATTTCAAGATACTTCATCGCTGTTACTGTGATTATCAGACCTCGTCAAGTATTATCAGCTCGAAAGCTGCATCACTAAACACGTTTTCTGATGAAGAACTGAAGACAGTAACTTTTTTCGTAAAGTACGGTTGCGATGGAAGATGGAACCGAGATCTTAGCCAGTATTAGCAAACATTCATTGATGATGATTCTCTGAACATACTTAACCAGTATAATCAACTATTTCGGCGCAATTAAAAAAACACGTGTTCTGATACCAAAGGGACCACTGTGCAGCGCATTCATGTCGAGCAAGCGGCAACGATCAATGTATGGTGGTAACTCCACTGGGTTCTGCCAAGGCAAACGTCTTAGAGCATAGCCAGGACCCTTGATTGAACTGCTTCGATTCTGTTTGACCAAGAAGCCGCGTATGGGCTCCATATAATAGCTGAGGATTCCAATACAGAACGAACAAGGCAGAAATACAATGCTCGTAAGCAGTATGGATCATTAAAATCTTTGGCAATTCTTACGATAAATCCCAAATTTCTGTTCGCCTGTGCTATAATATGCGAGTAATGATAGAAATCGTAGTAATGATAGAAAGACATTTGTGAGTCCAATAGTACCCCAAGATCTTTTATTACTGTTACTCTGTTGAGATGCTCTTCAGAAAGAGTATAATTCCAAAGAATAAAGTTTTTCCTACGTGAAATAGATATAACAGAGCACTTAGATACACTCAAGACCAGGAGGTTTCGGGAACACCAGTCATGAAAATCATTCAAATGCTGCCGTAGTTCAATGCAATCTGCTGTCGAACGTACGATAAGGAAGAGCTTGAGGTCGTCGGCATAGATAAGAAATCGGCCTGATGGTATACTTGGCAGACGTCGTTGAAGAATAATGAAAAAAGTAATGGCCCCAGGTAACTCCCTTGAGGTACGCTCGAGCAGTTTGTGAAACATTGCGATTCATGATTTCCTATTTTTACAGAAAGAGTTCGACCAACAAGGTATGATTTGAACCATTCTACCATGTTGGGCCCCAAGGCGTTCAATTTTTGCCAGTAAGATAGAGTGATCAACGCGATCAAATGCCGCCTTAATATCAGTATACACGGAGTCGACTTGGGCTCCTCCTTCCATACCCTTAATGCAATGGGAAGTAAACTGTGCTAAGTTTATTGTTGTCGAACTGCCTGGGAAAAATCCATGTTGATCCGTCGAAATGTAGGATTTTGCCTCCCGTAATATGATGCCACCAACTAAGATTTCAAGCAGCTTGGAATCTGCGCAGAGGGATGTAATTCCACGATAGTTTGCCACGTTTTGTTTATCGCCTTTTTTAAAAATGGGGAACATGATAGATTTTTTCCATCACGATGGGAATATCGCCTGATATAGCGATTGATTTTAATCTTCAATCAGTGGAAGTGGATTTAGTGGAACACATAAGGCAGTTTTTCAAGTGATACATTGATACATGTTTTTAAGCCATTTTGTGGATAATGATTATGGTGCAGCCACTAGTCATATTTCGTTAAGACCTTGAGTCGGATGGTATTATTAAGCAATCATCCACACAAAAAAGTTTGTAAGTTCAAAATAGTACAGCGCACAGGTCAAGTAATAAAAAAGCAATGGTCCAAGATTACTCCCTTGAAGATCCGGTTTCAAATTTCAACTTACACATAAATGAAATATTAGCAAAAACATACCTTTCCTTATATTTAGTCAGTAGGTTGAAAGTTCGAATATAGAAATATTTGATACATTTGTTATCTTTAAAATAAGACGAACCTCTATTACCGTAAAAAATTGCGTAATGCAATCTAAATATAACCACTCTTTCCTTAAAGTAATGTAAATTTTATCATTCAAGCAAAACCGAAAATAATTCAATTGCTACCTCACCCCGATTGAGCGAAAAATTAAATCACTTCTTGGCACTGCCGAAGTGTAGTTCGATCCAGGTGTATCACCATGTCATCGCATCATCAAACCGCCGATTCAATACAAATACTCAGTTCGGAAGCCGCCGCCGACGGCCATGTTTCGAACCGTACGGCTGCGGGTCCTTCCGTAGATAACTGCAACATTGTTCTCATGAATACACGAGCGCGCGCGCACCTTTTTAATGATAATAATCCAATCTAAATGTATTGTCCCACGCGAAAATACGAGCTGGCGACAGCTTTCAAAACATCCTATCTAAATTGCACCTCTTGTTTCGACGATACGTGCGTATTAGAAGCTTTTTGTTGGCCCGACTAGATAAAGGCTCATCGCCGAAAAAAAATGCGAAACACGAACTGCTAACCAGGTGACGTACCCGGTGGGATGCTCTAGTCATTGACATTGTAGTGTGTCTCATGCTCTGAACGGGAAAAGTCCGGTGCGTTCACATGTTCCAACCAACGACCATCAACGACGACGTCCGTAGACGTACGTTTATGTCGAATATGTTTCACCATGCTCGACTTATTTGTGGTGGTCGTCATTCAATGTTACTTTCTCTAGTATGTATTTTTTCCCCGCAAAAATTTTCCCCTTGAATTAGATTCGATATCATTTCAGATCTACAAGATCATCACAGACTATTTAAATGATGACTGTTCTTACTAGAGTCACATCCATGATCATCATCAATATAAAAATTCACTTTCATTTGTACTAACCTACCTACCGATGTTAATTATTTCGCACATTCAACTGCAGTTAATGAGCCAACTTCAACCAAACGCTCTAAACATACCGTAATTTCAAATCATTGTTACACACTTATTTAGCGGTTTCCACCGGGTAAACTACAAACCCCTAAATGGAGCTGAACCGGCAAAGTATGTACAACGATGTGTGAATTGGATGCTAATTTAGAAATTAAAACGAAATGAGCTTCGTAACAATTTCATCCCTAAAAGAACTAACTGGCAATTCATTCTCGCAAAACTAGTCTTTAGTCGAAACGAGCTGGGAAAAATGTTTTCCATACACCCAGGCGGGCGGGCTGGCTGGCTGACTGGCTGGCTGGTCCCTGCTGCTGACATGAAGGGTCGAACCGAAAGCCGAAAGCATCCCACTAGCTAGCTAACGAGCCGCGCTGTGCCTACAGCTGTTGTATCCTAGTAGGTACCGACATTCTACGAGCAGCCACATGCGAAAGGGAATAGTCGCTCATCAGCAGAGTACACACAACGGACCTAAAACATGCAATAGCTGTTTTGCCTCCTGCCGACGCTATCGCCCGCGGCGAAGAGCCTCCCGATGAGTTCCACATTCCGTGTGTTGTACCTACTACTGTAGACATTCCTGCGCCTCGCCCGACTCCCAGCAGAGAAAAACCACAACTCCGCAGGAACCAGCGAGTGGTCATTAAAATTTCAGCTACAATTTAACTATTCAAACATATTCGCTGTAGTTTATAGTTTAGCATAAATAATTCATTACATACAAAACTTCAGGGAAACCAGAATTATGCACACCAACCACCAACGACGAGTGCCCGAAGAAGAAGAAGATGTACTATGCTACGTACGATGCATCGACATCACCAGGGACGACGACGACGTCGACCACGGCGACGTTGTCCAAAATGCAGCATGATGGCTGCTTGCTTCAACATGCCGCGTGAATGAACACAAATCGGTGCCGTCGGGAGGGTTCGCCCGGAAGAGTTGGTTACACACACAGTACAGCTCGAATTTCGAAGAGTCGAAACATTACGGATAATCATTTAGTTTTCCTAACAGCTTTGCTCGAATTAAAATATTGCAAAAACAGACATTCAATTTTTTTAGAAAGTGTCCAATCTCTCGTATAAAAACAGGAGAGACGATAATACTTTTCGTTTGAGTCGTCGTTCTGCAAATAAAATGCGACAAGATGACGACTTATCCTGCATGCTGTTCAATATCGCTCTTAGGGGCATGATCCGATGTGCGGGCATCGAAACGAGAGCCACGATTTTCCCCAAACGTAGCCAACTCCTAGGCCAAGGCTTGAAAAGGAATCGCAAGTTGACTATGACTGCGTGAATGTGTACGCTTTCTGCATTCAACTTACGCTTCAAACACGATCATTTGACTGTTTTTTTTTGTGAATCCAGTCAATCTGCCGCTGTTAGAGTGATGACTGCCAGTCAATTGACTGCTTTTCAGTCATTCGCTGCCGCAAAAACCGTAAAGGAAACTGGATCGAAACGAAAATGTAAAAAAAGATCAGAACGCATTCGTTCTGCTGTACAATCGGAGGTATGACTGAGCGAACTGCTGGTTGTGTTATGCATATTCCACCACTAAACGGACGGTGTGAATCTGAATGCGCGATGGTGTGGTTGCGGTAGAAAAATGGATCGGTTATAGCCCTGCTCCTAGGCATCACAGATGAATTTGAGATCATCGCAAGGAACTTTGGGATCTACCCCAGACTGAAAGCGGAATCTAGGAGGATTCGGTTAAACATAAATGCAGTGGAGACCAAATACATGATGAAATAGCTCAAAAAGGAAATAGACCATCGTGCGGCTCCCACGGACAATAACGAAGCTATATGAAACTAACAATGTACAACTATCCTAAGCTGACAATGTACAAACCCCTTTTAGACCGGTAGTTTTTTATAAACCTAAAGCTGGAATGCTGCTTACGGAGGACATACGCGTCCTTGCTGTGTTCGAGAGGAAGATGGTATTTGATGGAGTACAAACTGAAAGCGTATGAATTACAAGCTACAGGAGGCATTACTTAAAAAGATTCCCATCGTACATTGTACTGGACACGTCGCAAGGATGCCGAACAACAGCGCGACGAAAACAGTTTTCTTCAACAAACCAACCAATAAACACCAGGAACAGAGGGGCTCATTGCGTAAGATGGCTCAACTAGCACGTAAATGATTGCGGCAGCCGATTTCGACGCCTCTCCTAGTCGCTACAAAATCCCTCCAGTGTCCATAAAAAGTTTTGGAATGGAACTTATCGCTCTTTTCTTTTGGCATTTTAACTTGTCGTCCTTAGAATCTGGAATCCACAATAACTCGAACTCAATTCAAGTCACTTTAGTTTAGTTTAGTGACCCTCAAAGCTCTCATTTGAGACAATTTCTTTTTACTTGGTACCTAAACGATATCACCTTGATTCTCAACGAGCCTAAAGTGCTAGTCTATACCGTTGATATGAAGCTCTTTTTGGAAATAAGAAATGAAGTAAACTTGAAATTCACATATTAATGTAAACCTAAGCGTAAGATAGGGCACCGACCTTTCAAAAGTAAGCTTTAGGCAGAAAATTACCAACTAATGGTAGGATAGCGGATCTTTTTCACGTAATTAATTTATTAATTGTAAAAACTCTGGTCGGTTATGTTAACAACACTGAAGTTGGGAGTTTCACATTAGGATTTTTCTCCATAATTCATAATTTTTCTAGAGAAGACAGGATGGATGTTCCAATCCGGGTCCACTCGTGAAATTTAAATTGAATTTGAAATCAAACTTAACATTGAAGTTGAAATTAGACATTAGATTAGCATTTGGGTTTGAATTCGGACTAGACATTTTGTTTAAAATTGGTTCAAAATTGAACTAAAAATTGGACTTCAAACTGGACCTAAATTGGAAGTTACAATTGAACTTCGAGTCTAACATTAAATAAAATTTAATTAGATAAGATGTTGAACTCAAATTGGGCTTGAAATTGGACTGGATATAAAATTGCACTTGAAGTTAGACTTTAAAACGCTGCTGAAATTGGAATTTAATTCAACTTGGTATTCGCTTTAAAATGGGACAACCCGCACACGAAATTAGACACGAAGTTTTATTTGAAACTAGCTGAGTGCCCTATCTTACTCGGAGCGCCTTTGTCTCACAGCCACTTGTACATCAGTTATTGTAATCGAAATGTTTGTAATGCAAAAATATTAAAATATGGTTCCTTTTTTGGAAGTTCCTCCACATTTGTCAGCTGTACAGCTGCGAGCATTACAGTTTAGTGTTTCGTATTGTGATTTTTTCTGTTGTACGAATAAATTGTTACAGTCATGTGGGCGTTACTCCCCCTTCCTTTCAGCAACCTGCGGTCATCAACTTCCCCTTTTGTTCCCCCGTCACTTATGGGAGAACCGTGCAAACAATTCACCCTGTTATGAACCCCCCCTTTGTAAACTCCTTCAGTTCTGATTCCCTTATGTCAAAGAACATGTGTGCCAAGTTTGACAAAGAACGGTCAAAGCGTTTCGGAGTTATCGCTTCCCCCCTACTAGGAGCCCTCCCCCCTTCCTATTAGGGAACCTCCTTTTTGTTAACCCTCACAGTGGTTCTCTTTTGTCAAAGAACATGTGCCTCAAGTTTGTTAAGAACTGTCCAGGCATTTCGGAGTTATGACCTCCCCCTGTTATGAATCACAACCTCCCCCCATTGTTTTCAATTCATCAGTCGTGTTACTGTTACTGACTTTTTTGCGGCCAAACGTTAACTCTATTTTGATTAAAGCAGAGGAGCGTTTGGTACGAAAAATGTTAGACTGAATACTGGGAAAATTTCGATCTGCGGCTAAAAATATTGGGTTAGTTTGTGGCAGTGGGACTCCAACCCACAATTTCTCGATTAGTACTCGAGTGCTTTACGCATTTAAACTATACCACACCCATGTATTAATTAGTCTGAGATCTAGTTTTGTCTCTAACAGTCCAAGCACGCATACACTACCCCGGTGACGGTTACTATTTGTAATATGACTGCCCTTTGCTTTTACCACGAGAAGCTAGACGATTATCGACTGCTTTGAGAAATTGTGGGTTGGAGTCCCACTGCCACAAACTAACCCAATATTTTTAGCCGCAGATCGAAACTTTCCCAGTATTCAGTCTAACATTTTTCGCACCAAACGTTCCACTGCTTTAATCAAAATACAACTCATCAGTGCTGATTCCCTTATGTCAAGAAACATGTATGCCAAGTTTGTTGAAGAACCGTCCAAGCATTAAGGAATTATGGCCTCTCCCCTGTTACGACCCCCCTTCTTATCAACCCCCCAGTGCTGATTCCCGTATAACAAGGAATATGTGTGCCAAGTTTGGTGGCGAGCGGCTAAGGCGCTCTGGAGGTATGGTGGAACATACATATTCAGGCTCACTTTTATATATATATATATAGATAGAAGAAGATAGAAAATAGACATAGAAGAAGAAGATAGAAGATAGAATAGATAGATTTGAATTGACGTTTTTCGTCTTCTTATCCTACACTTTTCTGTTACGCTGTGTCTCTTTTTCAATTGCAATCTCCTTTTCGGTACCATTTATCGGTTTTTGCTTCCACTTTTTTCTAGTTTCTTACGTTTTTCCTTTTTACTGTTTACTTGTTCCGATTTTCTTCGTTTTCTCCTCCATTTCTTCTTATTTTCAGTCCTGTTTTTCCTCATGTTTTAAATTCGTCATTGTTCTCTCGCCCTTTTTTCGGTTGGCAGCTTTCGCCTTTTTCTAACTCTTTTTATCTCCTTCCTTTCTCGTTTTATGTCTTCGTCTGATCCGCTCTTGCTTTTTTAATGAACCTCCTGACCATTTTTTCAGTTACGTTTCTTCTATTTTCGCCCCCTCTTCCTCTCCGGTTTTCCTTTTCGTTTGTTATAACGGTGGTGGTTTTTTCAATTAACGTAGGGGACGATAGCATGAAGTAATGAAACAAAGATATTGATAGAGTTTCTCTTTATCTTTTCCTCTTTCGGTTTATCCTTATCTTAAGTACGTTTTCACAGTTTTTTTTTTCTTCTTTTTCCTGTCCTCTTTTTCTCCTTTATCTGTTTTCTCTTCTTCCCGTTTTTCGCCCTGAGTCGAGATTTTAAGATTTCGTCTTTCCTGAGTCCTGATTTTCTTCTCTTTTGTCACGTTCTGTTTTCCGTTTTCATTTGTTTTTCTCCATTTTTCTGTCTTTTTATAGCCTGGGTGCTAATTCCGTTATTGAAATTTGACCTTCTGTTTTTGTACGACAGACTTCGCAACCAGCTGTTAGAATACAGCACAGTGCGGGGTCAGTGCTACGATCCTATTGACTCTAACAGCCTCTCCCAGCCGAGATTCGAACATACGGCGACTGGCTTATTAGACCAGCGTCTTACCTCGAGGCCAACTGAGATGTTTCTCTTTTTCTTTTCCTCTATTTTTATGCCGTTTTTCTCCTTTTTTGTCTCTTTGCTTCTTTTCTGTCTAGTTTGTCTAGTCTTTTTTCTCATTTGTTTGCGTTTTCCCTTTCATTCTAATACGGTTTTTTTTTTCATTTTTCTTTTTTTCATGTCAGTTCTTTTTTTTTGTATCACTCGCGTTTTTGCTATTTTATCATTATAAAAACTTTAACATTAAAGGATTAGAAACTGACAAACAAGAACCAAATATTTCCAAAGATTTCTGTGTGACAGATTATATTTTCCGACTTGCCTTGGAAGTTTTCCACCATCAACTAACCTAAAAATGGAATTAAAAATGGAAATGAATTAGTTGCTGGACTTAAAATTAACTTAAAGTTTGACTTAAAATTAAAGTGTCAATTAGAATTCCGATTGGAATGGGCATATTACACTTGATATTGAACTTAACCTGTGAATTGAAATTGGATTTGAATTGCACTTGAAATCCTATTTGAAATTGAACTTGAAGCTAGATCTAAATATGGTCTTGAACACAATGCTAAAAATGTACTTTTATTATTCCATATATGAAGATTGAGATGAACATGAAAATGTCGTCTAAAATGTTGCAATATTTTAATCAATTATATTAAATTGTTTGGATATGAAATAACTAGATATAGCAGTAGTTATTGTTGGGAGCAATCATCTAGGTCCTCCTTTAGGATGTGGTTTACTTAAAAGGATGAATCTCACAAATAATGGTCAAAGAAGTAAATGCTAACAATATTCAATGATTGTGATCATTTAACTAGTATTCTTCTATCTTAGCCTTAGTCTTAGAGATTGAAAGATTATAATCATTTTCGACTTTCATTAGGAGCTTTAATTTTTGCCACCGAACCAAAATTCTTGAACGCTTTTGCAGCAAATTGGAAAATAACCATGCGTCTGCTTCTCTCAGCAATCATGGAGGCACTTTGATAGCCAATGATTAGTGTGAATACAGCTGATAGGATGTGTTTGACTGTGTGAATCTTTTAGGGTTTACTTTTAGGGTGCTAACAATTGCATTAAAATTAAATAAACTTGAATCCAATTAAATAAACTTAAAAAAATCCAATTAAATAAACTTAAAAAATGGAAGATTTTTTGTTCACATGATACTATGATAACTTCTCTAACAAAGTGCAAAGCAAAGTTAAAGTTGTTTTGAAGTCATTAATTATAAAAAGTGGGGTGTACAACAATAAATTTTCACACAAACGTACATTTAATTAACTCGAAAAACTCGTATGTGTTGCTCATTTCTCTCAACATGCCTAAAGAAATTGTCATTCAAAAGTATTACCATGTCATAGTGATAATTTAATTATGACACTTTCCCCTTGCTCCGCTCCCGCTTTTCAGTGCTCTACCGAACTAAAATGAGGCAGAAAATTTATACACAAGCCAACATGCACCGGCAGACCTCGGGTATATTTCTAATATGACGCACTGGAGCTTTTCATGCTTTTTGAACCGACCGCTTCTTTCCGAAGAAATGTTCCGCCGCGCGCCTCGACCACACAACCGCCGCCACCCGTCCAGTTTCCCGGGTTCCATTGTGCACAAAGCTCACGCTGCCACATATCTTTGCTGACACACTTAGTATACTACTGCCTGTGCAAAGGATCCACAGCATAAATTGAATTGAATTATTTCAACCTGTTCTTGAAAATTCTACCAATCCCCGTCCGAAATGAGAATCGCTTATCGCACACTCATTGTGTGCGATGTCTCCTGTGGGGTAGCCGGGCGACTGCAGCAGCAGCAGCAGCAGCCGAACTTCGATGCTGGCACCACACATCGTACAAGTTTTCTTCCTGGCGATACAATTCTATTCTTCCCATTGAAACACAGAGAGAGAGAGAGCGTGTGCAGTGTGCGAATATGCCGCATATATTTTGCACTGAATATAAATATCTAGTCACACTTCATTAGCCATAACGAGTGAACTACATTGTGTGCTCTTTATTGTGGCAGTTCGAGCATTTTTCGCTAGGGTATCCATAGCACCGCCCGCCACCCGGAAAACCAGCGTTACTCTGAGTGCTTCTTTGATGTGGTGTTGCATGCATTGGTAATTAAACTAAACATCCTCATAGCTGATTTTGTTACTAACCTGGTGTTTGTAACCACAATTTATTTCCGACAGCAGAAAATCAATAATTGAACCACCCTACTCTGAGTAGCTGACACAATAGGACAGATGTCCCATTCACCTGAACATAAAAAATAATTTCAGATGTTAAATAAAGTTTAAACTTTTCAATAGAATTTAAAATCATCTTCTCATCGGAGCTATCGTCATACTGTTCTCGAATAGGGAAATTTATGCAAACACTTGCACACGTGCCGGATCGCACATTTGTTAAATCATTTGTCTCACACGCCCGTATCACACATCATTCTCAAACATTCTTTTTGCACCCAACGGCGAACAGATCCGAAATGACACCAAAACTTTCACTTTCACTATAATGAACATTTTGCTTTCAGGAGCTTCGCCAAATGAGCTCCAGGCTAAGTAAGGGAAGGAAATTAATTTCCATCACGTCACTCACGAACACTTTAAAGTGAATGTCAATTTCAAAGGAGCGATCTAATTAACAGTTACACTTTCACACAATCTCTCTGACTCTTGAATAAGATTAGAATAATTTATTCAAAAATATCCTTCCATGCCATACCAAGGATGAGGAGCGAACAGATTGATTTTTCTCCTTACATGTTTTCTCGTATACTACCTCACTATCTCTTTCTCTATTTAAATTGAATGGATGCATCTTCCAAATCTCGATCGCTGCATTGTTCCCCACGAACTAACGAATGACTTTTTGTCTGCTCTCCCTTTCCTCCGCAGTCTGACCCGTCAACTCAACAGCCGCAGTATCAACCACAGGCAACGCAAGCCTTCCAACCGCTAGCGTCCGCACAGCAACAGCAACAGCTCTATCAACATCCTCCCGAGCCAACGGTTGTCCCACAGCAACCGTACTATCAACAGCCGGACCAAATACCATTCGTCACCACACTACGCAAGGAACCACCGATGTCGCAGGAACCGGCTCCGGTCTATCAAACCCAACCAGTTGCTGCTATTTATCAAGGTAGGTACCTAGCGACGATAACGACGACGACGACGCCGACGGAATGCACAGGTACACTTCGGCTGAAGTGTGCCGTAGCGGGCGAGCAGCCAGCGACATGCACTTCTGCTGGCTGACATTTGCTGCACGGTTTTTGAGAGGCAAGCAAACACACTACCATAGAGCTGTTTATCCTTCTCGAGGGTTGCAATTAGACTGGCACTACTGGCCAGTTGTACCTATGTGCAGTGTGATCCCGGATTCCGGTGGCACAGGACGATAATTGTTTTCGCTGCAACCGGGGTTCACCGGATTGGGTCGTTCATGGGGAGCACACCTTTGAAACAAATGCTAGTTTGTAGCGAATCACGCCTCAAAGCTGGATTTGGAATTTTGAGTTTAAATGTTATTTTAGATTTCGAAAAAATATAGACAACATTTAAAGTTAATACAGCAAAATTGGGACAACGCTGATAAATATGGCCCAAATTAAGAAAATTTCAAAAAATTTGTATAAAATTAATTTAAAAGAAATGAAATAATGCAAAAGAAAGGAAAAATTACAAAATCGAAGTCAATATTGGGTTATACCCACAGAAATTAACCCTAAAAGGCACTAAAATGGAACTTCGACTGGACTAATACGGTCTGACCCGAACCTGACTCGGACTGATTGAACAGATTCAGGCTAATTGCAATTGACCCGATTAACCCGCAAAGAATGGACAGGTTCGAACTGACTGAATTGACCTGGACTGACAAGACTGACCGAGGGTGACTGGACTGATTTGGACCCGGAATGACCAAATCGACCCGCACTTGTCCGGACTGGCTAAACTGACTAGACTAACCCGGACTGGTTGAACTGATTAGAACCGATTGGGTTGACCTGCAGTGGCAGGATTGATGTGAATTGATAAAAATGGACTCACCGGACTGTCCCAAATTAACTAAGTTAACCCGGACTAAGTCTGCTGATTGTACTAACGTAGATTGTAGACTGCACCGACTTAAACTGACTGGACTAATCCAAACTGACTCGGGTTAGCTGGACCGATTGAACTAAGTCGGATTGACTGGATCGAACCAGAATTACACGACTGCCAAGAACTATACTGGACTGACTCGACTGATCCGAACTAATTGAACGGATCCACCCTACTAACACAGTTGTTATAAAGCTGTTGTAGCTACAGATTATATGACTAGGTTGCTGTAACTAGAAGTACCAAAATTATGTTCCTTGGGCGGGGTGATTGAACTGTTCGGACTGGTTTGGACTGACTGGATTAGGTTGATCCGACTGGAGTGTCCCAAACTAACTGCACCAACGTGGACTGACTGAATTTATAAGCACTAACTTCACCTACGCGGACTGATTGGACTGTCGCGGACTAAATGAACTGATTTGGATTCACTGACAGGACCGACCCAAACTGACTTGACTTGACTTGACTGATAAATAGACCGAACTGACCCGGGCTGACTGAACACACTCGGACTGATTCAACAGATCCGGACTAACTGGACTGACCCAGACTGACATCAGCTGACTGGATCGACTCAGACTTAGTGGATCAACCCACACTGACTGGACCAACTCAGGCTAATTGACCAACTCAGACTGACTTGACTGATTCGGACTGGATCTACCGGTGACTGACTAGACTGTCCCAAATTGACCAGATTAACCCGGACTAACTTCAAGTTACTGAGTCGACACAATTAATCCAGACTTCGGAATCTCAGTCAGTCATCATTAGTCTTCGGAGATTGAACCGACTTAGACTGACTGGACAGAACTGACTTGATCCGGACTGATTATACTGACCTGAATTGATTGAACTGATTGGGACTGATTGGACTGATGAATAATGGATAGACTGAGACTGACTGGACTAATCCAAACTGACTGAACCAACTCAGGCTAATTCCACCGATCCAGACTGACTGGACTGACCAAACTGATTGGGCCAATTGGAACTGACTGGACTGTCCCAAATTGACCAGATTAATCCAGACTGTTCCTCAGGTTACCGGGTCGATCCAAATTGACTGGATTAGTCCAGACCGTTTTCGAGCGACTGGACTGACCGGACCTGCTCAGACCGGGTGGAACGTCCCAGACTGACCCGGATTGACTGGACTGACAGAACTAATCCAGAGTGACCTAGGCTGATTAAAGTGACCCAGACTGTCTGAACTGACCCAAACTGACTGGACAGATCAGGACCAACTGGACTAACTCGGATTGATTGAACTGATTCGGACAGACTAGACCGACCCAGACTGAACTGACCGGGCTAGCCCGGATTGACAAACAAATTGACTGACTGGACTGTCCCAAATTGATCAGATTAACCCGAACCGACTTCAGGTTACTGGGTAGACAAAGACTGACTGAAATAATCCAGACTGTCTTCGGGAAACTGAACCGACCCAGACAGAGTAGACGGAACTGACTCAACCCGGACTAACTGGAATGTCCCAGATTGACCGAATAAAGGATACTGATTCGACCCAAATTGACCAGATTAATCCATACCGTTTCCAAGTAACTGGGCCGACCCAGACTGACCGGATCTACTCAAACTGGGTACCTTCCAGACTAACTAAACTGACTGAACTAAAGTGGGGCGACCCGGCCTAATTGAACTGACTCGGACTGACAGGACGAAACCGAATTGACTGAACTAAACCGGAGTGACCCGAACTGACTTGAACTGGCTGAACTAATCCAGACTGGCTGGACTAACCCAGACAGACCGGGCCGACCTGAACTGATTGAACTGATCCCGAACTGGCCCGAACAAGTGAACTCGGTGTACATCGACTCTGCAACGCTTTCGTTACTGTACCACATATTCTGTTACCGGTAAGTTGAAGCACAGATGGCATTACAAAATATCTCTACCCATATCTGACGGAACGCACTGCATATTTTGCAGTGAGCTCTGTCAGCGTACCCCCAGGAAGCATACTCGGACCTCTTCATCATCTTCGGTTTTAAAATTGACATTGTCGGTAAATCATTTTAACCTCTTTTTATTACCTTTCGGCCTACTAATCTTCAGATCATCTTCAGATAGTATGATATAAAATGGACTTTTAAATGGATTTTTAAATTTTAGTTAAACGGATATTATACACAAACGACGAGTACGTCTTACAAAAATTTGAGAAAGTAAAATGAAAAACAGAGTCTAAAAGATTATTTTAAACGCTCGAAACTTAATCTTTTCTCAACACAGCCCTTTCTTTAATGACGAACTCGTCAAAAATTTAGCTTGCTGCAAAATAATATACGAAAGTCCATCATGAATAGCTGGCGAAGCGTGCTGGTTATTTTTATTTTCATAGCAAACATAAGGCAGTAATTTGAAGCTGCGAATTTCTTTTATCAATTCAAAGCTGAATGAGAATAACCCGTATTGCGTTGCCAGGCTTTGCAGAAGAAAAATCCGTAATTGTTCAAGCTGTATTTTTATCAAATGGGTTATGTTTTCGTTTCAGAAGTAAGTAAGCAGCAAAATTTAATTAACATTTTTAGTCTAAATGAAAGTTTTACCGACATTTGTGCTTTATTTGAAGGTTTGTTTTAATGGTATTATTCTTGATTGTATTTGAAGCAAGTGATAGTTGTTTAATCGTATCAATTCATAATATACTTGAAATTTGACCTAAATTATTCAAGGACACTCACTCCCGCCTTTAGTTCTCGTTCTTGCATCATTCACCTTTCATCTTTGTTTTTCCGTGTTTCATCCTTCATAGTCCGTCGTTTGGGTTTTGTTATATGTACTCTGTCGTCTTCTTGTCGTTTTTATTAGTCTTATTAATGCCCGTCAGTCGTTTTTGTTGTTTTTAACTTCTGCCTCGAGGGCTTCGCAGCCGCAAGGTTACAGTGTCTGCTTTAACAAGCGAGTGGTCGTGGGTTTCAATCGTAGTAGAATCAGGCCATTCGATATCAAGTCACTTTAGCATGGGTTTATTCTCAGGCCCCTCATTACCCTTCCTTCATGCTGAATTCTATATTACCCCCATAAAAGCACTCTTGGCAGTGCAAATGGTCACTCTTATAGTTAAATATACTGGTCAGCCCTCCAGGGATGGCTGTAATTGGAGACAGTACTGGCATTGAGAAGCATGGCGGGTAAAGTAGATCTAGCATTGAAGGAAGGGCAAACCCCACTACACACAAGCACGCATAAAATTTAATGAGCATATCGCTCGATTATCGATTATAGCAAAAAAATGCAGTGCGTGTTAAACAGCAAACTCCCGGGTGATATCACAATAGATCAACGATAGTGGTCGCAGTGGTGAGTCCACACTGGAAAAAAAAATTCTGCCTTTCTTGGCATCTTTATATCGTCAGTGATTTGTTATCATTTTTTATCGACGTTTCGTGAAATTTCTGTACCTCTTGTCGTTATTTGTAGTCTTTTTTAGCATTTCTTGTCGCTACTTTGCGTCTTATTATTGTCTCTTGACAGCATGTACTGCATAATACTCTTGCGAAATACTCTTGCTGTATTTCATTGTCTGTATTGAAATTTTTTGTCACATCGTTTGTCTTTTTGCATCGTCTTTTCGCCTACTTGGCATCAATTTTTCGTCATCTTTCCATTGCATTTACATTGTCTATTCACACACGCCTCGCCTTGTTGTTTTTTTTGTCGTCTGCTTTCTGTCTTTTCCTCATCATATTGTTCTCGATACCTTTTCATCCTCTTTTGTCATCTCTTTTTCGTATTCATTGGCTTTCCGTTATCCTTCTGTTGTATTTTTGTCATGTTTACATCGTCTTTTCGCCATGTTTTCGTCGTTTTTGACCTTTTTTGTAGTATTTTTATCGTTTTGTTGTCGTCGGCTTTCTGTTGTTTTAGTCGTCTCTTTTGTAGCTTTGTTGCATTTTTTGTCGTCATTTTGCTATCTTTTCTTCGATTTCTTTGTCATCTTTTTATCGTCTTTTGCTGTTATCATGTCATCACTTTTTGCCATTTTTTTCGTCGTCCTATTTGTTGTCAAGACAACAAAAGTTTTGTCCGTTTTACTGGTTCTTGGTCTTCTTTTATCATTATCTGTTTTGCATACTTTGTCTTTTTGAACGTTTTTGTCGCGTTTTTTCGCTGTTTTGGTGTTTTCCGTCGTATTTTCACGTTATTTCAATCTATTTTGTTGTAGTCTTTTCGTGAATTTTTCATTGTATTTTATTCGCCTCTTCAATGCCTTTTTGTTGTGTTTGTTTTGTATTTTCAGAAGGCTTATATGGTCAGTAGTACTAGCTGCCAGTGCTTTTGGACGTGTTTAATTAAAAATGGGTTAATCACAGATATGTTTGCATATTTTTCGGTTAGAATGTTTTCAAATGTCAACTCAGCTTTCAAGTTTGTTTTGATTTTTTTTTCGTTTTTGAAAAATTTTGACCGTGTGATATTTCAAAGAGGCTGAAGTCACCCGGAATAAACGATAGGTTCATCTTTCGTACCATCAAGCGATACAAGGAAACCGATTCTTGGAAACTAAATACTCTCCAAACCGCACTGTAAGGACACCGGAAAACATCAAACGATTAAGAGACCGAGTTCGTTAGAACCTAGATCGATCTGGAGTTCAGTCTTGATGGTGAAGGAACTGGGAATTTCGCAGTCAACCTTCAAGAATAGTTTTAATGATGATCTTCAATTGACAAAGGGTGCGCATGGACTGAAAAGCCGAAGGTTGCCAAAGTCGAAAAAAGTCGAAAAAAGCGGCACGGTGATTATGAAATTCTGTTTTCGGACGAAAAAATGATCGATATATTCAGCACTTTTTTCGGGACAAACTGGTTGTACAAAGTTTTAGAATGTTTTCGGGGTCTCTTAAAAAATTTGAAATTGCAATTGCTGTTCATTAAATCTAGTGTTAAAATCAACACTAAATATTACATTAAATATTACGAGAATTTTTTTTTTTTTCTTTTTTTTTTTCTGGCAGCACGGTTAATTGAGTTTGTTTACTAAATTACTCTGCCAATAATTTCTAATTTTTTCAAAGTTTACCAACGTTTTCGCCGTAATTCTTCGATTAGCAGTGAATTCTTTGAGTGCTTTTTATGGAAATAGTGAAATTTTGTCTCTCTGTACCCATATTTCCGACAAAACCCCCCAGTGGTATTTGCTTTTACACAACCGCTTGCTCTCTATTGTTTGCCCGCTTGCTTTTCACATCTAGTAAGAATGGCAAATCCAGACGTGTGCGACGCAATTATCTGCTTTTGTCCATCTGGCCCGCAGAAGGCAAAAATATCTTGTGCACTCTGCTCTGTTAACTGGCATTTGAAATGTGCCAATCTAAATAACTCACACACGAAATCGATTCGCGAAAATGCCGGAGTATGCTGGTTATGTCCAAAGTGCCGCGAGCCCAGCAACAGGAACACAACCTCGAGTGATTCTATAAACCTCATCCTGCAACGTACCACCTCAGCTTTACGATTAATAGTTGGTCTAATGGATACAATGCAGTCTTTCTGTCGCATGTACTCGAACAACATGTCCAGACCAAGCTGCTGTCAGCAAGCGGCCTCTAATGCGTCACCCAACAACTCCATTCCGGCTACATTCCAAGACCGTATAGACGACTTCAGTTTGAATCTTACAAGCCTGTTCGACTCAGTATTCGAAGATACTAATAAACGACCCCGCACAAGCAGCGCTTCACGACCATCAGTCCTGCAGCCCGAAAAAATCCAGAGAGTTGACGTTCCAGTTACCCAATCGATCTTGCCAACCACTATAGCTTCCATTGTTTCAGATATGGACGTTACTGAAAATTCAACCGTAATCGCCACCGTTACAGAAAGCAACATTACCGTCACTGCCAGCACTAATCAGTCCAATGTAAACAATGATAATCCGGATCAAGTTCCACTCAGTCAGCCAGCCTTACAACCCGTTCCAATCACTGAATCAAATGTCGCTGGTATGCTTCTACCTGCACTAGTCAACGAAGCTCCCACCATTAGTACACCGCACGCTCAAACCAATACCAGGACCACTACTGCTGTCCCACCGCTGCACGCTAACGTCACGGCCAATCCCACTGCCACCGAGAACACCAACATCAACAATACTTCGCTCGCCACTGCTCTACCATCTTGCCCTCTGCCAACCACCAACCACGCTACCGCCTTCAATTTTAATCTGCAAACTGCTATTCCCACCAACTATGCCAACACTGTTACGCCCGTCACTGCGTTTCCACCTCGCCCTCTGCCAGTCACCAACCAAGCTACCGGCTTCAATTTCAATCTGCAAACTGCTGTTTCTACCAATCAACCATTCTCAACCATCTCAACGGCTAGGACCCAGACAAACAACGCTAACCATTTTGCACCTGCTACTGCTGCTGGAAACACGACTATTGCTTCTCGACAAGTTATACACACAAATCGGCCTACGTATTCGATCGCCAGAACACATGGAAATTATGCTCAACTGTCACCATCTTATCGAACAGCATCTGGTAGTATATCGGATAATTTGAATGTAAGTAGTATGTATGATCGTAGCCACATGACCAACCCGACCGCTGTTACTCTTTCTGTGGCACCTTCAGTTGTAAATCAAAATTGGTTCTATGTTACCAAATTTCAACCATATGAAACGGAAGATAATATTATTATGTACATAGCAAGTAAGACCAATTGTAATCCGCACCAAATTCAGTGTCACAAACTTATACGTCAGAATCGCGCAAGCTTTATGCCACTATCATACGTATCTTTTAAAATCTCTGTTCCAGCCCAATTCGAAAATGCAATTTTTTCAGAACTATTTTGGCCAATAGGTGTGACAATCTCACCTTTTTTAGAGAAGCGCCCAATTGTAGGCAACCATTACCGACCGCTCAACCAAACCATATACCCACCACTACAACTAGTCACCGACACTCGGAATGCAATAGCTCGGTCCCCCGCTCCACGCAGATATCTAATCAACAGTTCGCACATGCCAGCACAGCGCACAGTCGATCCCCCTCATCCGTTCAGTCCCCGCTACCCTCCTCAACGATACAACCATCGTCCAGTAGCAGAATCGTTGGTATGAATGATATCTCGATATTCTATCAAAATGCTGGAGGGATGAACACCCGCATTAGTGATTACTATATAGCTTGTTCGGATGATACGTATGACATCTTTGCCTTTACCGAAACGTGGTTGAATGATAATACATCTTCACATCAATTATTCACTCCTTCATATAGCGTTTTTCGGCAAGATCGTAACGCGGTTAACAGTCTTAAAAAACACGGTGGCGGCGTTCTCTTAGCCGTTCGTTCCCACATCAAAGCGAAAGAGATCTGTCCCCCAAATTGTGCTATGCTTGAACAGATCTGGATCGCCATTTCGCTCGCTGAACGTAATATTTACCTGTGCATTTTATATATACCACCCGATCGCATCAATGACGTAACTTATATTGCTCATCATTCTGCTTCGCTCTTATGGGTCGTAACACAACTGCAGATGAATGACCAGATAATCATATTAGGCGATTTTAATTTATCTGGAATACGGTGGACACGCAGCTCATCAAACTATTTATATCCCGACGTTAGCCACTCTTCAATTCGTCCCAGTATATCCGATATGATTGATGTCTATAACACAGCCGGGGTTTGCCAAATTAATGAAGTGTTTAACTCGAATAATCGTATCCTCGATTTATGCTTCGTTAGCTCGGATTTCTTAAATTCTTGCTCGATCACGACCGCGCCAGCTCCGCTTGTCAAGATTTGCAAGCACCACCCTCCTTTGCAAATAACGATTACGAAATGCACACAACTAGTGTACCAGGATATATCTGAGCCTCTAATTTACGACTACTCCGCTGCAGATTTCCGTGCCTTTAATCAGTTCATTGAACAAACAGACTGGAATGATATTTTTCACGATAAAGACATTGACAGAGCCGCTGAGGTTTTTACGCATATCGTCCTGTACGCCATTGATCAATTTGTACCCAAAAGGACACTTCGACCCGTACCTCAGCTTCCTTGGATGAATGATCGACTTAGACATCTCAAATCACTAAAAAGATCTGCCTTGAAAAAGTTCAACAAGCATCGTACAGCTCACACCAGATCACACTACGTTTCCGCCAACAAACGCTATAAAAACCTCAACCTAAAACTTTTTCGAGCTTATCAACGCCGAGTGCAACTAAGTCTGAAAAGCAACCCAAAAATGTTTTGGAAGTTCGTGAATGAGCAGAAAAAAGAATCCGGTTTGCCCACCTCCATGTCTTTCGGTGATAATACAGCTGACACCACTCAAGGTATCTGCGACTTATTTCGCGAACAATTTAGCAGTGTTTTTGTTTCCGAAACTTTAACTAGTGATCAAGTAGAACTGGCTTCCGCAAATGTCCCATGTCATATATCACTAACCATGCATCCCAACATCTCAAACGAAACAACCAGTAGTACCTGTGCCAAACTGAAATGCTCCACCAATTCTGGCCCAGATGGAATCCCTGCAATCGTACTCAAAAAATGCTCAAATAGCCTTTCTGTTCCTTTAACGTACCTGTTCAATTTATCACTCGGCTCAGGTACCTTCCCAAAATGCTGGAAGCAATCCTTCGTCTTTCCAGTGCACAAAAAAGGAAATAAGGCAAGCTGCTGCAACTACCGTGGAATCGCGTCTCTGAGCTCCGTTTCCCAATTGTTCGAAAAGATTACACTCGATTTTTTTACTCACTATTGCCGTAATTTTATAGCGGAGGAACAACATGGGTTTATTTCTAAGCGCTCTACAAACACTAATCTTATGGTGTATTCATCTGCAATCATCCGTGCGCTGCAACAACGTCTCCAAGTTGACGCTATATATACAGATTTTTCTGCTGCATTTGATAAACTAAACCACCAAATTGCAATTGCTAAGCTTGAACGTTTTGGATTTTCCGGCTCCATACTGAATTGGATACGCTCGTACTTGGATGACCGCAAGATGGCAGTAAAAATCGGTGACTCTCAATCGATATTTTTTGCCGCAACATCTGGTGTTCCGCAAGGAAGTCATTTAGGTCCATTAATATTCCTACTATACCTGAATGATATCCACCTACCTATTGAATGCCAGAAATTATCTTATGCCGATGACTTTAAATTGTTTCATATTATACAAAACGTAGACGACCAAATCTTTCTTCAAAAGCAACTGGATAGCTTTTACTCATGGTGCGTTACCAACCGAATGGTTTTGAATGCTTCGAAATGCTCTGTCATCTCATTTTCTCGAAAACGCTCTCTATTGCCATACGATTATAAAGTGTCTGGTCAAATATTGAATAGAGTAACTGTAGTCAAAGATTTCGGCATCTTATTGGATACTAAGCTTACCTTCAAAGAACACATCGCTTACATTTCTGCAAAGGCTGGGCGCGCTCTAGGTTTTATGTTTCGTGCAACTAAATTATTCAAAAACGTCCATTGTCTTAAATCAGTCTACTGTTCTCTGGTCCGCTCAGTTCTGGAATATGGATCTATTATCTGGGCACCATATTACCAAAATGGCATTCAGAAAATTGAAGCAATTCAACACAAATTCTTGCGGTTTGCCCTTCGCTTCCTTCCATGGAATGATCCTAATAACTTACCTTCTTATGAAAGTAGATGTCAGCTAGCTGGACTTGACCTGCTAAGCGTTCGTCGCGATGTTGCTAAGGCTACCTTTGTTGCCGATCTAATTCGCTCGGATATTGACTGCCCCGATTTGCTTAACCGTCTCAATTTCAATGTGAGGCCTCGAAATTTACGTCGTAATAATCTCCTGTTCATCCCTGGCTCTCGCACAAACTACGGCCACAATGAACCGTTAGTAAGTGTATGTCGCGTGTTTAACGTTTGTAATGAAGAATTCGATTTCAATGTCTCTCGTGCTACGTTAAAGAAGAATTTTCGTCTTGTTATATCTGCCTCATAAGTATTTAATCAGTGTGTATAAATTAGGTGTATTATTTGTGAATTAGCGCATAGGATAGTATATAAGCAATGTTGTACTGTAGGATGTCATGTTATCTGTTGTACAGTTAAAAGATGAGAGGTTTTGTGCCCACGGGAGAAGATACAATGACATAGAGTATCACTCCCGAGGGCTTTTCCCTACTCCATAGAAAATAAACAATAAACAATGTATTAAAGAACCAGCAGCAAAAGACTATTAGACTACCTTATATTAGACTACCTAATATAAGGATGCGCCAGTAGCTTAGTTAGTAAAACATACGGTTACCAACCGACAGAGCATGGACGCGAGCCCCACCTGCCATTGAACGAGTTGATTTTTGGCCTATATATCTTCTAACTTCTAACTCCAACTAAATTTTATAATTTTTAACTCTGCAACAGCTCCAATTCACAGCGGCCTACTCGTAAGACTCGTAAAACACGTAAGAAGATCGAAATATGAAGACCGAATTTTAATTGGCGTTAGATAACATATATATCTGATGCCCTCAAAAGATGAAGGTCATATCTACATGCACTTTCAATTCTCCACAGATTCTGTTCCCAAGAGACCATTTCAAATTTGCTAGTTCCATATACTTGATTCTTTCATGATAATTGAACAGACACAGACTGATTAAAAATTTATTCTTCAGCGACCGCAAAATCTATTTTCGAAAATGTTTATGAGCATTTGCAGTTCACAGCGTTCTTTAAAAGAATCTACAAATAAAAATCCAGTGGTCCAGTACTGCTTCCTTGTGGAACGCCAGGTCGGTTGCAAGCCTCGTCGTAATGGTCCATGGACTTCCACTAAGAGTCGCTCAATCACAACAATAGACAATTCAGAATGACATACAATTCAGAATGGCATACTTCCTTACTAATCCATGTGTGATGTCCGTCCAGGCCGACCAAGGCTGACCGGGATTTGACCTGAACGCCAATATGCTCGGTTCATGACTGTTGTTCATCTCCAATTTCGTTTCAGTTTCCAGTACAGGAAATTAATCAACGGCAATATCCCAGGCAGTAATTTGATTGATCCTTTTATTATTAATCTTTTACATCTTGATTCACATGCCATAATTAACATTCAAATATGGTAGAGAATTTAATCCTCTTTACTCATACTGATCAAATCTATTTACACAAGCAAAGGCATAAAAAATTCTAAATCCAATTCTGGTCCAGTTTCGGAGACAAAAGCTACAGTTGGGCATTGAAAAGTCCAAACGAACATCCCTTTTCAGTTCTATGCCAGTCAGTGACAGAGGCAAAGAAAAAAAAAACACAAAGCACGCTTAAATGCTACTCGTCATTTGTGTGCTGTACGGCAAACGTATGTGCCTAAACAGTTGTACATCCATCATCAACGAACCCACCGAACGCCCAGGCCGCCGCCGGCCGGTGTGCCGCACATGGCAGAATGCCACAATGCGAGCAAATATTTGTTCAACCCTTTCGCCGCAGGCGAGATTCCAGCCCAGCCGGTGGGCTGGGCGGGAGTGGGGGAAAGGGATTAAGAACTCACCTCAACTTGAAGGTGTATTTTAAATGCTCCAGCCTGCACTCTTCCACTCTACACACTCGAAGCATTCGCATGTCGGTCGGTTTGCTCGGTGGGCAAACAAGCGTGCTCTTATTTATTCAGAAACTGTTCCCAAACGGTCGAAGGGGGGCGGGGGAGGATGCTTGAACCGGGATCGACGCGACGCGTCGGTCCAACGAATAGACACAGCAGTCAAATGTGCTGCTGCACCCAACAGTAGCGGTGGCAAGCAGCAGCAGCAGCAGCAGTAGACAGTAGACCGTGGTTGTGTGACATATGCGACGAACACAAATTTTACATTTTACATGGGTTCCTCTCTTCAGACCAGTTATTCTCATATGTGGCATATTTTTCCGGATTGGGTGGACCTATTTCGGTTATAAAAACTGGATTTGGTGACAGGACTGGTGACAGTTTCATTAGAGAAATCAAGTCCCAAGTTCGTCGTTTCCATCGGACCAAATAAATAGATAGGTCCGGTTAGATAAATGCGTCAAACTGGATGGATATGCAGGCAAATTTAATTAACAGTTTTATAAATAATCTTACATTCCCTCATGAGTGCTAAACTTAGACCGGAGACCACAGCCGAAAGTGCCGACAAAAGGTCGTAGTTTAGGAGCAGTTTTCAAACTGCGACTCCAAATTTAATCGCTAAAATAAAACTCTTATCAGTCGTTGTCAAAACTAAGTCTTTCCTAGTAAGACCAAAACACTAAAGAAAATAATAAAGTTTTTAGAAACACCCGAATGCGTTCGAGCAGCGGTGAAAAATAATATTATCCGTCGATCTCATTCAGCAGGTCTATGTTGACGTGACGCAAGCAAACCCTTTTAGATAACGAAATAGGTTTTGTGGACGTACAGAGAAAATAATGATGAAAAATGCACTGAAAATGGCAAATTGCTGAATTGTTAATAAATAACTTTGAACCAAAAAGCATTTGAAATCTAATCTTGATGAAAACTTAATCACACGGAATGAACAGTTTAAAACAAGAGTGTAGTTCTCATCATTCATAGAAATGCATTCGCAGTGCAATGTGCGAAAAGAAAACTACACTTTACCCGCCGCAGCCTGTGGCCAACAGGTGACTTGGCTGTGCATACGGTTTAATTCCAGAGCCCTGCAGGTACAATACATGCCGCACACAACCCATCCTATTAGACGGAATGCTCCGGATAGATGTCGGACGAGGGGAAAGTAGAACAAAAAAGAAATTTTTACTTGCGTAGCCAGTTGCAGGCCCATCATCTGCGCATTCATTCGTGTTCAGCTTACAGATTTTTTTTGCTCATCAAGTGTGTATGTGTGCAGTGCACACTTACACGCACATATTTGCAGTTTGCTCTTTTTTAGGCTTATATTATAGTTGATGATACTAAAATAGCATTATAAAGATGAAAAAAGCAGGTTGCTCCTTGTTTGCTGATAATAGATCACTTGCTGTTTTGTCTGGTAAACCCCTGCTCAGCTCTTGTTGTGCTTGTTATACTGTAATTTACTGAAACATAACATCAGAGCAAACGGGAGGCTGGAGGAAACCATTTTCCGCATCTACGCTAGCCTTTGCCCTGACTCACAAGAGGAGTTTACTTTGCTAAGTACGGAGGAAACAGTAAAGAATGGGAAATATTTGCATTAATGTTTATTTCTAGCAAAATTGCACCGACAATCCTACGTAAATCCTTTTCTTTACTTATTGAATATATACATATATATTCCTTTTGGTTGTGAAACAATGAGTTACTAACGACTCTGATGTCGTAAGTGCTATCAGGTATTAGAAATTTGTTAGTTGATTTTTGCCACTTAAGCTTGAGATTATAAAAACAATTCTTTTCACTCAACTCAATCTCAATTAGATTTTAGAATGGAATTAATTTTTTCCGAGTCTTCGAATTCTCCGGATTCCGAATTTTTTAAAACAAGTTTGCGTAGAATTACTTTTGCGATACAATAGCTTAGGTCGAAGGTACTGTGCAATAGTTTATGTCACCAAGAAAAGGGCAACAAATCCTTTGCAAAAGGTAAAAATTCACCGGTGCATCAGTAAATTTAATAGCTTCGATTGCTCACCCATCCGACATGCACTTCCAGTTTCGTTCCTTTTTTCTCGGTTTTTTTTTTCTTTTCCTTCCCAATTGAATTCACCCTTTCGGGGGCACGGTGCGGTGCGCGGTAGTGCAAAACATTTTCCAAGCGACGAGAAGCGGAGAATTTCTTGTTCCGGATTTTCCTCACCCCCGTCTCGCACCTCGGTCTCTGCACGGCCTGTCACTGCATGATTGCTGAAGCGATTTCAGATTATGATAATGTTTTATTCGCCCTGATGAAACGCTTTTTGCAGGCTTCCACAACCTATCGTCGGGCGTCGTCGTCGTGTCGAACGGAGGTTGTCAAGCACAAGCACATCAGGCTCGTACGTTCAGGTGCCATACAAGGACTATCCACGGCACGGGTAAGCACGGTTCTGCCGGTGCAAAAGCTATAATGCTACAAGTACACACATTCACGCTGGTTCGTGTCTCATACAGTTTGCTCCATTCAGCGGGAACAAATCTTATCGAAAGTGATTTTCCGTTCACCCCCTTCTTCTAGTGCCACACGTACCTCTACGAGAAGGGTCGAAGATCAGAAAAGTTCAGCGGCTGTGTTGATGCTACTAGGACCTACCTAGCTTCAAGCGGAAATTTTGCATACCTATATCGGGTAATATAAATAAAAATTCGCACGTGAACAATTTCCTCGCATCTCGCATTGAAAACGTGTCGTAGAAAATAAAATTGAAAATCGTGTCCCCGGTCGGTTTTGTCTGGTGAGTTTGAAAAGTGCGCATTTATTGCACCTCTGCTCTGCCTTGCCTTTGAGCGTGCGATAGAGCAATTCGGATTGTTATTCATAAAATGATCAATTCAAATATTCGATCAAAAATGCCTACACAAAGTGAAGGGTCTCCTCACATTTGCTATCAGCACTTGCCGTGCAAAGGCGGACGGCAGCAAAAACTGATACGGATGGCCCCGGAGAAATCAGGATTCCAATTCGGAAGAAGTGTGAGCAAAAAAAAACATTCACCATCATCGACGTCGATAGATTTATCTTTAATTTGAGCCGTTTATCTTTCTTTCGGTGAATAATTGCTGTGTCAGCTTGAAAGATGACGAGTTTTCGAGAAGCTTGCTCTATCAAATGTCGTTATCTTTCATGAAAGGGTAGATAGGTGTGACTAATAATCACTACTCAGCACTCACGCGGTTTTGATTGAATGGAATAACTGCTCCAGCGATTCGCCAAAACGTGACAATGAAAACACGTAAAAAAAATAAAAAACGCCTAAACAGCAAAAAAAACAAACACCAGACGTCAAAAAACAACAATTACAAAAATACAACGGAGGGATGCCAAATAGATGATGAATTCGAAGAAAAGGAAACAAAGAGATGACGGCGAAATGGCGTCGAAAAAACAACAATAAGGCGAAAAAAAGACTGAAACAGCAAAAGAGACAAAAAGGTAGCAAATAGACGGAAAAGAGGCGGTGAAAGGATAGCGAAAAGTCGACGAAAAAGTGATGACAAGTAAGCAATAAAAGATGTTGAAAATTGACGAAATACCATCAAAATAAGATGAAAAGACGCCGAAAAATGCTAGAGAAGCTACAAAAAATGACAATAGAATAGACAATAAAGAACGACTATATACAGACGCAGCACAGGCTTCTTCTTCTTCTTCTTCAGCCGGGGTGGCTCGTGCTGTTTCAAACACTCGTCTCCATTCAACTCGGTCTTGGGCCACTCATCGCCAATTTCCTAGTCGTCTCAGAAGTCGCAAATCACTTTTGACCTGGTCGAGCCATCGTGCACGTTGGGCACCCGTGTTCCTGGTGCCGGTGGGGTGTTGACAGTGGTGGACTATTTTCGTCACACTGTCGACCGGCATCCTTACGACGTGTCCGGCCCATCGTAGCCTACTAACTTTCGCTAGATTTACGATGGAAGTCTCCCCAAGCAGTGCCTGTAGCTCGTGATTCATACGCCTCCGCCACTCTCCGCTTTCAGTTTGTACTCCGCCAAATATCGTCCGCAGCGCTTTTCGCTCGAACACGGTAAGAGCGCGTATGTCTTCCGTGAGCATCGTCACAGCTACAGTTACCGTCCGTGAGAGACGCGCGTTTGTTTCCTTTGAGCCTCTACGTCTTTCATGTATTTGGTCTTTGACGCATTTATTTTTAGCCCAATTCTCCTAGACTCCGCTTTCAGTCTTGCGTAGATTGCCTCCGCCGTCGCAAAGTTCCTGGCTATGATATCGAAGTCATCTGCAAAGCCTAGAAGTTGGCTACCCTTGGGCCCTTGGGCCCCTCGTTTCGAAGCCCGCTCGTCGGCTCATCCCCCCAAGAGTGATGTTGAACAGCATGCAGGATAGACCGTCACCTTGTCTCAGCCCTCGCCGCGTCTCGAAGGAACTCGAGAGTGTCCCTGAGATGCGTACGAAACACATCTCTCGATCCAATGTAGCTCTGATCAGTCGCGTCAGTTTGTCCGGAAAAACGTATTCGTGCATTATTAGTGCAATAGCTTGTCTCGATCGACTGTATCATATGCTGCTTTGAAATCAAAAAAGATGTGATGCGTGGGCACGTTGTACTCCCGACATTTCTGCAAGATCTGTCGGATAGAAAAAATTTGGTCCGTAGTTGCGCAAGCCCCCATGAAACCCGCCTGAAATTCCCTACGCAACCTTGTGCTATCGGTGATAACCGGCGTAACAGGATCTGGGAAAGTACCTTGTAAGCGGCGTTTACCAGCGTAATACCGCGATAGTTGCAGCAGTCTAGCCGATCACCATTTTTGTAGATGGGACAAATCACTCCTTCCATCCATTCCTCCGGTAGCTTTTCCTCCTCCCAAACCCGGTGTAGAGCCTTTGCTAGCGTTTCTTCGCCATGTTTATGAAGCTCTGCCGGTAGGCGGTCCTTCTCAGCGGCTTTATTGGTCTTCAGCAGCCCGATTTCTCGTTTGACTTCTTGAGAAACAGGTGCTAGGACATTACTATCTTCCATGGGCGCTCCTAGGTTAATTTCCGATCCGCCTCATTCTGCGACCTCGCCATTCAGTTGTTCATCAAAGAACTGCTTCCATCTGTCGACCACCTCGCGCTCGTTTGTGATTAGATTCCGTCCCTCGTCCCTACACATGTCAGGCTTCGCTGTACAGGGTAGAAATGCCACAAAAGACGATAAAAAATTATCGGTCGGGTGCTGTTTCGACAATGCGATAGAAAGCTAACAAAAAGGTCCTAAAAGTCTGCGAAAATACAATGAAAAGATAACGAAGAGGCGATGAAATTCGATAAAAATACGACGTTCCTAGTACATATTATGAAAATACGACAAAAAGACATAAAAAACAAAAATCAACAATAAACTTCAAAGAGGCAACAAAACATGGAAAAAATATTACGAATGTGCGACAGAAAAACGAAAAAGTGACGATGAAAAGACGCCAAAACAGTAATTAAAAAGCCGCCAAAAAAGTATCAAATAATGCCGAAACCAGACATCAAAACGGCAAAAAGACTCTAAAAAGACGATATAATAAATGCTACAGAGAGATAAAGAAAGATGATGAATACGAAGAAAAGACTACAAAAATATGATCACGGCGAAAAGACATCGAAAAGGCAACAATAAGATTACGAAAAGACAACTACAGGACAAAAATTAGACGACAAAACAACGAAGAAGAAGCGACGAAAAAACAGCGAATAGACAATAAAAAGATGACGAAAAAATGGTGACAGGTTGGCGGAAAAAAATAAAGACAACAACAATACGGTGAAATGATGCATAAACAACGCCAAAGAAGCAACCAAAAATCTCAAAAAACAACAATATAAATCGACGAAACGACAAGAAATAAGTGCAGAAAAGATAGTGAAGAGTTTAGAGTGAAAAACAGCAAGAAAGGCCAAAAAAGACTACCGTGACAAAAAGACGCCATCAAAAGCAACCAAAAACACGACAAAAGACGATAAAAAACGACAACAAATCGGTGAAAAAAAAGCAAAAAGACGATTTAAGGATGCTAGAAAACCAGATGTTAAAGAGAGCAGAAATGAGTAATAGCCGTTCAAAAAAAACGACAAGAAGATGACAACAAAGGGCGACAGAATACACATAATGGATTCAAGGATTCCTACCTGAGTAATCCGTTTGCACTAATCTTGTATGCACTAATCTAGCAAAAAATGCAGTGCATGTTATACAGCAAATACCCGGGCGATAACACAACAGATTTAATATTTAATTGAGTGGTTGAGAGTCGTATGTTCAAATCTCGGCTGGGAGAGGCTGTTAGAGTCAATTGGATCGTAGCAACTGGCCCTGCAATTGTCCTGTACTCTAACAGCTGGCTGCAAAGTCTGTCGTATAAAAAGAGAAGGTCAAGTTTCGATAACGGAATGTAGCACCTAGGCTTTGTTGTAATTGAGTGGTTAAACTCCTACTCAGTGAGCGAAACGGTTACATTTTTTTTTTTACATTTACCAGCATGCAATGCCATGTCAGACTCTATCGATAGTGCCTATCTCTTGCACGAATCGAGACTAGCCCGAATACGTACATGATAATAAGCAAACATTTTCGTATGTCAGCCGACCATTCATACAAAATGTCGTGTAGAAATGACATGCATTTGTCGCTTTTTGCTTACAGTTGTAGTTGGAATAGTATGGAGTAGTGATAGACAGCAGTGTATTGGGGACCTTTTTATTTAAAACCGTGTTGTTTGGGGGAAAGCTGGTTTACGTGCGCAACAGCAAAAGAGAATATAAAAAAGTGTCTTCAAGACTGGTGACATTTTCTCCCCGATATCGAAGAGTGTATGACACGTAAACCAAGAGATGTTTTCGTTGTTCTTGCATTTCTTTTTGGTGCCTGTGTACCAGTAACATGTCGCAAGGCTGGTAGCAAGAAAGAATGGTAAATGTCTTCAAATTTTTGTCACCAACCAGTACATTTTACGTCCCTGCTCCTACTTATGCGACCGAACGCAAAGCATCCAGCTTAATTTCTGCCTTTCCATCCCATTCTGAAACAAATTGGGTGTACCACAAGGTAGCACTATGGACCCCTTGTGTCCTAGCTGTACTTTAGTGACATATTCTTGCTTCAAGGTGATCGATGTTTTCCGGTGTACGCAGAAGATTTGAAACTGTATCCAGTTTTAACGGTCGTAAAAGCTGAAAAGCTTGAAATGCTGTTAGATATTTTTGTCAACTATTGTCGCAAGAACTGGCTGAACATTAATACCGCAAAGTGTCAAATTATGACAATCCGTCGCATTATAAGCCCAATTTTGTTTGAACATCATTAATATAGTAGTACCGTGACCGCCCCTAATTCTGCGCAGCTCCTAATTCTGCGCATTTTTCTTTATTTAAGTATTTTTTAAAATTGTGCATAACTATGATCATTGCGTTATTTTTTTATAAATGTCTGTTGAATATTACGTCATTATTCACAAACGGGCCATAATATTTGAGAGCGAAATAATTTGAACGTGAAACTGATAGTATTTTATATGGTAGAAAACATCGTCGTTAGCACCAACGCTAAGATTGTCCTTCTAGAAAATTAACAAATTTATGATCGAAATTCTTTGCAATCATCAAATTACCCAGCATAATTAGAAAGAATAATTAATTTTAGTCATGTTTTAGACAAAAAGAGTGATTGCATGCATGGCTTTCCTTAGAAAAATGCAATGCAATAATGCGCAGATTTAGGCACAGATTTTTTATTCATGTTCCAAATTCTGCGCAGTAATGTATCCTACGAAATAATCGCGAAAGAATACGCAACCTCACCCAAATGGCTGAGGTATAGAGGCATGAAAATTCAAGTAGAATCTTTAACTTGCATTGATTTGCATCCTGTGCTGTGTCTCGGGGTCCAAACCTACGAGCGCCAATTCATGAAACCATGTCTTCTATTTTTTTTTTTTTTTTTTTTTTGAATGTCCAACCTCATGGGGCTGCCAGAGAGTGGGAAAGTGGTTTCTATCTGAAAACACAATTTTAGTATCAATCTAAAGTGTAATGTTCAGTATGCAGAAACCCCGAATCAATTCGCCCTTCACGTTATCGAGAATAAAATATTTAAAATGAGGCAATCAAAATGATAACTATATTCCTTTGCCACCCGGACAGCACAAGAAGACCGAATCATGGATTTAATAATGGTAATGGCTAATGCCGGGTTTTTTGGTGTGCTTTCAGCGCATAAAGACATAAAAAGCACGGCAGGAGTATTTATTTTCACTTTTTGGGTGCGCAGAATTAGGAGCAAATATGCGCAGAATTAGGAACATGGGCAAGAAAGTGCGCAGAATTAGGCACCGTGGACAAGTTTACAAAACGAAAAAAATACTCAATTGTTGGTCGACTTATAATTCCTATATTTTTTACCAGATATTATAGATCGTAGCACTACACGTTGCTGCTATCTACGTTGTTCTTTTAAATCTAGAATGCTTAGAATAGCGGAAGAATCATAAAAATGTCTTAACTGCGCAGAATATGGTACGTTCACGGTATATGATAGTAGCTTAATTTAATTCTGAATCGTACGGCTATTTGTTCTAAAGCAAAATGGTATCTCGGATTTATTTCAAGAATTGGACGAGATTTTAAGGATCCATACTGCTTAAAGGCTCTGTATTGATCCCTGGGGAGCCCGTTTCTAAAAAACCGTGTGTTTGATTTGGACTCTCTATCAGTTGGTGTTCGTGATGTCGTGATCGACCAATGTTCGTGATCGTCATTAGGGTAGTCCGATTACTAACGGGACTGACTTCTTTACACAGTAAAATTAGGCACAGGATTGTCTTACGGCAACCATTCGCCAACGGCGGTAGCTGCTAGTGCACTGAATAATGATTGCTCTTTATTGATGGCCTTTTATACACTTGTAGTAAAAAGATTTCTTCAACGTTCAGAACAATAGCTACTGCGTATCACGTTTGGTCGAACGGACAATAGTCTTTTGTGACTAGATTCGGCTGGCCAATAGAAGCTAACTGCGAGGGAATATTGCAATGCGGCTTTCTGCCGCAACATAATCCACCTCCTGGTGACAGCGGTGGGATTGTCAGTCTAGTCGGTCTAGTTCTTCCGAGTCAGTCCGGATCAGTCCATTTAGTTTGGGTCAGTCTGGTTCAACCCAAACAGTCCGGGTCAATTCAGTCAGTCCAGGCCAGTCAATTCAGTCAATCCTGTCAGTCCGCGTTCAATCTAGGACAGTCTAGTGTATTCGAGTCAGTACAGTTAGTGCAGATTAGCCCAGTCAGCCCATGTCAGTTCAGTCTGTCCGAGTCAGTCCGCGTCAGTTTGAATTAACACGGGACAGTACAGGTTAGTTTAATAATCTGGATTTAATCTGGATCACTCGAGTCAGTCCGAGTTAGTCTATTCAGTTTAGGCCACACGATTGTGAGGAACGTACTGCTCGAGCCACAGATGCTGATACCGGTTTGGGTCAGCCTGATACAGTCTAATCAGTCCGCATCATTTTAGTCAGTTCGGATCAATCCAGTATTTTCGAGTCAGTTTGAACCAATCAGGGACAACAAAGGTGTCCATGTCAGTCAATTCAGTCTGACGTGCTTCTGTCATTCCGAATCTATCGAGTCAACTCGAGCCAATCCAGGTCAGTCCGGCTCAATCTGGATCAGTTCAGTCACTCAGTCCAAGCAATCCGAGTTGTTCCAGTCTATCCGGCTCAGTCAAATCATTTCAAAATCAGTCCACTTTATCCGAGTCAGTTTGGGTCAGTCTGGTTCAGTCGAATCAGTCAATTCAGTCAGTCCAGGTCTCTTAACCCTTAAATGCGCAATGTTGCTTTAAAATAACATAGTGAAAAACATCCCCAAAGTAAATTATTTTTACTGCCTTTAGATTAGCAGTTTTTTTTAAATGAATTTTTTCAGCATGCGCATTTAAGGGTTAAGTCAGTTCGTATCAATCCAGTCAGTCTACTCAATTTGGGTAAGTCTGGTTCAATGCAATCAGTCCGGGTGAATTCAATCAATCCTTGACAATTCATTAGTTCAGGCAGTCCGGATCAGTCCAATCGGTTCGAGTTAGTGCAATCTGTTCGAATTAGTCCCGGCCATTTAGGACCAGCCTGGGACTGTAAAGAAGTCCAGGTCAGTCGGATCAGTCTGGGTCACTCCAATCAATTCGAATCAGAACTGTCAGTCCGGTCTGTCCCGATTAGTCCAATCGGTTCGAAGCAGCACCGGTCATTTAAAATCAACACGGGACGGTGAAGAAGTCCAGGACGGTTGGGTCAGTTCGGGGTACTCCAGTCAGTCCAAATCAATCCAGACCATCGAAAAGAAATCGTAATACTTTAGAGTTTAGACTGGCCAGTCTAGTCATTCCAGTAAGATCAGGTTTATCCAGTCTGTTAGTTAAGCCAGTTCGAACTCGATTTAATCTGTTCGAGTCAGTTTAGTCAGTTCGATCATTTTGGGTCAGTCCGGTTCGGTCGAATCAGTCCGGATCAGTCCAATCAATCAGGGCACATGCAGTCAGTCCAAGTCATATAAATCAATTCGGATGAATCCAATCAGTCCAGTCGATCTAGTCGGTTCGAATCAGTCCGGTCAGGCCTGTCAGGTCTGTTCGAGTCAGGCCAATCAACCCGGGATAATCCAATCAGGTTGGAGTAATCCAGGCAAACCGGGACAGGCCAATCGGTTCGAGTTAGTCCACGTCAGATCCGCTAGGGACAGTACAGGAGTCCAGGTCAGTCGGGTCAGTCTGGGTCACTCTAGTCCATCCAAATCGGTCCTGTCAGTCTAGTTAGTGCGGATCAGCCTATTCTGTTTGAGCCAGTCTGGTTCACTCCAGTCAGTCCGAATCAATCCATTCAATCCGGATTAATCCGGGTCAGTCCAATAATTGGACTAAATTATTTAGTCTGGTTCTGTGTAATCAATCTGGTTCAGTTCAGCCAGTTCGGGCCAGTGTGGTTCAGCCCAATCAGTCTGAGTTATTCCATTCAGTCTGGTTCAACGCAGTCAATCTAGATGCAGTCGGTTCGAGTAAATCCAAGCCAGCCTAGTCAGTCTTGGTTAATCCTGTCAATCCGGTTTAGCTTGGGTCAGTCCGAGCCACTATAGTCCGTGTCAGTCCAGTCTGTTCAGGACAGTCTAGTATATTAGTGAGTTTCAAATTTTATTTTAATAACTTGTTAAAGCTGGTGTTCCTTGAGGGTTGCGTTTGGGATATTTTCTATTTATATTATATGCCGTTTACAGCATATATTTTCAACCAAATCAACTATAACTTAAAATCAACTCGGAAGGCATAAGCTCAAGCATGAAGTGGCATCAAAAGTAAAAGCAGGTTTGCCATATCTCTGTAACCTCTATTTGTTCGGAACCCGCTGTTCCGAATTCAACCCTAAAAACTCAAAATCTGTTAAATCTTCTCTGAGAAAAGTGAATCAGTTAAATAATTCTATAATTATAAAATTGCCTGAAGTGAAATATCAAATCGCTGGAAAAGGGAAGCTCCACATCCCTTCTCACCCATTGTAATTCGAAAACGAATCGACTTGCCACCAAATCCCCAATTGCAAAAGCAGGAACCGGATGAAGTTTCGCTTTTTAGCCCGAAAGCTGTTTTTCCTTGTTCCGTTGTTCTCCACAGGTACCGGAACGCAACGCGGTGGTGATGGTGACTGACGGCAAGAGTTTCCCTCCCCCTTTCGGGGGGGCAGACCGGCTAGAGTGAGGCATTTTCGCCATTGCCGGGTGACGGATTGACGGCTTGATATGCCAACGTCAGCAACCGGGTCGAAACTAGCAGCTATCGGGTGAAATTGAATTTATTTGAACAATTTATAAGCTTCGATTGGATAGATTTCGAGGGTTGAAATGAAAGGAAGCAACTAGGAAGTAAGAAACCATCGAAAATTGCGTTTTTTAACAAAATGCCCGGAAGAAGGTGGACCGCAAGCAATCATTTTTCCGAAAAACTTGCTTTCTCTAATCCGGAAACATATGCGGTTATGTTTTTTTCTGTTCGGACAAATATCTGTTTATTTCCTCTGCCCGAAAGGGCATTATTTCGATCAGCATCAATAACAAACTCAGCAGACTATAAAATGAAAAACTTCCGCCGAGCCATTCATCATCGTTGGCAGTCCCGTTTTTGCAGCTGTCGCCCCGATCGGTGCGGAAACGTCGCCAGCCAGCCAGCGCTCTGTTTGTCGCTGGCGTTTGAGGAAACCGTAGCTAAAATCTGCAATAAAAAAAACCCGTATTCCTACCTTGTTCGAAAAGATTACGGGCCGGTCGTATGTTTTGGAATATCTATAAATTATAGCGCGACAAATTGCATCCGAGGGACTCGAAGCGTAATGTGGCGACGCGCCGTGAGCAAGCAGCACATTATTCCCGGGAACGCAACTTCGGCAAAACGGCCCTGTCACTATGCTGCCTGCAGTGCCAGTGGTTGTTTCTTGCTGTTTTTCTTTTTTTTATTTAATGTTTTCGCGTTCCCCACAAAGTACGACACGACAATGGCATGATGACACTATCATTTGTCACCGGTTGCTTTTGTTCAACTAACCCTGGCCCTGGGGGGAGAAAAATAGTGGAACGACAAAATTATAGGCACAACAACGATAGAAAACAAGCGGGCTTCAAGGATACGCTGATTTACAGTTTATTTGACCTCTTAATGGTACGAGATAGTTGCGGCTGGTCTCTGGATAGCTATAAATTACGGTCATCACTTCAGTTCATGCTTGGTTTGAGCTGGAGCCGGCAAAAATTGCGAATTTTACAAAAAAAATACGTTATTTGCATGACTTAATCATCACCAATTATTTAGCTCAAAAGCGTTTCCAAAATTTAATAACAGATGAACTTCCGGTTACCTACGTTCTACGCCAGTCTGATGTCAAACTTTCGACGAACAAAGTTTCCACCGGGCGATTGACCTGCTGAAGCCGGCCACGCCGGCATCGATTCATTTTCATTCGAAACGGAACTGGATACAACGAATCAATTGCAGTCGGTACCATTATTTATAATGAAAGCACTTTCCGCACCTCGTGAAAGTGCAATCACAGCTGCATTCAATTCAAATTCAGCTTCCAAACGATTGATTTGTGAAATTTCCCGACGAACATCATCTCGCTCGTCGAGATATGCAAACCGGTGCCCAAACCATGGCAACCGGAGCGGCGCAGCGCAGGCACGGGTGCCGCTTGTACCTAGCGGTACCGGAAAAGTTGAAAAGCTTGTATTTAAATTTGGCTCCATTCAGTATTTATACATGTGCTTCGTTCGTTGAATTCGTCGAGAAACGGCAGCAACAGTTTTGCAGTTACATTTACTGTCAATTGGGAGGAGTTTTCACGGTAGATATGATCGGTCGTCACTTTCAATAGAAAACAACCGGCGTCAGCAACGGTACGGCAGCGGAAGAACTTTTCCGGAAAAATATAATTTTGCTGATACAATATGCTCAACTTTCACAAAGCTTCTACAGTTTCTCTAGAATGCAAAGAAGAAACAATGCAGGAAAAGTTTTCCAAAAAAGAACTCACAGTGAAACCACGCTGCAAAGATTCATTCTGCAACACAGGAATTGCACTCTTGATCCCCGAAGCTAGTTGCAATTACAGCGAAACAGAAGCAAATAAAGTGACATGCTTCACCCGTACTGTGATCAGAACTGTGAGGCTGCCGGCCCTCACGAAGATCACGAAAAAAGTCGCCTTTGAACGAGCGAGCGAACGCTTTTTCCTTTGAAAGTTTGTAAACCATCGTCACAATCACAGTCAAAAGAGGTACGGAAAAACGACAGCTAAAAGCAATTGTACCCTTTAGGAGTACGGCGGAGAAAAACGGTACAGGATCGAATCAAAATTCAACGTACACGTACCAGCCATCCAGACGGCCTCCGGGGATATCATGTCGTCGTCGTCAACAGAGCCTGGCCACGTGCTCCACAGTAATAATCACAATCACGAGCAAACCTAGCAGCAGCGAGCAGGAAAAGCAGCGGAAAATCTGAACGGCGGCAGTGCAAAAAAGCAATCACATGCCGCCGTTGCCGTCGACGCTAGGTGGATGCCAAGTGAAAATAAGAATCCGACAGATTCCTCCACTTGACTGGTTTCACATTCACACAATAATGGTCGAAAATTCCGCTTGTATTCCCGTTTCTTTGGCCGCGCTGGACGGTTGCCATTCTTTCTCTGTCTGTCTCAATACATTTTGTTTTGCAATTCTCCGTTTTTGAATGGTGGATAAGTTTCAGCACTTAACTTCAGCATGTCATCCGTCGGATTGCTTCCAATGCTTTAAAATTTTCATAACATAAATAATGGCTTCTAATTGATCTTCTTGGTTTTGATTTGCAGGCGGTACCAACATGCGCGGAGATCAGAAATGGCCACCGGCAGAGTACAAGAAGCAAAGTGAACTGGAAAACGAAGAACGCCGAAGACTAGCCCAGCAGCCCGCGTTCCGTCCGCGTAAGGTGCAGAAAGTAAGTTGATTAACTTCAAGTTTTACTACTCGTTTAGTAGCTGAAAGTTTCATACCCTAACGCATGTACAATAATGTGATATGACTAATATTGAAGAATATCTCAGAGGCAAACAAATTTGACGACTACCTACTTGTATTTTTGAAAACCCGCCAGAAATTGGAACAACAAAGTTTGTCCCAACTATTTATTTATTCGAGGTAGGAGTACCTGTTCATTTCAGGCGAAAAGCCAAAAAGTCCGTCTTCAAAATTAAAATTGCCGAAACTGAACATTAGTCACATTTCTATTTTACCATTTAATTTAAAACTAAAGTATTACCACCAAAGTACGAGCAGTAAACAGAACGACTCTTATTTCCAACATATCCTGTATAACACTAAAGCACTAGCATTCCTGAAAAAGTCAGACAAGCCGAATTAGACAGCAAGTCACATTGATTCACTTTTCATATGCTATGACTTTCCATGCGCCAACAAAATAAATTCATCAAAATTTTTATCGCTACATGAATCTCATTTCGCATCCTTAGTAACAATTCTAAAACCACTTCGTTTTACTTGAATTTTATAAAGGTTTTATTGCGGTAATAAAGATTATCTCTGGCTTTATTATGGTACTAGCTGTTTGCCCGATCTTACTCGGGGCCCCTTTGATTCTCAGTCACTTGTACATCTGGTATTGTAATGAAAATTCTCATAACGCAAGAAACAAACCCCTTTTTCTTCATTTGAATGCGTCTATTTACTCCCTTTGTCAGTTCCCCTTCCGTTGTCCCGCAGCTACTTGTAAATATGTCTTCTTCTCGATAATCCATATAAATGGACACAATGCCTTATTTACGTCTTTGAACCTCTCCCTTGTTAATGGCCACCCTATTCTCCCTTTCAGAAATCCACCAATCTGTACAATTGCGATCGTTCCAACTGTAAGAGAAACGCACCCCTTTACCAATTTGAACTTTCCTCCAACCTTGTAAAAGACCGTCAACCCCCCTGTCGGCTCCTTCCCACTCAGCTCCCCCTTATGTCACGTATCCAATTATGGATCGGTTTGTTCCATGAAGATCCCTATAACGGAAACGAAACATAGGCTTTTTTCGTACATCCCTCCTCTGTGGAATCCCCACTTTTCTCACAATCACTTGCACAACTGCAATCAGTCTAAATTCAAGAGAAACGCAAGCCCTTTAACTTATTTAGAACTACCCACCTTGTTAGGAACCCCCCCCTCCCTTATTCCCTTATATGAAAGAACATGTGCGCCGAGTTTGGTGGAGAACGGTGAAGGCGTTCTGGAGTTATGGCGGAACATACAAACATACTCTCGCTCACTTTTAAATATATACTAGCTGACCCGACAAACGTCGTATTGCCACAAATTAAACTGTGTTGTACATTAATCGTGACTCTAGGATGACCTTTGTCACACTCTTGAGTTTTGCAAGTTTCTGGGGAGTTCATAGGTGTTTTAATATACAATTTTTCCTCACAGTAAAGTAGAAAACAACTCCTCCCATTGCTTAGCCTGATAAAATTTAGCGGATAGCATTTAATTATTCGCCATCATTACAAACCATTTCACCGAATGCCCTTTCGCGGAACACCAATTCTCTGTTGACCATAACGCGGAATATAGAGTTTCGCAGAATACCATTTCGCGAAAAACCTTACGCGGGATGTACCATTTCACGGAAAATCTTTTCATAGAAAGTACCATTTCGCAGGGGTGACCCATCTGAAGGAAAGTAATAGAGGTCAGTAGATCTAGGAAAATAAATAAACCTAGACAGAGGTGATCTCATCGGGGGGCAGTGCCCGGCGCTTCCGACGGCAGGTCGCCGGCAACACTCGCGGCCTGTGGCCGTCTCGCGCTGAATTATCTAATGTTTAGTTTTTGGTGATCTTGTTATTGATTAATGTTTTATTAAAGAGTCTAAAATTTCTCGAGTTCGATTAGTTTTTGAGTTACGCAAAAATTTCTGTTTAATTTGTATGATAGTCCTACCACGGTGAGGGGTCTCAAACCATAAAAAAAAATTCCTACCTCCAAAACCCTCCACATGACAAATTTGGTTCCATTTGCTTGATTAGTTCTCGAGTTATGAGGAAATTTGTATTTCATTTACATGGGAGCCCCCCCCCCCCTCTTCAAAAGGGAGAGGGGTCCTAATTCATCATAGAAAAAATTCTTGTCTCCAAAAACACCCACATGTCAAATTTTGTTCCATTTGTTTGATTAGTTCTCGAGTTATGCAGAAATTTGTGTTTCATTTGTATGAGAGCCCCCCCTCTTAGTTTCTAACCATCATAAGAACCTTCCCTGGTCCCAAAAACAAAGGTCTGGTCCCTATATGCAAGTTTTCACTCCGAGTGGTTCAGTAGTTTTCGATACTATAAGGAACATAGGGCAGACAGAAATCCATTTTTATAGGCATAGATTTGTATGGGAGCTCCCCCTCTTAGTGGGGGAGGGGTCTTTTGCCATCGAGAGAACTTTCCCTGGCCCCAAAAACCCTTACATGCAAATTTTCATGCCGATCGGTTCAGTAGTTTTCGATTCTATAAGGAGCATACGGACAGACAGACAGACAGACAGAAATCCATTTTTATAGGTATAGATAGAAGAGTACCGAGAGGATACGAGTCAAAACACACTTAAAGTTTGTTATAAAACCATAATTAAACTGTTAATAAAGCAAATTTATTTTGATTGGTTATACAGTAATGTTCCGATTTTGTCAGCTCCCGATTTTGTCTACCCCCGATTTTATCAGCTTTTTATCCCGATTTTGTCAGCCTATAAATTTTGATTAACTTTTGTGCTTTTCAGCATGATTTATAAAACTTTTCAGCCCGCTTAAAACTATTCTGGTTCTCTGGAAAGAGTTTTTGAATAAAATGATGCCTTCTTGCGACTCGGAATCAAAATTGGGGTATTTTTATAGAAAAGGTTTTACAGTTCCTAACCAAGCAAAGATAGAGGCGTACTATATTCAGCAATGTTGAGTATTTTTACTATTTGTACAACTTTGTTAAACAAGAAAAAGTCATACAACAAATACAAAAGCATCTAGAATTGAAAAACTGATTTTAAATAGGATTTTTCTATCTTTGCTGAAGAGATATAAGGTTACTGTCTTCAGCAAAATTTCTTGTAATCATATGCTGTACTTTGCAGAAATCATCAATGTGTTATATTGAAACTGAAGAAAAATAATTTTTTACTGCACTTTTAGGGGGATTAATCAAAATTTGAATTCCGCTGGACGATAGAACTTGTAATTTTAAGAAACTCTTCCAAAGGTAAACCTAAAACCAAGTTTTCCTGCTCAAAGCTAATGCGCACCAAAAAAAGTTCTGGACCAGTGTGCAGTGGACCAATTGAGAGTTAAAATTTAATTTTCAGTAGAAGTCTTCAATATTGCAAGGTTTTAAGTCTTGAATTTTGAAAAAAAATCCCGATTTTGTCAGTTTCTCCATTTTGTCAGCCCAAAATTCAACATGGGGCTGACAAATTCGGTACATTACTGTATTACCACGATGAAACTAGTTGGTTGCACCACGACTCTTATAAACGTGCCATATAAGTGGTTAAAACGGTAACACCCTGACCAATCAGATTTATTGCTGCTATTTTGAAAAATATTATAGTTCAACACTGAATCATTTTTTTATGCGAGGTCATATTGCCACATTCTGTTACTTTATTTTAGCTCGCAAAAAATACTCATCAAAGTGAAATGGTTTGCAACAGGAAAGCTATTATCAATCGGTTTCTCTGTCACAGGAAGCAACTAAAATGATTTTGCCAGAAATTAAGATTGTCTAACTGATTATATTTGTTTTGTTAAAACAACCAGTTTTCGAAAATTGCAAAACTCCGATGACGCGTTGATTTTATCCACCTATTATACCAATACGCACGATAAAATTTAATGCGCATATGCTGCACACCAACGGAGGTTGCTGAAAATTTATTAATTATTCTGTGGGATATATTATTATGCTCGCTATAAACTAAACCGATTGGGGTACAGTAAAACTTTAACTTTTTCACACAGGGGTGTATTTTCAAGTTAACAAAGCTGGTGGACTGATTTAGCTTTGTACCGGAGCAAGCTGTATGCTTTATAGCTTTATAGTGGAAAGCTTCATTAAATTATGGCGAAAGCTGTAAGGCAGGGAAAAGCACAATCAGTTTTGTTACTGTTTACTGCAGAATGTGATAAGACTTACTTACCAAAGCTTGTAACCTGATTCTTAAAGAGGTTATATAAAACTCCTGAAAAGTGGGCCCCTTACCCAAGTAACAATTCTAAAGCCACTTGGTTTTACTTGAATTTTATAAAGGTTTTATTGCGGTATTAATCATTACCTCCGGGTTTATTGTGGTATTGCCCAATACCAAGAGCATACAAGTCCAAACATACTTATAGCTAGCTAGAAAACCATAATAAAACTGTTAAGGGGACATAAACCTTCTAAACTTTTGAAAATTTCATTAAAATAAATTTCAGAAAAAGAAGACAAAATTTTATTTTTTTAGCCATCTTTTCTTCTTCTTTTTCGTTTTTCTCAAGCTGTATTTCGTTTACAAAACTCAAAAGTTATAAAAGTCTTTGCTAAGCTCCTACCAACAAAACAAAAAAAAGTTTGTTCCAATACGTTGTGTAGTTTCTGAGAAAAAGATACATAAAGTTTGAAAATAGTGGTTTTTCAGGAGCGGCGTTTTATTCCGACGAGGTTGTTCCACGCCGCACTGGAATGCTTATGTGTATGATCGTTTTTCGGCCACTTCCCGTGGTCAGATCATTACAAAGTTGATATCAAAATAAGCGGAAAAGATTGCAGAATCAAAATCTGAAATAAAAAATAATGAATTTTTCAAAATTTTTAGTTGTTGATGTCCCGTTAATAAAGCAAATTTATTGTGGTTGCTTATATTACCACGTTAAAACTTGTTGGCTGCACCACGTCTACTATAAACTTACCATAAGTGTGGCGTAGCAACACAAAATGGCGCACCAATCAAAATTGATCTTATCGCGGTTACTTGTCAAACCGCAATAAATCTGTTAGTTTTGTAGAGCTATTAAAACGGTAACATCCTGACCAAACAGTTTTTTGCTGCTATTATAAAGAATACCAAAGCTCAACACCAAAATCATTTTTTTAGGCTAGGATTGCCATATGCCAGTATTTTGTTTTAGCTCGCAAACAAAAATTCACCAAAGCAAAGTGTTTTGCAGAAAGAAAGTTATTATCAATCGGTTTTCCTGTCAGAGGAAGCAACTAAAATGGTTTTGCTAAAAATTGAGATTGAATAACTGAATATATACATTTTGTTAAAACAACCAGTTTTCGAACATTACAAAATTGCAGTGGCGCGTCGATTTTATTTTTCTATCATATCAATATGCACGATAAAATTAAATGCGCACATGCTGTAAACCAACGGAACTGCTTAAAATTTATTAAATATTCTATGGGATATTTTATTACAGTCGCTATAAACCAAATCGATCAGAATAATCTGACAGTAAAACATGAACTTTGCTGCTCACGGATGTATAATCATGTTGATAAAGCTGGCCAACTTATTTAGCTTTTACCAGAGCGAAAAGCGAAAAGCTTTATTAAATCATGGCGATGGCTGTCAAGCAGCGAAAGCTTAACCGGTTTTATTACAGCTTTCAGCAGAGCGTTATACGACTACTTGAGCTTATACCCTGATTCTTATAGAGGTTATGAAAACATTCTGACGGGTGGACCACTTGGTCAGAAAGCAGTTTTATAGCGGTCATCAGAAAGTTCTGGTGAACCTCATACTTTTATTAGCGAATTTATGAAATTGGTCATGAAAACCACTGTACGAACGTAATAAAACTTGGAATAGTTACTTGGGTTGAGACCGCACGGTGTCCAGAAAATTTCCATACAGCGACTCTTGTTAATGATTTCAGCCTTCGCCTTCCTGAATGTATTTAATATTCCATATCACGGAAGCCATATCAAGCCACAATGATTTTAGAATGAGTAATATATTAAAATAATTTGAGAAAGTTGGTAATTCTTCCTTTTTTGGTTGACAATAAGTCACTTTAATTTTTTCTTCACGGGAAGAGTAAATGTTTAATGTGACAAATCAAAAATAATATAAACTGAAAATCTTGATCTTAGACTAAAAATATCGTCTATGCGAGGGTGAGAGTCGAACTCACAGCTCTCAATCTCTAGTTGAGCGTGTTGTTTAATCAATTACGCCACACGGCCGTCTGGTATCTTACAGTCTAACATCAAGTTTTGTTGCGTTGTCGAACTTTGTGATTTTATCACGCAATAGAAGACTGATTATTTTACCAACCTTCCAGTTGGCCTCGAGGTAGGATGCTGGCCAAATAAGCCAGTCGTCATATGTTCGAATCCGGACTGGGAGAGGCTGTTAGAGTCAATAGGATCGTAGCAACTCTCCCTGCAATTGTCCTGCACTCTAACAGCTGGCTGCGTATAAAAACAGAAGGTCAAGTTTCGATAACGGAATGTAGCACCTAGGTTTTGCTTTGATTTGGTTATTTTACCCGCAATTGGTTATTCCCGAAACCATTTGAAGTACTCGGTTATGAAGAATTTGATATTTGTACGAGTTCATCACGCGAGTCACTAAATAGAAACAAGGTCATCAGGATGATTGCGTATACACAGATATGGCAAAGGCCTGCAAGGTCGTGGGCAATTACATTGGTGACTCGTTGATGAGATAGATCCATGGATACTTGACCGAAAGATAGCATACTCCGAATCTTATGCTGCAACCATATGTTCAGAAGTACCGTAGGGAAGTAATTTGGGTCCATTTTTATTTATCCTCTTGAATGAACAAAGTTGACAATGTCTGTAAATTATTTTTCCCACCGATATAATGCTGTTTTATCCAGTAAAAAAGAACGCTGTTTTCAAGGCTGTTCAAAATTCTCGTCATCGTCAGTGTAAAACGGGGGTGGCTCGTGCTGTTTCAAGTAGTGTCCACCTGGTGCCGGTGGGATTGTTAAAGAGCACTCTGTATCTTTACGACGTGTCCGACCCTCCGCAACCTACCGACATTCGCTAGATGAACGATAGGAATCTCTCCAAGCAGTGTTTGTAGCTCGTGATTCATACACCTTCGCCACTCTCCTCTTTCAGTTTGAACTTCGCCAAATGTCGTCCGTAGCACCCACCGCTCGAACACGACAAGGGCGCGGATGTCCTCTGTGAGCATCGTCACAGCTTCAAGTCCATAAAGAACTACCTGTCTAATAGGATTACTGTACGATGTCAGAAAGAGCAGCAACATGGTGAATGAAGAGCGAAACTGAGAAGGAACAGGTAAAAAGAAGAAGAATAGCCAACTAAACGAAGACAGTGGAATAGAAAGCGAAAGAGTGAAAGAAACAATGATAGAGAAAGAAGAGAGACAGAGAGGGAAAAGCAAAAGAGAAAAGAGAGAAAGAAAAAGATCAATAGAAAGAAAATACAGGTAGAAAAAGAAGTGATGAAGAAAGATGGGATAAAAATAGAGATGATACAGAGAAGTGGGATAGAGAAAGAAAAGCATTTTTAATATTGGAAAACTTATGCACAAATGCATAAATTTTGCATTATATGTTCATGAACTTAACATGGATGATAACTGTATTTGTAAATCACATGGTTTCTCAAGAAGACCCAACGGAAATTTTCTCCTTTGGGTTTGACGGCATCCCATAGCTTTTCATGGTTGAATCGATCGTAATCTTTTTCGCAAAGCGTAACACAATATCTTTAGGCACAGAAGCCTGCCTGCTACCGTCAAGAAGCCGCATAGATATCTGAATTAGAAGTACTTTGTACAGGACTCTTAGGATACTACATTGTAACATATTACCTCTCACACAATCAGAACATCTTTCTTAAGAACCTTCACTAAGACGTTCTGCATCCAAACATATGTGATTAGATAACCCTCTGTAAATATATTGTAATAGAATGGAATCTTACATTATGATTTCAAACAAATCGTACTTCTACAAGTTTTCGGTGAAGAATGGGTTTCAAAATTTTCTGTATTTTTGAAACCAATTTGGAAGCACCTAGGAATCGACCGAAGTCTCTCATTTAACATGACAAACCTAAACTCTGGGAGTTTTGGAATAAATTTGTTACGTTTCGGTTATTGTGTTAAACCAAATTCATTAATACATGTCGGGAAGGCCCCCAATTTTATTCATTTCGTAAATTCGTCATATGGTTCGCTCAGTTCAGTATAGCAATTGCCGATAATCCCGTAAATCTTGATTCCAATTAATAAGTTCCCTTTGCTTACACAACCTTTGACATTCTGCTCATTAAAACAACTGACCGGGGTAGGAAAAATAAACGAAACCACCGCTGGCGCCGGCCGTCGCCTGGAATGTGTAATCCAATTTATTCAACTCAAGTAACATCGGAATCCCCTTTTGTCACTTGACCGAGCAGATTTTTGCACAATGTGTAACATATGTACGCACAAATGCGGCGCGGCTGCACTGCATTTGCATTGAGTAATTACATTCAGTCCGTATTCCCCCGGTGCGGTGTGGTGCACTCTCGAATGCACTTGTCACGCTCCGAATGGTTTGCTGCTGCTACCAACATTAAACAAACACAAAATGTGGGATATGTTTGTGTCGCTGAATGCAATCGTGTAGAGTACAATGATATGCCGCGTGTTACATTTTTATTCCGAACGAATTGGCACTGTTTGCGTTACCCGGGAAAACCACATCCGCCGCCGCTTCCTCGTTCGCCAGTCCGACGACGGGCGACGGGCGCGACGCGATCCAATCCAGCCGGCATTGATTCCTTTGTGGGGATAATTGTCAGAAGCAGTTGAACAGCGATTTGTTGTGCTACCTAGAGCATATAGTTTCGATGACAGCAAATTGCTGTCGTTGCACAACAGTGTCAGTATCGTTGAAATGAAACGAACCTCTAACCAATGTATTTTCTGAAGCTGTCTCATAAACTGGTTAGTGATGAAGTGCAATAAATTTCGTTGCAACGAATTAGTACATATGCCGATCATTGAATCCATTTTTTATTCGTTACATTATAGTAGAAAAAATACCAGCTTGCCTCGGGATAAGTACGAAATTAATGATAGGAAAATTAATTAGACAAACTGTGTGCGTATGTAGGAGAAAGCGGTTACGAGAGGAAATTGCAACCGGAAGCCCGCGAACACACAAATCAACCGATATTGTTCTGTCTGGATGATTCTTCGATTGAATGAAAACGCGATGTAGCGCGAAATTATGGTTACCTCACTGCCGAGCCGATCGGCCCCGCCTTGTTCATGCAGAATGTTGCGAACGAATCCAATTTATGTTTATGTTGCCTTCATGTTGATAATCACCTTTTTGAAACGATTGTTATTGGTTCTAGGTGTGAATTTACAGCCCGTTCCCGTGCCATTTTGGAATTGCCTTTAAAATGTTTATTGTACGTCAAATCGTTTTGAACAATTACACGCTCGAACATTTCTTGTCCAATTATTGCACCACCGGGACGAGATTAATTACGCGAAACCAATCGAATCTGCGGAACTTGTACTTGAAGTGCGGGAGTCAGTAATAAAACCCTATTTGAAAAGCATCGAGTTGCTTCTTCAGGTACAGCATCTTATAACTACCGTTGCAATGCGAAACAATCGTACTCGAACGGCAGAGGCACTCGAGTTCAAATGCCAGCAAGTATCTTCCCTCCAAAGCCGAATAATACAGCGCATAATCCGTATTTACCAGTAATTCTGAAATAATAATAACGATCGTAATTATTATTACCGTTAACAACATAGCTGCAAACTATGCATCCGCCGAGCGTCCAAACCGTCAGTCCGTCGAGGGCTTCTGCTGTCTGCCTGCCGGTAGTCCAGCGTGAAATGGCTTCTGATATGATTCAGCCTACCTCTGATAAACTCCACCCCACATAGCCATTATTATTACTGCTACCAGTCAATTTATGTGAAAGTATGTTTACGTGCGGGTGTTTGGGTGGATCAGTATGAATTGTTCATGCTGCTGTGTGGCAAGCGAACAGCAATAATCCATCTTCCACTATATGGACGATACGCAAACGAGAGCGTGCTTCACACGTTCATTATAATAACAATTTTCCATCCTCTTTTTTTTTGCTGAAAACTGGGTTGATATGGATGGGGAGCTAAAATAACACTTAATTTGTTGGACTGATTGAATCGACAGACGCAACGTGGATTCATTTCAAATTGAGCTGACAATTTAAAATGATTCACGTGTCACATGCAACCAGTGGAGACATGTTTTTGTGTCTGTTTTTTAAAGCTAAAATTTTTTATACAGTTTGAATACTTAAATAATTTTTATTTTCAAATCTGCTATTTGAACGAGCTCTTTAAAAGCACAATAACGGTCAATATAAGAAAGAGAGAGCTCTCCAATTGATATGCTGAAACATTTTGATACCTAATATTATGAAGTTTTCATAAGTTTTAAACCCTATTATCTTAAAAATAAAGGTTCCTCAAATGTCCGCAAACCTGAAAGTGAGATGTAAAAATTGTATAGTATTAGAAACTACTACGCTTCTTGCGATTCATAAGCACTGGTAGAACCGCTCGATATGAAATTGCACCATTCTCTCCCATATTCCGCTTATATGGGGTACATTCGAGAGATTTTTTCTGTGTGGATTTTATCACCCTGACCGTTACTTTGATTTATTAAATAAAATCTTGATTCAACACTTAATAGCTACTAAACTTTAACTAGTTATTTTACTGGTTTCGACTGTGAATAGTGTTTGGTTTAGGTATACGGCTTTTGCAGTCCACGAAATGATTTCAAAACGATATTTGTTGTATATCCGACGTTTCGGCCGTTGGTTTCGGCCTTTTTCAAAGGAAATCTAGCAATTGTTTGTTTTATTGACAACATGTAACGTACAAAATTATAATTTTACTCACATAGGTATCGTTTTACGTTAAGCGCACTAGCTCTGCGGTCTATTGTTAAGAGATTTTTAGTCCAAGTTTTAAGCTAATTTAGGAGATATAATTAGTATAAGGTTTTGATAGAGCAGTGCTTGTTTTATAAATTGAGATTATACCATTTCTTTTGCAAATTGTAGAGGATTGTGCATTTGAATGTTTTCTTTTTTCACTTTTTGCTAACTTTGGTTGCGTTTGCGTACACTGTGCTATCTAGCTTATTTAAGCTTTGAGTTATCAGAGCTTTATGTGTTATCTAGAGTGGCTGATTTGTTGTGGTGGGTGTGATTGGTTTACAAAGTTTTGGAGTTTGCTGTGGTGGTTGTAATTTTGGTCTGTGGGGTTGTTGTCGTCTGGCTGTCGCTTTTTTGATTTTGGTTTCGGTTTTTTATAGTCTTGAGTTGGTGTAGGAGCCCTGCGTATATGCAGCTTATTCCATCTACATCTGTGCGGTGATTAACTGTATGTGTTGTGTTGTTGATATGAAAGCTTTCTAATAGTGGTAGCAGTTGTGGGTTGAGAGTTATTTACTAGTTATTTAACATTTGAAAAAATCTGTAAACAAGCCAGTGGAATACCCATGGAAAATGCGCCTTTCAGATACGCGTTTCATTCTCATTTAAAACATGAGTAATTCTCGCTGAAACGGGGCCACTACTGACACGAAGTCTTCAAATATTGGAACATTTGCGCTTAATTGGTTGAAAATGGTTAAATAATAAGAATTACACTTTTGATACCTCGAAATAGTGGACCCTTCGTTTGCCAAGGGGCCTAGCAGTTTCAAAAATTGTTGAATTTTGAGCAAACCTTGAGATCTATATCATGTGAAATTTTATAAATTTACCATGAAACAACTACCAAATGGCCCGGTTCTGTAAACAAGAAGCGGAGGGCTTTCAAATGGAGTAAAAAAAATGTTGGCGGCCATATTGGATTTTATCAAAAAATCGCCGTTTTCATTATGAGCCCCACCCCGATTTGCATATTAAGACCATTAGAAAGCTGAAAAAATATGCTACAAGAAACGCTCATAAAATTAGGTGTGCAATGGCATTAATTGAATAAAACAACCAGTTATTTGTAGCAAGGTTCACAATTTTCATATAATTATTGTGTTATTTCCAAAATTTGCTATGAAACAAACTACAAACGACACGGTTTTGTAAAGAGGAGAGATAGGGCTTAAAAACAAAGTGAAAATCGGAGGCCGTCTTGGGTTTGGCCGCCATATTGGATTTTATCAAAAAAACGCCGTTTTTGCCATGATCACCCCACCGATTTTAATTTCAAGACCACCATCGGAAAGGTGTGAAAAAATTCTATAAGAAACATCCATCAAGTTAGGTGTACAATGGCAATAACTAAATAAAACAATTAATTTTCTTTAACAAGATATACCATTATATGAGAGTTGTAAACCTTGGTGCAAAAAATTAATTGTTTCGTTTATTTAATGCCACTACACATGTAATTTGATGAATGTTTCTTATAGCATTTTTTCTCAGCTTTCCGAAAGTGGTCTTAAAATTAAAATCGGTTGGGGGGATCATGGCGAAAACGACGATTTTTTTTTAAATTCAACATGGCGGCCAAATCCAAGATGACCGCCGATATTTTTTTTACTTCGTTTATAAACCCTATCTTTCCTCTTTACAAAACCGTGTCGTATGTAGTTTGTTTCACAGCAAATTTTGGAATTATCACAATAATTAAATTTGGGAAAACTCAAAATTTGGGAACTTGAATTTGGGCATTATGAAATTAGATAAGAAGTTTTACTTGAAATTATAGCTGAATTTTAGTTTCACTCTCTCACACGTTCTCTGTTCTCTTTTTTTTTTCTTTCCCAGTCCCATTTTTATGACTTTATGAATCGATTTTTCTTCTTGTTCGTACCATTTCCTGATGTCTTCTCTTACTTTTCTTCTTTTCCTTTTTGTTTTTCCTCTTTTTCTCTCGTTTTTCTTTTTTCTGCTCCTGTCCCGAGTCTCAGTGTTTAGTTTTTCTTTACTTCCTATCCTCCTAATTTTTCTTATTTTCAATCCTATTTTTCACTATTATTTGTAGTTATTTCGTTTTTCGTCTCTCCTCTTCTCTTTTCCGTTTTTCCGATGACAGTTTTCGTCTTTTTTTACCGCTCCTCCTTCTCGCTTTTCGTCTCCGTCTGTTCGGTTTTTTCTCTTTTAGATATCCCATTTTTTCTTCTATTCTGTCACGTTTATTCCGTTTTTGGCTCCCTTTTTTCCCTTTGCTTTCCGATTTTCCTTTTCTATCTTCTGTTGTTTTTCGTCTTTTTCTTCAGATTTAGCTCTTTCTTTGATCTGTTTTTTCTGTTTTTCTTTTCTTCTTTTTCTGTCCTGTTTTTCACTCACATCTTTCAAACATTTTATCACATCTTTTTCACATTTTTAATCACATCTTTTCCCCATTTTCCTAGTTTCCTCTAGGGACAGAGCTATTCCTCTTTTCCCTTTGGGTTTTTCTTGTTTTCAGCTCCGTTTTCCCTTGCTCGTATTTCCTTTTTGTTCTTTCCCGTTTTCCCACCTTTTCTGTCACGATTTCGTTTCTTTATTTGTCCCGTCTTCCCTCTATCTGTCTTGTATTCCCTCCTTTTCTCTTTCTGTCTCGTTTTTGCTTTTTTTTTCACTGTTCAACGTTTTCTGCGTTTCCCGTTTGTATTTCGCTATATTTAGTCTTGATTTTCTTCCTGTTTTTCTCTTTCCTGTTCCGTTTTTCGTCTTTTTCGCCCTTTTTTTCACATTCCTTCTTTTTTTCAATGCTTTCTGTTTCGTTTTCCCTTTCTTGTCACATCCCTATTTTTCTTTTTCTTTTCTCCCCCTTTTCTGTCTCGCTTTTTTTCTTTTTCTATCCCGTCTTCCTTCTCTTGGTCACGTTTTATTTTCTTTCCTCTCTCTTTTTTTCTGTCTGCTGTTCAATGTGTTCTTCTTTTCCTGTCCCGTTTCTCGCTCTATTCGGTCCTGATTTTGTTCTAGCTTTCTCTGGGCTGTTCCATCTGTTTTTTCTAGATTCGGTTTTTATTTCCTTTCCTTCTTAATTCTTTTTTTTTTTCGTCTGTCCCGTTCTTCCTCTAAGCATGTCCTGCTTTCCCTCCTTTTTTGTCACGTTCTGTTTTTCGTTTTATCCCGTCTATCTTCCGTTTTCAATTTTTTTCTCTCAATTTTCCTCTTATTTTGTTCTCGTTTCTCAATTTTTTTGCTGTCCCATATTTTATCGTTTTCTATCCCGTTTTCTTGTGATTTGTCCTGTTTGTCCTCATTGTCTCCTCTTTTTTACCTAGCTTTACTTTTTTCTTCCGTTTTTTTCTTTTCCACTCTTTTCCTTTTTTACGTCCAGCTTTACCTTTCATTGCGTCTTTTGTTTATTTTATTTTCATGCCAGTTTTTCTTCGTTTTCTCTCTCGCGTTTTTCCTCTTTTTCTGTCCCATTTAACTAGTTTTTTTTATCACGCTTGCTCCCGTGCTCCTTTCCATTTTTTCTCCAACAGCAGCAAGAGACGGACCAGTTCTAGATGCATCGGCAATCCATCTGAAAATATGCTAAGAAAATTTACCAACAATTTTATCAAAAGGAATATTTTTCTCTTATTTTCCTCTTAATTCATAGGCTTGTGCCGTTGTACTGTAACTCAGGAGCAATAAAAACGCTAACGTAATTATTTTGTTACTATAAAAGACAACAAATTTTGTGAAAAACTTTTCTCGGATAATATTTTTCCTGAATTGCTGAGAAAATTTTCTGTTGAAATTTGCACGATAATTTTGGAATATGTCCAAGTCACAATGCTTTCGCGAATCCAAATGGAAACAAATCGTACTGTTTCGATACACCTTCTGGAGTGCAGCCTCCAGAGACCATAGTTTTATTTTATAATTTCATTGCATGATTTACATTGATTATGAGATTATGATGAGATTATAAACGTAGACAAGATAATGGCTACTCCCGGTGGTTTTGTTTCTTATAGAAAGTCTTGATAGACAATTAATGCTAATGAAACATTCTATAAAGAAAAATTATTTGGCATTTCAATGCAAACTTTATAAACAATCCCATGGAGTATCCATGGGCAAATTTCTTGTGCCTTCTAATTGCATACGCAGGAAATAAACTAAAAGGTCAAACTCCAAGCATTGGTGTTGATATGTTACCACCAGCTGTAGAGTAGGGTGGGGCATACCACAGTGATAAGTGATAGGTAAGCCTGAAGCGTACAGCAAAAGAAACAATGGGGCATACCACAATAGCTCAAAATAATGGACGCAGTGGTGAGAGTACCCAACAGAAGAGGAGAGGAGAGGAGAGAGGGTGGGCCATAAGTGCGACGTTTGAAGTTGTCATCAGTTTTCATGAGATATAAAGAAGCACAGCAGTAAAATATATTTTATATTGATGCAATAACTCAATATTCAACGCATTCAACTATTAATCATCCGGGGTAATAGTGTTATGCTAAATAAATTCTTCGTTTTTCTGATCAAGTGCCGATTCGCATTTTTACTCCACTAGCGGTGCGAAAGTTCGAGTACCGCGGGGCAAAAGTGCGAAGCTTAAATCTGTGAAATTGGCACAGCAGTAGCTAACAAAACCATAATATCTTCAATCTGCGATAAGTTTCAAAAAGTTTCAATATTCTCAATTTGCACCATTTTTATGTTCCACTGGTACACTGCAGCCTACACCAGATCGCAACTTTACCAAACGTTTATTTTTTGTATCACCAGCGGATGGCACTGTTTTGCTTCGGCCAGCAGTACAATACAGTGCCTAAACCGGACTATAATTACCTATGTATTTTGGCTTTGTCCATGATTCGCACTTTTGCCCCGCTAGGCGCTTGTCAGGGTTTGGGCAAATTATGGAAAACGAAAGATATTTTGTAAATTGTTCTCACCACATTTTTAAAAGAAATATGTGAGTGATGTAAAACGCTACTACATTTTTTTCGACAAGTAATATCCCCTGTTGATATCGTATTTGCCGTATAAGGTACAATAGATTCAACCTGTCAAAGTAGTCACCCATCCATGCCAATGCAGTCAATTTCTCGTAATCTGCACTGATAAATTATTGAATCGCACTTTTACCCCCATCTCACTTTTCCCCTCCTTACTCTATATAAAATTTCAGACAAATCGGTGAAAATCCATTCTAATCCACATATGATCCATAAACTATCCACAAATGAGCAGGTCGATAGAACAATCTCTCTTCCGTAAACAAACTTTAGTGCAATTCAACCTAAAGCTGAACTACGGGTTTTGTACGACTCGTGGAGGCTACACTTTTTGGCTACGCAAAAGCTTTTGTTTCATCGCACGCAGTTTTATTTCACATAACTTTTTGTCATCCTCTATTCCATAATTCCACGATTTCCGTGAGCTTGGCTATATTCTCGTTCACCACTGCAAACTGATGGCATGGACCCATGCTACCCAATTCAGGATAGAATAAATCCGAAGAAATTTCCTCCATTAATCCCTCATCAAACTATTCACATTTATAAAAATTTTGCACAAAACCCTCATCTCGTATAACTCTCTTCCTATACTTTGCCTTTCCCGCCAAGGGATCACAAATGTTTTTTTCATCAAAGGACAGAGAGCGAAAAAAAACCTTCACCGAGTGCATAATCCAATCGGCAGGTGAACGTTCCAGACGAAAAATCATTCACGACACTGGTGCCGCCCCGAGCGGCCATGGGGATTGGATCATTCTGCATTCAGCATCCGAGGCTTTCTCCTATGCTCCTATACGCTACGAACTGAATGCATTTCAAATTGAATTTGATCCGGTCTGTGCCGATGCCGACGTTGGTTGGTCGGCAGGCGTCGATGATGGAGCGCGGGTATTCTGACTATGACAGGAGCAAAAAAAGAAAAAGAAAAACGAGGGCCAAAATTGGCCCGAAGCGTGTAGCGTGTAGTTTCATCATCGTCATCATCAAAATAATCATATTATTCATAGATTCACATTTTGATTATCACACAGAATCGGAAAAACGGCGAACTTCTGACTGGGTCAATAGCGGATTATAATGAAAAAGAAAATCTGATTTTGCTAATGTTTGCAAACAAATTTATGGACATATTTGGAAATTGGAAATAAAATGTGAATAACAAAATTTGCAAATGATGGCACAACAAACTGTATGCAAATTAAATGAGACTCGAAATCTCAGTGACAGAAACTCCGTAATGGCACTTTACCCGCACCCTTGTTGTTCATTATGTCAAACATGAACTGCAGTTTTTCTTATCAGCAGAAGGTCCAAGCTCTGAAAGCAAAATATAGTTCACTTACCCTTGCTCTACCGAAACTGTCTGGAGAACTGAATGCTCCATCACTGCAGAAGCACTAAAGAGCTTAGCTCTTATCATTCTAAGCCTCCAGCTTGCATTGAATCAGTTTTTTTTTTTGCAATAACCTACATGCGAAAAATTTCACGATTCCGCAGTGGGGTGCGAGCGACCAAACCTGACTGACAGTGGGTAAAAATGAGGACGTCACCAGGTTGATTGATCACAACACAGGTTCAAAGTTGATAATTGGTTGATTTTTTTAGTTTCAACTGAAAAATGTTTTCAATTTTAAACACAACTGTTGCCAAATCATGTCCCACTACCGCCCACAGTGCGATGCAGTGAATGCATTCCTCACTGTTTCTGACGAATCAACTTTCTGACGACCGTCATCCAAAGAGGGTGCTGCCTATTTGCCACTAGAACTACAACGTAGTAGGAGGGTATGACTGGCTGATAGAATCTGCAAACGAACGAGATGTTCGGTGCATGATTCAAACCTATATTTACCAGACTGCAACAACATTCTTTCAACCATAGTTGAATTACTTTCATGTACCGGAGCGCGAACAGAAAGCTGTTCTAAATAAATCATTCTACCAGTTAGGGCTCTATCCATCTAGTGCAGACTTGTTCTTTTTGCAAATAACGCCCAATATTAAATTTGGATGAAAAAACCTTACAACGGCTCGTAGGAATAAAACAGTTTGCTTTGCTTTTGATCGATTGATCGTTATTTCATTGCCGTGGCGGAATCGGAACCTGTAACCTACTTGTTCTCACTAAAACATGGCTTGAGGATAAAATTTATTCAAAAAATTTGACGGCTCATTCACGGAATTCCGTTGCGGTCTAAAACCATACGGGAAAAAAGTGAAATTACCTTCCATACGATGAGTGTCACAAATACTGCCACTTTTACAATCTGCATTGCATATAAACTGGTTGCATATTGCTGGTATCGATCGACTGTATCGGATGCTGCTTTGAAATCAATAAAAATGTGATGCGTGGTCACGTTGTACTCCCAATATTTCTGCAAAATTTATCCGATGGTGAAAATTGAGTCCTCCCGATATGTAGGACAAAAATGACCGTTTGTTTTACGATTTATTTTGTTGTCTTCTATCACGAAGTAGATTCGTACACCAATCCTGAAAGTCATGTAAATATTAACTAGATCTTTACAAACAGGAACAGTTCATCTTGCTTTACTCTTTACTTTATTGACGACGGTCTGCCATCGATCCTGCGCATGCGATGTGCCTCCACTGGAGGCCCTCCAGTACTGTCGATCCTCCGGCTGCCGTTCTCCAATCCCCTCGAACACCAGCTAACCGTGCGTCGTTTTCGACAGTGATCATCCATCGGGTGCGGGGTCTGCCCCGAAGTCTACGGCTTCTTCCTGGTTATCGGATGAAAATAGTTTTGGCTGCTCTTTCATGCGGCATTCTGGACATGTGACCAGCCCACCGCAGTCTACACTATATCAGCCTATTTGTATACTTGATACAGCTTGTAGTTTATGCGTCGGCGCCATATTTCGTTTTCCCTTTTGACACCAAGGTTTCAATTGAATTGATCGCAAAATTTTATGCTCAAAAATCCCAAGCACCCGCGGTCAGCTTAGTTTAACGTCCACGATTCATGTCCGTACAGGGCCACCGGAAGGATTAGTGTTCTGTAGAGCGCCAGTTGTGGGAAAATTTGCAAACTACGGGACTTCCGCTGGCTATGTAATCCGTAGAAAGTCTGCTGCTCTGCTAGCAACCATGTACTTCGTTTTGGCGGTGTTAATGATAAGTCCCAATTTCACTACTTCTCGTTTAAAAGGCCTGAAGGCCTCTTTCGCTGCTTTGCGATTGATTCCGACGATATCACCGTCATCCGCGAAACCAAGAAGCATGTGAGACTACATGATGATAGTCCCATTCCTTTCCACGTTTGCTCTTCGTATTGCACCTTCCAAGGCAATGTTAAGTAGCAGATTAGAGAGTACATCCAACATCACGAAAATGGCTGCAGTCTTACCCGCTATTCTGACGTATGATTGTGACCTATCCAGCGTCGCACGAATCAGCGAAATTAGTCTCGTCGGAAAACGGTGGAAACAGATGATATGTTTGTAAGTTGTACTCGGGGAACGTGTCTAGTAACTGAATTTTTCGGCGAGCAGGAACGATTAACGCGAGTAGAATTCATAAATTTAAAACAAAAAAGTTGATAATTCTCGCATTAACGCCACCTAGCGAGCAATTCCTGTAAAATGCCATATGTAACTTTGAAGATCTTGTGTCCGCGTTTATTTTTGTGAAAGAAAGCATCGTAACCATCGATTAGCACAGTACTTCCTAAGCCGACAGAGCTATCAGCCGGTTCGTATCTCGTTGGTCGTCAGCTTTCAGTGAAAATCGGTGATAATTGTTCTGGGGAATTTGCTGTTCCGTTTAGGATCCCCCAAGGTATCCATCTCGGACTATTGAATGTCATTATATACTTCAACGATGTGAATTTAAAACTGAGAGTTCCCCGTTGGTCTTTCACTGACGATTATAAAAATCTTCAGCCATATTAGTTCTATCGCTGATGCCATTGGACAGTTTTACAGATTGGTTTAGCATAAACCATATAGGTAGGTAAGGTTTTATCCCTTGAATACGCCCATTTTGCAAAATATGAGAGACTTATAGGCCATGTATATATCTACCTCCAAAAAAAATTTCAACAATTTTCGAGATGCACGTTTTGGGAAAATTGAATTTTAGTTTTTAAAATGCTATTTTTTTCAGTGCAAAAATGGGTTTTTCAGTATTTTTTAATGAAAATTCAGAAAATTTTGTAAAAGTCACCCATAGATCATTTTTTGTAGGTGCTATAATTTTCGAAAATACTTAAGAACCTTTTTATCCGGAAAAGTTTTTATTAGAAAAACTTTTTTGCCTTAAATATGCCCATTTTACGATATACAGAAGAATTATAGGCCATAGACCCATAGGCGAGTTGACGTGAAATCTGTCATGTCATACATAGCATAAAATTAGCCTGTTGATAATGTAAATTAATAAATAAGCGGACTGCATCGCACTTGGACCCACCAGCTTGCATACACTTCATTTTAGATGTAGTTATCTTTAGCCTAATCTTCTCTACTTCGTATTCTAGCCTAGTGTACTGACACACCCTCAAATGTTCTGCCGACAGCATCCACGTCATCGGTAAATCTAATCTAATCTAATCTCACACTAACGCAGCCAATTCTTAAGGGGGCATAGTACTTTTAACACCATATTTTTTGCCTTATTTCAAATATTTTTTTTTCGATAACGTGAAAATCAAATCGATTCGGGTTTTTTGCATATTAAACATTGCACTTTATACTAATATTTACAATATTGTTTGCATATGTGAACCACTTCCCCTCTCCCCTTTGGCTCCTTGAACATGATCATTCGAAAAAAACATGATTTGCGGTACCATGGATTGGCGCTAAGGGGCTTATCCGAATTGAAAAATTCCAAAACGGCATGAAAGTATATTAAATTATCTCGTGTTTGACCCATCCTTTTTTTAAAATTCGAACTCATAACAAAATGGCGGACATTCAAATATAAAAGTAAGGTTTTTAGTCGAAAAAATTGACTTTAAACATTTCTAAAAAATACAAAAATTGTAATATCGAAAAAAGGATGGGTCAAACACTAGATAATTTTGTTGGCTTTGAAACAAAAAAAGAATCATGAGAATTGCTTGAGCCGTTCTTGAGATATTTATGGTACCGACTTTCAAAACCTGATTTCGAGAAAAACGACGTTGAAGTTTTTATTCGCTGTGTAATCGCTCCAGACATGCGCGGTACAAATAGCTGTAACTTTGTCAATTTTTGGAATTCATCGAAATGACTTGAAACACATATGGTCAAAATGTTAATCTTTCGAAATAATCAATAAAAAAAATTTCGATTTTTTTAAATTGAAAAAGTACTATGCCCCCTTAAAGGCATCCTGGAAAATGACGATTACTTGAATCAATCATTTTTCTTGTCAACGGCCAGCATGTACCGCAGAGAGAATTCCAAGGAATCAAGTGGAACCAGAAAAAATACCTAATTCCATTAAATTTCTTGAAATCAAGGGGACGGAAGAAAGCGTCGACCTCCCGTACCAAACGCTTCCCATATACATAGATTATGATTTATTCACAGCCGTTGGGAGTATCTTTGCTAATAAAGGTTAAGTGATACTCCGGACCCTCAGCGATGAACTAATGGCATTTAGACCAGAAGGCAGGCTGCAATTGGCCAAGGATATAGCGCTTTATTTCGCTCTCTGAAAATAGATTAGTTAGACAAAAATATTAGTTTAAATCATATAATACTTGAAAATAAAGTCGTGTGGTTTAATAATTGCCTAAAACTACATTTGTAAGGTTAGGAACTGAAAACCGCACGACCCCTCACCTCCTAGCTTGGCTACTTAATTATACAAATTGAAGTATTTCCAGGTATGGCTACGTGGAGGCGCTAGGTAGGGGCTAGGGATGGCTAGAGCTGTGCTGGGCGCTTTTTCCTAGTTGCCTTCCTCATTTCATACCCAGCATCCACGTCATCGGTAAATTGACTGAAGTTATTATAAACCGCGCCCCACAAGTAGATCACCGCACGCCTTACAACACCTTCTAGCGCAATGTTAAATAGCAGGCAGGAAAGGTTCGGGTTTCGAATAGTGCTTCCACCCGAAATTCCCACACAACACTGGATCCCATCCATCCTAGCCATGATAAGTCTAGTCAGCTTCCTTGAAAAGTAAGGCTGTGTGAGATTGACTTTTTCTGTGTCGAGACGAAACGAAACGAAATTCAAGCTCAGTTTCGACTAGACGAAATTAGTCGAAACGAAATTATGACCAATTTCGAGCTCTCGAAACGAAACGAAATTATATTTGGGTTTCTAAAAAATTTCGCGAAATCGAACGAAATTTCTGTATACTTTTTTATTGAGGAAATGATAGGCTGGAAGTTGGAGCGGGAAAGGTACCAAACAGGAATCTCTTTATTTATAAACCTACCCGAGCAGGGGAAAATTACTGAAGAATACCTGATCCAGATATTTTTTTCCTGAATAACTGCATATCTGAATTTGGTATTGACGAGCTTGACAGAAAAGGTAAAATAGCTAAAACAATAACTAAAAATGTTCTGCAAGCACTTAAATAATAGCTCGTTTTGTTATTACAATATCTAAATAATATCAAATGTTTTTGCTACACGGGACGTCAATTAAGGTTTCATACCTCAATGAGGCATTTACAAGTCATTCTTTGTAGCTTCATAGCTGATTCAGTAATTCATTTGGTGTAGTACAAAGATGTAAAATTACTTATTAATATATCGATATCGAGGCATCATATCTCATCAAGTTATTCATAAGTTATTCTGCAAAAAATGCGATAACTAATGAATATCAAATTTAGATATGATAGCTAAATTTGATATTCATTATGTATGGATGAGGTATTGGCTCCTGCTCGGGTAATTACCCTAATCTGTGATACAAACCAGACCTCTCTAGGCTCTAATGGGCCCTTTTTGAGATACTGCAGTCTGCGTCTTATTAGTGCTCCGCAATTGCAGAGCAGGTGTTCCGATGTTTCGCATTGCAGAAACGAAAGATATCATCTTGGGCAAAACCAAGATTTTGAAGATGATATTTGCTCGGATAATGTCCTGTCATAAGACTGGTAAACATGCTCATATCTCTCAGCAACTTTTGTGTAACTTTAATACTCGGCGTTATAAATCATAAAAAATAAGAAAACTTATCCAATTTAATTCTACTATGTGTATTTTATTCAATGACAGATACGTATTTCGCCTACGACTTGCAGGCTTCCTCAGTGTCTGTTTTCGAACTAGACACTGAGGAAGCCTGCAAGTCGTAGGCGAAATACGTATCTGTCATTGAATAAAATACACATAGTAGAATTAAATTGGATGTTTTCTTATTTTTTATTTTTAGGTTTCGTATTCTACTAAGACGCTCCAAAAACTTCAGTTATAAATCAGCCACAGATGCTGATATCTAAACGGAACCGTAGCATGACATTCTAGCATCCTTGATAAAGATCCGATTTAACGCCTTCCTCAGTTCTTAACCCAGTTTGCTTTCCAAGTTTATCGATAGCTAAAAAACTTATTATATATAACAATATTCTTTCTAACAGTCAAAGGAAACAGTAGAAGAAAGTAATGAAGCATATGTGTTTCATAGTATTTCCAGAACGAGACAAAATGTGACGGGGTAAGAGCGAAAATAAGATTCGGGAAGGAGCATAAAAGCAACACTTATAGGTTCGAAATTCGTTCTTTTTACCAAACTGGGAGATCCACGGTTTGAACCAAGCTATAATGGGAGCCAATTATAATCGGATTCGAACCCAAGTTTTCTGTCAAGCCTCGTGATTCGCCATTATAGGCGGATGTACATGTTAACTAAACTTGCCTTTTGCAGCTGAAGTATTTTTTATGCAAAAGTTTGACTTTGAAATGAAAATGTCCATAACGCCTGTTCAAAATAGATGAATCACCCTATTTCGTTTTTTTAAATTCGAATATTTGTTCAAGTCAGAGAGTCAGGGTTGACGATTTCTTTTCTATCCAATTCCCATAGAACCACCTTTCGACTACGATTTTGTCACGTCGAATGTCATTTTGCTCGACTGGTCTACTTTTGGTATTATGTAAGTCACATTCGATACGATTTTGTTGCGCAACTCAGCTCAGTCAACCGCTAAAAAGTGAGCAAATGACCAGCGAACTGTTTTATTTTGGTTACATTGAGCCGCTATGCTACCCATTCTCCTCGTACTCGACACTCGACAGTGGCTGAGTCGAGTCGAGTTGCTCGACATGACTTGTATAGTAGGGCCCTATTTTTGTGTTTATGTTTCATGTTGGTTACAGAGCTTTGGTGACTGTGAAGAGAATGCAAACATAAATACGATGCACACAATTAAAACAAATCTCGCGCAACTTATCAAAGGTCCAGTCTAGAAATGAGAGATTCTCTTCAATGTCTCCCTTTTCTGATTATTACGACGACATAAACGCATTTCAACGCAAGATTTCTTAAGGATTAGTTAGCTAATAATGCCAGCAACCGATTGAGGCAATACAGATGCATTCAAGTGCATTTGTTTCTCCGTAATAAGCTGAAGAGAGCAGAAACGAAGAGGATCTCTCGTTGTTATATTAGACCTTTTGACAAGTTGCTTGAGATATCTTGCAAACTATTATAATTCCTTTATCTAGAATTCGGATCGAAATTTTGCGAAATCTCGCAAATGACGAAATTTAAAATTCGATTTCGCGAAATGACGAATGAGATTTGACAAAATTCAACGAAATATTTTTAAGATTTCGCGAAACTAGAATTTTGCGAAATTTCGCGAAATCTCGGGTTAAGCTAAATGGTAAGAAATTATTCGAAATCTCGCACAGGCCTACTGAAAAGTCGTTTCCATTCAAATTATTCCATAGCTCTAGTCGGTTTACACTATCATATGAGGCTTTGAACTTAACAGACAGGCAATGCGTGCGGATTCAAAATTCACGGCACTTTTGGGGGGTGAAGATTGGGTCTGTTGTAGACCGACCTTCCATGAAGCCGGCCAGATACCTGTTCTACAAATCTAGTAGCTACTGGCAACAGCCGATAAAAGATAATTTTGGAACTGCTGGACGAGGAAATTTAGAGATCGTCCCACGTTCCGAGTTTCCAAGACGAAGTCCGTTTTCGTCGCCTGTTTTCGCCAATTGTGAATTACTATTTATGTCATTCTTTACTTCGTTTTAGTTTAGGCTTGCAAGGCCCGCGGCCAACCTTACTGTCTCGCCGCAGGACCAGCTGCTGTAATTGGTCCCGAGCACTATCAAGAACTGGGTAGAGCCCAAATACTACCTTTCGAAGAAGAAAGCCCGCTTTGCGTGTTAGCGTGCGGTCAACAGTCCCATCGGGTGTTGGTTCTCGATCTTTTTGTTGGTCTCACAATTCAGTTGGCACAACGAAAAGGGTTCGGTAGCTGGCAGGTTGAGGTCTACTCAGTAAGAACGGCATTGCCCCTTGGATCCAGTCTTTCGATAAATACCCTACCTTTTTGTAAATGGTATCGTATTCACGCGTATCCAATAAACATGGGCTGAGTGGGAAGATTGAGTCCAAGTATTCAAACTCACTCTGCAACAACTCGGCTGTACCGCAGGGGAGCAGCATTGGACCACCGCTATTTTCCCTCTCTTGATAAATGAACTGGCAGCCCTCTCTTTTTATGCCAACGATTTAAAGATCTCTAAGACATCTAGAACGGAATCCGACTGTATGAAACTGCAACGTATAGAATAGTAGACAGATTAGTACTCACTCGAGTAATATCGTAACATGAAAACTGACTTGGAGACAGCGTGAGCGAAGTCTTCATAACAGAATCAGTCGGGCCCTTTTGATATACTGCATAATAACGTTGCCTATTTGAAGCGTAAACTCAGCAATGAATTCCAAATTTGCATTTTCTACTGAAATCAATGTATTGAGCAAGCTTTTTGCATGTGTTGCACACTCCGAAATGGGATTTTTAACAACAGCAGTGAAAACTTTCTGCAAGTCCTTAGAGGAATGCTAAAAATGTGGGAAAGTTATATTTATACGTTTCGTAAATTAATGTCATACCAATTACGACATTATCTAAGCCTCTGGACTGGATTAAACTACAAATTGACTCTCACTCATGTGCTATAGTTATCAACTAATAATTAAAATCTCTGTACATATTGCTAACCACACTGTGTTTATAAATGTTTATTGTCATTTCTCTCCGTAGGACTACAGCGATTTCTTCGCCAAGAATGCACTGAATCAAACGTATCCAGCCTATCGGGCACCACCGGGCACCCAACATCACGATTAGTCATCATGCAATGTTGTACACAACGCACACTTCTAGCACCGCACACCTACATATAAACGCCAGATTACACGTTCACTACGTCCTTCGAAGCAACATTGTCGACCAGTTTCTACCAGTTCACTTTTTTGCGATCTTGTACTATGTCATAAGAGAGAGACTTAGAATAGCCACCACAGAAACAAACACAAACAGAAAACGAAAACAATAAACGTTGAAAAAAAAACAATACTTTACAGCCAAAGTTTGATACGCTTGAAACGAAACAAATGAAATACACGAAACTAATTGCAGATATGTTATAGTATGAACAACAAATTTTTTACATTATTACTTGTTAGGCAAAAATGATTGTAACTAATCTCTGATGTTGAAAATGACTATCTAAAAATTGATATATTTATTTTACACTTTTCTCAACCGTCTCGATTTCAGTATACTGTAACGCTAATCTAACGCTTAATTACCTTTTAATTACTAATAGATGAATAATCAAAACAGCAGGTTAACCGAAATCGTATTATGCTAATCAGATATTAAGCTATCGGGAAGCAAAAAACGCACGAGGAAAAAAGCAACAGCGGAAGCAAAAGCATGAAACCGGAGAAAGTTATTAAACACAAAACACGAGTGTTAAAAGCAATTATTAATCAAATGTTCAATTGATAATGAGTTTTTAGCGATAAATATTGTACAACCATGGCGTTGTTGGAAACCGTGCGCGAGGTGCAGAGAAGCAAGTGGAAAACTCATTCTGAACACGGACAGGGCCCGTAGGCAATGCGTCTCGCCTGCAGGACGAAACTGGAGCATAGCATATAAATCGTGAACTTTGAGAAGCCTGCATACGGGCCTGCGGTCCGATTCTCGAGAGGGGACAAGCATTAAACGGCAAGTTGCGAGAAAAAAAAACTGGAAACCCAACCAAACCGTGGGCCTTATATTTCATTTATTTATTCATAACCGGCTGTCGTTGGCGGTGGTCGAGGCTTTTGAGGCACTGACCGGAAGTGTCGTGTCCTGGATGGAGAGGGTACAGGAAAAAAATCGGGTTGAATTTCACACCAGCCGCATCCCTACTGATGCCAATTTGCCGCAGCATGCTTTCGGGAAAGGACCGACCGGCCGACCGATCGAGAGAGAGAGAAAGAGACCGGACGCACAAAAGAATTCCAGATGGAACAGGCGCGAAAAAACGCCCGCACAAATGACAGAACAAAAAAAAACGGGGTTTAAACATTTATTTATTTACCCTCGATTCAAAGAGCAGGCCTTCGAGCGTTTATGAAGCGATGAATAATTCATACAATTTTTTGTTTTTCAATAATTCATGATATTACGAAACACTTAATATGAAAATTTCAAACATAATTATAAAATCATATCACTTGGATAATGACACTTTGTTCAAAAAAAGACGGCCCGCGCGACGCGCTCGCGTCGCATCGAGGGCCGTTTCGTAAGTTCGTCCGTAATCCTGCCAAACGGTTCCTGCGAATTTCGCACATCAGCGAGCAAAAATTATTACTGTTAATAATCACACATAACCGGTAATTAATATGCACTTTTTATCGCCAGTTCGGTAACAAATTACCGCTACCTTCTATAATCAACAAAACCATTAATTGAAAATAACATATCTATCATGTGCATCGCTCAGCCAACAGAAATAAAGTGTAGTACATTTCGACGAACCAATAAATAACTCGTCGATTTTCCTGGCGTCGCCTGCATAGGCGCATGAGGCACCACGCACGGCAGCAGCCAGCAAAGTGGTTTATCTCGGACCGGTTCAGGTCGGCTCGGCTCGGCTCAGTGAGCAAAAAATAACAGCATGTTGACACCGAAGGATTATGATATTTTTTCCTCCCCCACACCCCCAACAGAATTTCCATCTGCATTATAAGCATGACGCAAATTTTTTGCTTTCGCCCCGCCAAAGCTAAATTTGGCAAAAACTGACTACTCATTGCCACCACCAAGGCACGGCCGCGGGCGGGCATTCGACAAGAAAAAAAAAACCAGCCATATATCCCCTCTCGAATATTGATGAGTTTTACCATTTGTTTTTCAGCCTACAAATTCAGCTGATAATAGAATACTAAATGTTTACGCATGGTAAAAATATACAGCATCGGCAGAGCGAGAGAGGTGGAGCAAAAAAAATCAATCGAATCGTCCCGTTGTTTCTTTTTTTGTATTCACCGGCTCGACCAATTGCTTTCTGTCACCGTCGCCGCTTTCTCGTATGATCCGTTCAAATATTGCGGATTTTGTAGTTATTTTTCATTATTCAAAGGTTTCAACGATTATTCAGCATGCAAAAAAGCTATCGGTTCGCTATTGTATTGCGCAGAAAACGCATATGTATTACTATTTATTATTATTGTTAGCAGTGCAATTTTGTGTGCCTGATATGGATGGTTAGTACGCATTCGGGAGAGAGCAATTAACTCAAGGAGCATGAAATACAGATGAATTCAATCCTAATACGAATCGCATACAGGCACACAATCCCAAGCTAAAATATTTTGGATTTGAGATGAAAATTTTAAAATGACAATAAAAAGAATAAAAATAAAGAACCAATTTGTGCGCTCGCGTAACGTAAAGCTAGAAAGAGGAAACCGTGTGTAGTTTAATCTTTTCTAAAACAACCGAAACTCCATGCGCGACTAATTCCTTTGGTAAATTCAAATCATTCCAGATAATGGTTCAATGTTTCTTTTACAATACCAAGCGCCCCCATAGTTTACCTGATAAGATGGAAACGCATGGTAGTTGTCAGCCGAACTATACGTTCTCGGTGTAAAGTTGTAGGTCTCTCTATAATTCCTCACAAAATCAGTGTTATTTCTTTTACGCCAAGGAAAAATTAAAATACCGAATTTGTACTTCAAAACACAGCATCAAATTAGTTCTTTCTTTAGGTCTCACAGAGGTCACAATAATTTTAACTGTTACCCTGCGTAATTTCGCTTCAAATTCGGAGAGGTGTTAGTTTCGTTAAGACTCGCCGCTGTCACGGCCCTTGAGATAGCCACCGTATTGGTACCGCTCGGTCCTGGAACTTCCAGACTATAAAAATTCGTCGTAAGCTTCAAGACCTTCTTGCTGAACTACAGATTTGGCGCCCATGGTACTAGGAATTCCGTAATTACCTGAGTTCATGAAGTTTTGAGACTCAGCAACAGTGGGCCACTCGTCGCCAATTCTCCAGTCTCAAAAGTCGCAAATCACTTACGACCTGGTCGAGCCATCTTGCACGTTGAGCCTCTCTATTCCAGTTGTTAAAGAGAACTGTTTTAGTCGCACTGTAGCCGCAGTGCTTTCGCTTGAACATGGCAAGCTTCAAGTCCATAAAGAACTACTGTTGTTCGTATGGTGGCGTATGCTTCTGGATCGTAGCGTTTTGCGAAGGGCAAAATAAGTCCGATTTCCCGCCTAAATGCACCGCTGGACGCACCATTTGGCAAAGGTCGATAGTTCCTCCTGAAGGACAGCGGCGTCGGATAGATTTTCAACTTTTGAGTATAACTTGAGGTCGTCAGCAAACAAGAGTCGCGGATCTTTAAGCAGGTAGTTGACGTCATTGAAGTAGATAAGGAATATTAAAGGACCAAGATGGCTGCCTTGTGGTATTCCAGAATGAGCAGTGAACGATCCAGAGAGACTGCCCTCAATGTTCACCTTTAAGTGGCGATCGGATAAGTATGAACGGAACCAAAGCAGCAGACCAGCTATGCCAAGCTTATCCAGTATAGCAATAGCGATTTGGTGGTTCAATTTGTCGAAAGCTGCGGAAAAATCAGTGTAAATGACATCTGTTTGCGACCGAGCATCGAAACTATTTATCACGTAGGATGTAAGAGTCAAGAGATTGGGAGTCGTGGTTATCAGAGATGTACTGTTTGAAAAATGCAAATACTGGTTTAAACAGGGCGAGCTCAAACAGTTTCGAAATTGAGTTCAGAGCAGAGATTCCTCGGTAGTTATCTACGTTTTTCCTTTTTATGCACAGGGAACATGTAAGCCGATTTCCATGCTGAAGGAAAGACACCTGAGTTAACGGATAAGCTGAAAAGATGGCTCATTGGAGCAGCGATAGTGTGAACGCATTTTTTTGTTCAGGAAAGCAGGTGGTATACCGTCCGGTCCAACGGATCGAGAAAGTTTCAACTTTGCGACGGCCGATGTAACCATCACTTCATCGATGGTGAGGTTGTTCAATGAAAGGTCCAGAAAAGGAACACACTCCATCGCTGTGGAATCGTCAAACTTTCATCAGTAAATTGGCTGGAGAATTTTATCGAGAACAGTTCACAAATTTACTCAGAGTTGCTCGCCGTTTTATCGCCCAGGAACATAACCGAGGATAGACCGTCATCTTTCCGTTGCTCGTTGACATATTTCCAAAAAGATTTAGCATTACATTGCAATCTTCGCTCGATATTTCTTAGGTAGCTTCGAAAGCAAGAACGACTCAAGCGTTTGTATCTCGTGTTAATCGACAGGTAGTGGTTGCGGAGGACTAAGGTTCTGTACCTCGAAAATTTCTTCAGAGCAGCTTTCCTTTCAGATTTGAGTCGTCGCAACATAGTGTTTAGCCAGCGGGTATCTGGTACTGAGCGGGAGCAGCTCTTTTGGAAACGTGACGATCGATAACGTAGTTCAAGATATTAGAGAAGGTTGTGGCAGCAGCCTTAGTAGCACAGGTGTTATAAACAAGTTGTGGTAACCGATTAATGACTAATTTCAGTCATTAATAGGTTGCGGCAACCAGAAATAACAAAAGTGTGCTACTAGGGAGTGTTTATATCATCATTATCTAATACTGTGCTCCAGTTGATGCTGCTTAAATCATTTAGAATATCCTCAAAATCAGCATGGGCGTAGTTGTAGAAGACGGCTGGAGGCGCAATATTTACGTCACGGAAACATTGGCAAATCATAGATCAAGGAGGTGCCCATTTTCGTTGGATATTGAACGGTTGCAATCAAGCAATCAAGCAATTCAGTATTGATAAGCGATAAAGTTGACGAATCCATGTCAGCGTAAAGGTACCCGTTACCGCGTTCACGCCATTCAATGCTTGGTAGATTGAAATCGCCCAGAATAATAATGTCATCCGACGCAGATGCCATCGATGCTATTCGGTTAACTGAATTAATATGTGCATTCAGAATAACCGGATCTCGGATGCGGTCAGGAGATACATAGATAGCACACAACAATAGTCTACGGTCTGAAAGTTTGATATTTACCCATACTTGCTCGACCGGCAACCACTCGACGTTTTTGATGACGAAGGTCTGCAACTGGCGGTAGACCTCAATCAAGCCTTCGCCTCCCGTAGCTTTGCGGCTGTTGAACACACTTCGATCACAGCGAAAGACTTCGTAGTTCGCCCCAATTATTTGCCAAGAGCACGTACGGTTGTCAAGCCAGGTTTCAGTCAGCACAATTGTCTCGTACAGACTGTCGGCGCATGCCAGCAGGTAGTCAGGAACACACGTGTTCATACCACCAACGTTCTGGTAATAGACGTGAACGGGATGGAGTTCTGAGAGGCTCGATGGCGATGAACTAGAAGCGAAGAACGGATCAACAGTGGGACTGGGATCAGCGATTTCGAACTTGCCTGGAAGGCGATTTTGGAAGCCCCGTTCTCTGCACCCGCCAGCAGGACCGGGACGGCTGCTGGACGCTGGCTGGAAAGGCTCAATTGCGGCGGGGGTGTCAGAGGCGTCCATAAGTCCATCAGCAGTGCGTCCCAGTATCACATTGCGCGAGGAGACATGCGCATGTCTGAGGTCACGGTCGTTCTGGTGGAATGTCCGAAGTTCAGCAGTTGGAGTATCGTCATCAAGGTGTCATTCAGCAAGGATCGATGTCGGATCATGCAAATGCGTAGTTTCCCCGCACTCACACGTAGGACCGGAACGACTGATGAACGCTGGCACTGTCGGATGGTAAACATCCGGTCCGTAATTGCGCGGGCCCTCATGAAGCCCGCCTGGTATTTCCCTACAAAACTTTGTGCTATTGGTGACATTCGGAGTAACAAGATCATATTGAAAATTTTTAGGAAGGCAGAAGGCATCCTCTAGCACCCCTCCAGGGAAATTTTCTAGCTACGCCAATGGTAACAATGTTAGCTGAATTGCAAATGCAATTGCTGTTTACAGGTTGGATTGAAGCGGTTGTATAAAACAAACACTTAAATGGTGTTTGAACAAGCGATGTTTAAGCTGCTTTACGTTCATCAAATCAACTCTCTCCCAAAGGTTGATAAAGAAACTAAATAGAACGTCTTTCTGCTAAACAATCCTTTTCTAAACAGCCATAAACATCAAACCGATGTACAGCTGCTCAAAGGTCAAATTAACTAATGTTTATTTGAGCGCCTTAGTAGAATACCTGAAACGATAAAAAAGAAGAAAAACAAAAATTCTACTACAGTAGTAATAACTTTTGTTTTTCTTCTTTTTTATCCTGCTCAAAGGTGTCAAAGCGACATTATAGTTCAGTAGAAGCTTTTATTAGGCTCACAGCACGCATGCTGTCAAGAATTTCGCAGCTACGATTGCAGCTACGAAAGCATTAATGGTTGCTTTAAGCCAAAAGCTTACTGAAATCACCAGACTTAGATGTTTAGGAGCTAAATAAAGGTTTTTATTTTTATTAATACACCTACGTCCAGACAAAGGTTGAATAGTATCAGCTTTAGAAGCGTTTGATCAGACTGAAATTGCTACTTTGGTAACCTCTTATCCAGCAACGCCTATCTCTATGTCCTCGTGGTACCAACTTTAGCGAATATCGGGTAACCAACCCCGATGGAAACTAAGGGAAGGAGGCAGTCATGCGAATGCTGGATGTAGTAACGAGGAATAGCCTTGTGAGCCTGTTCCCCTGTTAATGGTGGCTCTTGACGTAAAATTGGGCCTTGCTGCCACGGATTCTCCACACTTTCTCGCCTTTGCGACATAATTCGTGCAGTGCCACGATTCTCAATTGACTAGGTTCTAACTGATCGATCAGCACCAAGATAAACTGCATTTCAGCCGAGATGCTGAAAGCTAACCAAGTATTGTCTGCGTAAATGTGCATCACCTTTTCAGCAATAATTCGGAAACAGCGATATTCGTGGTCGAGTAGATGCAGGGCATCTTAATAAAAGTCCCTAAGAAATGTAACCTATCTGAATGTGTGATCATGTTGCTCTGTATCACTTTTGAAGTACTCTGCAATCCCTTAATCGGATCCATCAAATGACCTCCGATGACAGTAAGCTGGATTCGTACTGGCCGATTCCAGAACTTTCTTTATTGATTTTTAAAAATTCCATTGATAGTTATAAGCTCTTGCCTCCGAAAAGCGCAGCAACCCAGAAAGGGCAGCCGCCAAAGCTCCAACTCCTGGCCTGTCGTGAAGTGGGCACAGAAGGCCTCTTTTGGTTCCGAGTCCCAGGGCGTTGTGGTTACGGAGGAGATTTCGAATGTGTGGTTTGACCTATACACTTTTTTGGTTAGTTTATTCAACGTGATTCGATGGGGTGGTTACCATCATATGAGGATTGGCCGGTCGTCCTGTGGATCGGCGAGGCAAGTGAACCGCCGGTCAGTTTGTGTTCGGCGCGGCCAAATTTTATAACGGTCTGGTGACGTCTAGCGGGCCACTCAACGCTTCGCTGAGGTTCGGTGAGGTTATGTTTAATTAGCGACTTCCGTGCCGTCTGCCGCGATCCCGTTTTAACGGACTGCTTATTCGCTGTGCTGATTGGACCCTCCAAGGGGAATAGCCCACTACAGAAGGTTCAGTGATGACGTTGCGGCTCGCCGAAGAAATTTGAGGAATCCGAGCACATTTTAACGTGGCCAAGCCAGGCTTCGCTGCATCGAACATACCTTAAAGAGAATACCTTTTTAAATTTTGCTTGGCTGAGAAGCAGTAATCAAAAGAGTAAAATCGAAGCGAAAAGTGTATGCCAAGCCTGGGCCAAGCCACTCACTTTATAACATCTCGCCCAAGCGAAAAGGTGCATTCGCTTCGATGTCTCGATCAGCACTCTCGAGCTGCGCCTCGGTTCGCCAGCTGGAGATCGGCTTTTCGGTAAAAGTCTCCACACAGCCGGCTTCCTAGCTCAATTCAACAGTTCAGTGGAATGACTCACCGCCGCACCCTCTGCATGTCGGATTGTATGGGGTGGTGAACGTGTTTCACCATCAATCCGATTTTAAGCTATCTGTACATACTTAGGGCCCTACATTGCCACACGAAAATAAAGTTACCGACGAACGGTAACATTGTAAACCGAATCGAGGTCTACCCTGAAACTCTTTGACAGTGGTGCAGTGATGACCCCGACTTTGCGGACGACATTCTCTTGCTCTCCCAACTGCAACCTGAGCAAGCTTGATCATCGTTCTGATAGCTCCAAGGAAGCAGGTCCCATGCTCATCGTCGCTAATTCGACACTAATAATCCTTCCAATTTCACAACGACTGTTCAACTGGTTGAGGAGGGGGAAGTTCCCTACTAGCCCAGTTATCATAAACTATCGAAGGAGATAACGCGCAAACTGCGGATTTTCGAAGACCGCTGCAAGCGTCACACCTGGATCGGACCTGGATGGAAGTAGATCGAACATATCTTAAAGAGTACAAATTACTTTGGTGTTAAGCTAAATTGGAACGACCATCTAGAGTATGCAATCTCAAAAGCAAATGCTCTTTGGGCTTGCAGCAATACATTTGGCAAAACGTGGGGGCTTAAGCCGAGAATGATGGACTGGATCTATTGGGCAATTGTGAGACCCAGACTAACATATGCGTGTGGTGGCCTAAAACTACACAAATAACCGCTTAAAAAATGTTTGGAAAACTACAATGTATTGCATGCTCTTCAATAGTTGGACCAATGACCAGCACACCCTCCAAAGCTCTAGATGCTCTTTTATATATTCTACCATTGCATCAATTCGTACAACTTGAAGCAGAAAAAGGTGCTCTTAGGCTTAGGCGTGTTAAACATTTTCAAGATGGAGATCTCAATGGACACCCTTCGATATACCCTTCAAAGTGATCGAAACTCCTGTTTTACACCGATGGTTCTAAAATTGGCAAATCGTCAGGGACTGGAGTTGCTGGACCAGAAATCGACATATCAATGCAAAGTCATAGGGCGACCCACACTCTTACGCATAGTGATGGAACGAACCGATTATGCTTCTTCTTCTTCTTCTTCTTCTTCTTCTGCATAGAGCCGGGGTGACTGGTGCTGTTTCAAGCACTCGTCTCCATTCAATTCGGTCTTGAGCCACTCGTCACCAATTTCCTAGTAGTCTCAGAAGTCGCAAATTGCTTTTGGCCTAGTCGAACCATCGTGCACGTTGGGCCCCCTGTTTCTGGTGCCGGTGGGGTTGTTGAAGGGGACTATTTTCATCGCACTGTCGTCCGGCATCCTTACGACGTGTCCGGCCCACCGTAGCCTGCTAACTTTCGCTAGATGTGCAATGGGAGTCTCCCCAAGGGAGTCTTCAGTTTGTACTCCGCCAAATATCGTCCGCAGCACTTTCCGCTCGAACACGGCAAGGGCGCGTATGTCCTCCGTGAGCAGCGTCACGGCTTCAAATTCATAAAGAACTACCGGTCTAATAAGGGTTTTGTACATTGTTAACTTCGTGCGGCGGCGTAGGCTTCCTGATCGTAGCGTTTTACGAAGGGCAAAGTAGGCCCGATTTCCCGCTTGGATGCGCCGCTGGATATCCTTACTAGTGTCTTTGTCCGCGGTCACCAGCGATCCCAAATACACGAACTCCTCTACCACTTCTAGTTCGTCGCCGTCAACAGTTACCGTCCGTGGGAGATGCGCGTTTGTTTCCTTTCAGCCTCTTCCTTTCATGTATTTGGTCTTCGACGCATTTATTTTGAGCCCAATTCTCCTAGACTTTGCTTTCAGTCTTGCGTAGATTGCCTCCGCCGTCGCAAAGTTCCTGGCAATGATATCAAAGTCATCTGCAAAGCCTAGAAGTTGGCTACTCTTGGTAAAAATCGTGCCTCTCGTTTCTATACCCGCTCGTCGGATCACCGCCTCAAGAGCGATGTTGAACAACATGCAGGATAAACCGTCACCTTGTCTCAACCGTCGCCGCGTCTCGAAGGGACTCGAGAGTGTCCCAGAGATGCGTACGAAACACATCACTATATCCAATGCAGCTCTGTTCAGTCGCGTCAGTTTGTCCGGAAAACCGTGTTCGTGCATTATCTGCCATAGCTGGTCTCGATCGACTGTATCGTATGCTGCTTTGAAATCAATAAAGATGTGATGTGTGGGCACGTTGTACACTCTTAAATGATTCTACCTGTAAATAGGTCGAATTTAGTTAAAGCTAGGTTGAAACTACTCAAAATGCCCTTAAAGTGTACAAACTCAAACTTTGGGTAAAAATTTCAACCAATTTTGACTAATTGCTACCGATAATTGAATTATTCTCTATGACATATAACGTACTTTCAAGTTCCTACTACCAATTTTTTGGTTGAAAAACTACTCAAAATCTGAGTTTGTACACTTTAAGGGCATTTTGAGTAGTTTCAACCTAGCTTTAACTAAATCCGACCTATTTACAGGTAGAATCATTTAAGAGTGTTCTCCCGACATTTCTGCAAGATCTGTCGGATAGTAAAAATTTGGTCCGTAGTTGCGCGAGCCCCCATGAAACCCGCCTGATAATTCCCTACGAAACCTTGTGCTATCGGTGATAGCCGGCGTAACAGGATCTGGGAGAGTACCTTGTAGGCGGTGTTTACCAGCGTAATGCCACGATAGTTGCAACAGTCTAACCGATCACCCTTTTTGTCGATTGGACAAACCACTCCTTCCATCCATTCCTCCGGTAGCTTTTCCTCCTCCCAAATCCTCGAAATAACCCATTGTAGAGCCTTTGCTAGCGTTTCTCCGCCATGTTTATAAAGCTCTGCCAGTAGGCAGTCCTTCCCAGCGGCTTTATTGGTCTTCCCGATTTCTTGTTTGACTTCTTGGAGATCAGGTGCTAGGACATTACTATCTTCCATGGGCGCTCCTAGGTTAATTTTCGTTTCGCTTCCTTCTGCGACTTCGCCATTTAGGTATTCATCGAAGAACTGCTTCCATCTGTCGACCACCTCGCGCTCGTATGTGATTAGATTCCCTCCCTCGTCCCTACACATGTCAGGTTTCGGTCTGTAGCCCTTCCGAGTTGGGTTCACCTTCTCATAAAACTTGCGCGTGTCATTAGTTCGGAATAGTTGTTCTAATTCACGGTCTCTGTCTTCCTTTTGGCGCTTTTTCCTCCTCACGATAGTGGTCAACTGGTTCCTAGCTCCTTCATAGTCCTTCATGGTCCTTCATAGACATGAAGCTGTGACGCTGCTCACGAACGACATACACGAGCAGAAGGTGCTGCTAACGATTTGGCGGAGTACAAACTGAAAACGGAGTGTGGCTGAGGCGTATGAATCACGAGCTACAGGCATTGCTTGATTCTCATTGTACATGACCGGACGCGTCGTAAGGATACTAATCAACAGTGCGACAAAAACGGTTCTCTTCAACAACTCCACAGGACTCAACGTGCTAGATGGGTCGAAAACCACTTGGGACTTCTAAGACGCCTGGAAAATTGACGACGAATGGCCCAAAATCGAGGTGAATAAAAACAACCGCTTGAAACAGCAGGAACCACCCCGGCTCTAGGCTTCTGACGATGACCACGAATTTCCTTGCCAATCGAATGGCTAAAGAACTAACATATATTGGAAAATCAATCAAGGCTAACAACTTCTATAACGCTCCTATAACTTTTACAGAAGCAGCAACAAGCTAGAGTTGAGAGAGCGAAGGAGTGGCTTCGGACAATTTTCAAACATCGTCTTTCTGACGAGAAAAATTTGCAAATTGAGCAATTTGTAAACTCTCAAAACGTAAACCCTATCGTACATTTATACGAGGATTTGAGCCACCAACTAGTCACCAGGAAGCAGTAAATAATGTAATCGCTGATGGACCCTTTCCAATCGTTTTTATTGCACCTGACGTCAAAGTAAATGCGATATATTGTCGGGAAAGTGTTCCGGAGGTTTCTGCTTTGAAGCCATATGCAAACAAAGCTTTCGATCGTAGATAATGGACGTTTCTCACAAAGCGCGAATCACACAATCACACAATTACCCTTATTCTGCGAGGCGAGTGACGTGACTATGTTGCAGTCACCGCGAATCAGGTGACAATTGTCACCTAGGTGACTCGCCTTGTCACTTAAGTGACAAGGGTTTCTTACCTAGGTGACACGGTTGTCACTTAGGTGACTCGACTCGCCGTGGCGAGTCACCTAAGTGACAATTGTCGTATTGAGTCATGTGACTCGCAGAATAAGGGTAAATGGCTCTCGAATTGCAGCCAGACGCGAATTTAATAGATTATCCATTTGGGCTATTTTGGATAGCAAGGTCCGAGCATAAAAATATACTAACATCGTAACGCCAAAGATAATGGGCCAACATTTCGGCCAGCCAATATGTCTGAAGGTCATAGTCAAGACAAAAGGTAGTCATATTAAGCAAAGTAAAGTGATGCTGAATTTTTGAGTATTTTTCGGTTTCACACATTCTATGCTTGGAAATAAATAAAAAAAATCATTGTGCAAATCGATTTTATGGCCTTTTGAATAGACTGCTATCGAGGATATCCTATGGAGTGAAAATGGTCGTTGGCAATACACGATTACACGACCAATAGGAAGCGATGGTCTGCACGATTGTCTCCTTGAGTGGGGTCACCACACTGGTTTGCCTATAGCAGCGCGAACGAGAGAAACCACCAATAAATTTCTAGAATGAACTTCCGCTTCGGTACTGAATTTTGTGCAATTGAAAGTAATAAACCGAGAATTCTGCTTTTATTGTAAGTCCTGCTTTCGATGCAGAATATTGTAGTGACAGGAAGTGAAAGATAACAAATTCATTTTAATTGTTTGCTGAGAGATTTGTTCACACTTTCACCCAGTCCAAACGCAAGTCCAATTGCAGTAAACTGCTTATACCAATCATTTTAGATTTTTTATTACTCAATAGTTTTTGCTCTGCCTCTAATTATAACCATTATTATTAGCTCACACATCTTGTTCTATCTGTTATCAGTATCTCACACGTTTCTTGGTTAGCAACTATTCGTCGATTCCGTCAGATATAACTTCCTCCCATTCTTATTTAGTTTTTTTTTGTTTTGCTTACTCCTAGCTGAATTACAACAGCCAACAACACGTGTTTTTTTGTTTTGTTTTAATTTTCAACGAGAGAAGCTTGTCAATGGACAAAAACCAAAGTAGGCCATAAATAAATATGTAAATTTAGTGCACATTCTTCTTCCCTCAGTTCAGCATCATCTAAACAGTGTCTCAATAATCATTTAGCTCTGATAGAAGTGCCTGATGATGACCCTTTCCCTCTGCTTTTTTCCGCTCACCCGGCTTTACATTCGCAAAAGACTTACAAAAGTAATAAATTAGTTAACGTTAAAATTCTACTCACTATCCTCCCTGTTTCGGGGGGGGGGGGCTGCATATTCTGTTGTTGTTGTTGTTCGGGAAAGAAAGGAGGTTAGGTGCTCAGTTTTTTACTTGTGCTGGAAAAAATCGCGGCCGGAGGAAGGACCACCGTATCCGGAGCGAAGCCAACTGTTGCTGCAACAACTAACAGGTAGGTTTGCGGGAAAACATGTTCTTTAACTTTTTAATTCTAATGTCATCCGTGCCTGCACAATCGTTCGGGTTTCTCCCGAATGAGTGAGGGGAGGGGGTCGGTTGTTAAATGTATACGATTGGCCAACTTCTTCTTCTACTTCTGTTTCTGTTGGAGGTTGTGAAGCGGTTGGCTTCCGATACGAAACTTTCGTCAGGGGTAAAGATTTTATCCTATCAGATTTTTATTTTGTTATTCTTTTGATTACATTCTTTGTTTAATATTTTTTCTTGTTAAAAACACTATTTTGATGCTGTTTTTAAATTTTTCCTTAACTTACGGTTCACTCTACCCTAATATAGATAGCTAATATACGACTTGCTTGGGTTTCTAATGGATAAACCACTTTTCTCTAAATAACGTTACAGCGCGTTAGTAAATTGTTTTGGATTGCTTCACTTGCTTGATGTTGCTCGGTTAGTTCATCAGTAACATCATCAACTATCATTTTTAAAACGTTGTTTGGCTGACTGCAGTTGTTTGCGTTTACTACAATTTTTATTTGATTTTTTAGCACATGTTTTTTACATTGCTTGAAAGTTAAAAAAAACGCTATGCTCTTTGCTGCATTGTGGGCAGCATTCTAACGACAGGCGACAGGCAACATATAAAAGCTGTTCTGGCGGCGTTGGATTTTGATCTTTTTAGTCTACACAAGTACAGCCAGAGAAACTCGCTCGGATCGTTGCGCGTTGCATGCATGCAGCATTCCGACCGAATTGATTATACAAAAGCAAGGATGAAAAAGGATTGTTACAATTTACGCCGGAAGACCTCCGATAATTTTTTCTTCTTTTGCTGATCAATTTTTTGATCATAATTACATTTAAAAGCCAAAATAAGCGAGTATTTTCGTTCCCATTCTAGTGAAATGGTCAGTATACATTGTTTCTGCGTTCAAATCCAACGATCTTTAAATTTATCTAACAAAAACCTTGCCTTGTATGATCGATTTCGATTCCGGAATTCTGTTGCGTGCTGTCCGATTCCGGTGCGTGGAACTGAACCGCATCGAACACTAGCGACGACACTCATAAAAGGAACTATTTGCTACCAGATTAGTTTCGTCTCTGCACTTAGTTTGCTTTAAAAGGAAGTAAAGTTTAATGTTCTGCATTCTGATAATGAAATCTTCCAACAACTGTTTAAATTCCGACTCGAGCGTGACTCGGTAAAAGCGCATTGCAAAATATAGGACAGATAAAACCATGAATAGAAATCTAGAAAATTTATACTGTATTTGAAGCGTATTATTGTTTGTGATAGAAGCTGTTAGAATTCCTGTTTTTTACGCTAAAAAGTAAGTTGAAAAATTAAATCGTAAAAATGTAGGATTAAACCGGAAGCCCACACTTAAAACAAGATGTACAGAATCCCTAGACAAAACATAGACACGAGAGTTAGAACGGCAGAAATGATAAGAATGGACGATATGACCGACTTCCGGGAAACCCGCCGCGACGGAGCAATAGCTATAGAGTCCGTCAGACTGCCGAATTCATAGTATGGGTCAACACAAGCCACGATCGGACGGCGGGCTTCTACGGGGTTAGTAACACAAGCATAGTCAATGGAACAAACATTTAAAAAAAGAGAAAAAAGAAAAGAAATAGATAGAGAAGAAAAAAAGCATTAAAGCAATTAGTTCGCTAATTAACTCAGTTATTTTTCCTGCCAACTTTTAACTGATCTTTATGGTTCTAAAATAGTTCTGCACAATATAGCGTTTTGCTTTTCTCCAAATTGTGTAAGTAATTTGTTTTCAGTTTGATTCCAGAGGATACGCTTAAAGCCTCAAAACAAGCGTATTCGAATGAGAAAAATTTGCTGTCGCCGGGGCGAACGGAAGATTTAATCCTAAACTTCATCGGCCGGGATGCTTTCAGTACCTGTTGTAGTAGTTGCTGCACTACGACTGCTGCCAGCAGCCGGTTCATCCTTTTTCCGGTCAACCTCGTCGTGCTCTTCGACTTCCATCTTCTGTCCGTCGCTGCTTTTACTGCTGCTGTTAACCGCAGCAGCGGCTGCCGCCTGCGCCAGCGATGCATCGTCTTCGTCATCGTCGTCGTCATCCTCGTGCTCTTCTTCGATCAGCTTCCTAGCCAGCTTGATCGCTTCGAACTCGTTGTAGTGCGCTTTTCGACGCCGTTCGAAATCCAGTTTTCGCTTTTTCTGCTCCTCCGAGAGCTCTTCCTCCTCTTCCTCGGAAGACTCCGCTTCCTCCTCAGATACTGAATCGCTACGCGAGTTTACCGCTTCGCGGAGCCTAAAACATTCAAACAAAACTGTTTACTTTGTCCATCAATACATGTTCACATGAATTCAACACCACGCTAAACGCTAATCAAATAAAATCATTCACCTATGACTGGAGGTTAAAAAGTAAACGATATGCAGATTACTCGCTTCGTAATCTCAATCTGTGTCTAGACAGTATACCGTGGACCCCCGTTCGTTTGACCATTTTTAATCTGAACACTTTTTAATTTGAACCCCGTTGGTTTGCACGACGTGCAAATTAAAAATGGTTCAAATGTCATTCTCAACATGACATCATTTGTTCGATTCGTTTGTACTGACCTAGCGTGTTTAATCGGTTTCACATTTCGTTTTCCTAACGATTAAGAGAGAAATCCGATCGGAAAATGCAATATTCGCACTTGCAACTACCAACTAAAACAAACCACCAAAACAATAACAAAGATCAGGGCGGCCAGTTCACACAGGTTTCAGCATATATCGGGTTACCAGTTGTTCAAATTAAAAAGTAACCCCGTTAGTTTGCATGAGGAATCGTTCAAACGAACGGGGGTCGACTGTATAAGCAAATTCGTTCTCTCTCTCATATTACACCGCAGTCGTCAGAATACTCACTTTTCCGCCAGCAGCTCGGCATCCAGCTGATCCAGATCAAGCTCTTCTACGTAGTTGAACGGAGTTTTCGGCTCATCTACCTTCATGTGACCATAGTCCTTGTCCGCCGGGTGGTATGTCTGCAGGACATTCAGCTCATCAAATTTGGCACTCTTCCGGTGGTTGCTACTGCAAAAACCAATCCAAAATTAGCCAAACCCAACTTCAAACTTTCAACAAAGCAGAAATCTTACGACGAAGCGACCGGTGCGGTTGTGTGCTTGTCGAAGCTACTCGACGATTTCAGGATGCCCTTGCAGGGCTTCTTCGCATCCGGTGAGTCCGTGTTGAGGGACATCTTACGCACTCTCGATTCCGGGTTAATTTTGACTGATTTCCAGTATACGACTCACTAAATAAACAAAGCAAAGAAATCGTTTGAATCAAACAGTCTTAACATCCGGGGAAGCTTCGCTTCCCCCGAGAACAAAGGAACAAACAACCGGAAAATCCCAGCTTTAATCATCTTAATAAATAAGTACGCACAAAGCGGAACTTCTTTTTTGTTTTTACTAAACCGTGCGACATCTGATTTCAAGCTCAATGTCAGAAAAACAATCACTGCTGCACTGCATTTTTCTTACCAAAGGAAAAAAACGGCTCCTCTTACGGCCTTCGTTCGTTTGCGCACTCACTGTCAACAGACGGGCACCCTTATAAGCGCCACCCCCGGGGGAAATTCTACTGCGCGCTCCGTGCGATGTAGCTGCCTAGCCGAGCGGGGATACTGTGAACCGCGGAACTGTCGAGCAGGATCGCACAAACCGTAAGGATTTATATAGCCGTTTGCGGGCACAAAAAAAATCGGCAGCAAACACTGGAAATTTGGATTCTTCACTGTAACTTTTACCACTTTCTCACGAAGATTTTTGCTTTCTCCTTGCTCCTTTGCTTGCTATCTTTTAGCTGCGATATTCTTTCGATACTTTTGACAACAGCGAGCTAAGCTCGCGCACAGGCATCCGCTCCCGGTAAAATTACGCCACTCAAAATAATTTTCACGTCGATATTGTCAATTCCGAGAAAAATTGTCCAAACAATAAGTGCGCAATCTATATATATAAAAATGAAATGCTGTTCGTGTGTCCGGTATAGACTCGCAAACCGCTCGACGGATTTTGATGAAACTTGGCATATACATTGCGTATGATGTGAGGAATGTTGTTAGCATGGTTTTGTTCAATTTCTGTATGTGGAAGTTTTCAAAATTTCGAAAATACTGCATATGGAACAAACTGCATTTCAATCGCATACATTCACTACTGTCGAAAAAGTAAAAACATCAAAGCAATCTCATATCAACACCAATTAATTTGTTGAATTTTACAAACCTAAAATCAAAGCTTTAGCAGCATTGTCTGTATTTTACAATACTTAACATAATATTTTAACACTATGCCACCAAAAAGGACCAATCTTGGTAGACAAACAAGGGAAACAGAACGTAGAGGGATTAAGAGAAGAACTGAAAGTGTTGAGCAGCGAGCGGAGAGAAACGAAGGCAACGGTATAGACTAGCAAACCGCTCGACGAATTTTGATGAAACTTGGCATACGCATTACGTCTGATGTGAGGAATGTTGTTAGCATAGTTTGAGACCCCTCCCCCTCTAGAAGGGGGGGCTCCCATACAAATGAAACATGAATTTCTGCATGACTCGGGAACTAATCAAGCAAATGGCACCAAATTTGGCATGTGAAGGTTTTTGGAGGCAGAAACTTTGTCTATGGTAGATGGAGACCCCTCTATCTTTTAAGAGGAGGGGCTCCCATACAAATGAAACACAAATTTCTGCATAACTCGACTGTTAAATAAACAAATGGCACCAAATTTGACATGTGGGACTTTCTAGAGACAGGACTTTTTTCTATGGTGATTTGAGACCCCTCCTCTTTTAGAAGGGGGGAGCTCCCATACAAACGAAACAAAAATTTCTGCATAAACCGACTGTTAATCAAGCAAATGGCACCCAATTTGACATGTGGGGCTTTCTAGAGACAGGATTTTTTCTATGGTGGTTTGAGACCCCTCCCCTTTTAGAAGGGGAGCTCCCATACAAATGAAACAAAAATTTCCTCATAACTCGACTGTGAATCAAGCAAATGGAACCAAATTTAACATGTGGGGTTTTCTAGAGACAGGATTTTTTTCTAAGGCGGATTAAGACCCCTCCCCTCTCTGGAAGGGGGGGACCCCATACAAATGAAACACAGATGAATTTCCTCATAACTCGACTGTTAATCAAGCAAATGGAAAAAATGTGGCATATGGGGGTTTTTGGACGCAAGTTTTTTTACGGTAGTTTGTGACAAATTACAAATACAAATTAATCAGAAATTTTTGCATAATTCAAAAAGTAATCGAGCTTGAGAAATTTTAAATTCTTCCATAAAACATTAGTCAATAACAATACCACCAAAAACTAGATGATTCCGTCCATACGAAAAGATAGAATAATTTTGGAACAAAATTGTTAATAATAAATCGGTGAAGCCTAGATAATGAATCAAATTAAATAAATGTGACAAAAGGTAATAATGATATTAAAAACAAAATTGGAGGAAAAATACTTTGTTGAAATGCAAATATAAAGAAAAAATGTTGAAATTACTCTAAGTCGATGGTTTCTGACCAGTTTTCAACTGCTTTCAAACGAACTTCACTGATATTTATTGCGATTTTGACAACTTCGCTATTTTAAGGGTTAGTAATAAATCTAAAATTGCTACGTGGTCTTAGAAATTTACGATATGATTTAGGAATATCTTGGTTTGTCAAAAAGAAAGCTGTTGGTTGCAAGATTACAATTACCTTCAGCATTATGCATCTACCCCCTTTTTAGAATGGCGCAGCAATACGCGCCGGGTCCTCTAGTCGCTCATAAAAATGCTATTTTGGCTTAAATCGTTACGGTCTCTTCGGCGCACTTATTGCTTGGAAGATAACGAAAAAATCAGAGGGGTTGTGTACAAGACACGACCGCAGATATAGGTGACGCAGGACTACGTAAGTCTCTTTGTAGTGATAGTAGCATGTGTTCATGCTTGTAATCATTCGATTCTTCATGTATACATGCTATATGCAACATATATACATGCTACCATAGTTACTATGTATATATAGTTCTATAATATACATGCTACATGCGTTGTATCTAACATTTCCGGAGTGATTCGCGAAAAGGGCGCAACTTACGAGGTGTAAACAATGAGGAATATCACTGTGATAATTTGCCAGTACATTTTCAAGTCTTAATTTAAATAAAAGTTACAAAAATCAAGTTTAAAGACATAAATTGGTGCAGAATAAATCAATCTTATAATTTCACAACAATACCGCATAAAATTTGTGCATTCAAGCTCAAAATCTAAGTTTTATAGTTAAACTCCTTGGAATGAGCCTCAAAGCATTTTGACAATGAGATTCGCCCAGCCCTGTTACGCCTTGTTTTGATTGTTTTATTTAGTTTCGCCTGTTTACAATGCGCCTGTGTTTTGAAAACAACGCAGTTTCGCTCTTTACTATCGCCTGTTTACAAAACGATTTGCAAATAAGCCTGTCACTTCATAACAATGCAAGGGGCTAAACTGCAAATTGTCTTTTGTTTTGATTAAACACTTCTATCGCCCATCACTAAAAACTTGTTTTAAATAATTCAAACGATTAAAAAAGAAGAAAGGATTCTTGCCAAGGATATTATCAGTCTTTTTAAGACTGATGGTGCAATAAAACGATTTGTTTACAATTTGCCAGTTGAGCCCTAATCGCGAATCACTCCGGATTTATCAAAGTAGTAACATTGCATACGTTCAGTTCTCAAAAGATTGTGCATTTGAAAACAATTTAACAAAATCAAGAACACAAACTATTACTTTCCTGCTACCTTACAAAAATTATAGATTGTTTTTATTATCCATGGTTTCCCACGTTGAAAGGATTTTACCAATTCAATCCTATTTTATCAACAGCACATCTTTCCACTACACTTTTAATGAAACGGCAAGCATGCGTATTCATAAAGAGTCGTATTATAACCGAACACTACAGCTGTAGCACGTTTTTCCAACACAGATATCAAATTCGCCGAGGTTTAACCATCTCGCAGTAAAGAATTTGCGATCTGTTGGGACAACGAACTTGTTTCATTTTTTCTGGCACACTTCCCTAACACAGACATCAAATTGGACTAGGTTTAATCGCGTTCGTAAGAAATCTGTTGGCACGAGGGGTCTTTGTTACTCTCTCTGGCGTACTTCCCAAGCAAGGACATCAAAAAGGTCTAGGTTGAACCGCGGTGTTAAGAAATCTTGTTGAAATGAGGGAACTTTGTCGCTTGTTTTGGTTTACTTCCCAAGCACAGATATCAAATTGGTATAGGTTTAGATCATCGTAAAATATCTTCCAACCAATCACGAAGCGAGAATTCTGGTAAAACATAGGTTCATTTTTTTCAATTTTTCAATAGTTCAACATCAAGAATCCATACTTTTCTTCATTTGGGTCAATTCTTAGAAGATTTTCCAATCGATTGGTGTAAGAATATTGAAAATCGATCGGAAAACCGCTGAGCTATTAGCGCTCAAAACCTTTCATTTTTCGTGACGCTCACATTTTTCGATTTTTTGGAATGACACCCTATCTCAAAACTTGCCGTAAGACGTAGTCCTACGTCAAAAGTGCGCCGAAGACACCGAAACGATTTAATGCAAATTAGCACTTTTACGAGCGATATCGCACTTTGGATGGTACAATTTTCGATTTGTTTTTATCAAGAATTTTTTTTTTTCCATAGCGAAAAATTTTTTTTCAATTGTATTTTGTTTTTTCGCCTAAAAAAATTACTATAAAAGAACGATAACTTTTACTGTAAAAGAAAATTTTTGTTCGCGAAAAACTAGATTTTTTTATTGTTAAGAATACTTAACAACCCGTCATTTTTATGATAGCATCTCTGAAAAACAAGAAAGTTAAGATAAATTTTATTGTTTTTACTGTATTTTGTATCCTGCTGTTACAATAATTGTTATCTTTATGTTATGTTTTTTTTTTCGCGTAGGCAGCCTCAAATGCTGCCGACCTGCAGTAGAAAAACCACCCCATCGGCAGGCAACCATGTTTTCGCTGCCAACATCTCGCGTGTGCGAAAATGAGATAGCATGTCAGCACTGCGTTTCACTCAACTGTCAGCAGTCTGATTTGGGCCCGCTGTCAAATTTTGAGCCCAGGACATGCTGTCGCTGACGTTCACTGCAGCTCGTTATAGAGATGTCGATGGGATGAGAAAAACAGTTTCTATACAGCCAGCTGAACAGCGTAGTTGACCAAATCCCAAAGGGGGACATCCAAATCGACTTGAGCGACTTCATCGCAAAGATTGGTTCAAACAATGCTGACCTTGAACGCGTTATGGGAAGATGAGAATGAGAAAACGGGAAGCTGTTTACAGAATTTTGTGGTAATAATAATACCGTGGAACCTACGGTGGACCCTCGTTCGTTTGACCGTTTTTAATCTGAACACTGTTTAATTAGAACCCCGCTGGTTTGCACGACGTGCAAATTAAATATGGTTCAAATGTCATTCTCAATATGTAGACAATACACATAAACACGGTTTGTTTGTACTGACCTAGCGTGTTTAATCTGTTTCACATTCCGTTTTTCCAACGATTATGATAGAAATCCGATGGGAGAATGAATTATTCGCTGCTTGCAACTGCGAACTTAATCAAATCACCAAAACAATAACAAAGAGCAGCAGGGATGCCACATATAATTCTGTGTTTTTTGTTGGAAAAATCTGACAATCTGCACGGCGAGGAAAAATATCTGTGCAAAAATCTGTCCAATGCAAAACAATGAGAGTGAAAGAGATAGAGCGTCGTTTTGCTGACTATTTCCGTCTCTTTCACTCTCATGTAAAAGCTCAAAAATCTGTTTAATCTGTGTAATTTGGCGAAAATCTGTAATCTATGTATACAGATTCTGTACAGGCGATTTCTTTCAAATATCTGTTAAACACAGAATAATCTGTGCATGTGGCAACCCTGAAGAGCAGGGTGGTCAGTTCATTCAAGTTTCAGCATATTTAGGGTTGCCAGTAGTTCAAATTAAAAACATTTTATCTAAATTATCGACGTATCGAAAAAGTATCGACGGCATATCGTTCACTCAGCGAAATTCACATAGGATTTTCATAACATGGATCGTATGAATCAGGTAAATGGTATATAATTTCGCGTTCATACGAAACGTATGATTGTCATACGCAAAATAAAGAACTTCATAAGCTGCAGGAAGAAAAACATAATAGTTCACTTTGAATTTCATACGTGTGACGTATGAAATACAGGTTGATTACCCATTTTTGGGTTGTTTATAACTTTTTCGTTTCGTCTTGTTTTATCGTGTAACGATCGTCGGCTGTCAAAAGTTTTCGTGTTTTGTTTGTTTCTGAATGTGCGCGTTATTTAAATGTGTGAATTTTTAATATTACGTTGCGAATTTAATCTTTTTCGCATTTTGTTTGCGGTCGGCGTGTTGCGGGACATAATATCGAACGAGTGGATAATGTGTAGCTAGCTAATTGTTTTTCGGCACAATTAATGCAAAGGAAAAGTTGGTCTGCCGGTAAGTTGTTTCCTGCCTTTGGATTATATTTTTCCGGCACGTCGTGTTTCATTACCATTTTCCGTTATAGTTGCTATTGGTGCAGTTTGTATGATACTACGAGCTGCTTTTCCTAAACCTGTTTCGGAACTATGAACGGAACGATCGGGAAGATCCAGCAAATCATACGACGTTTGGGAACTTGTTACCGGTCGTAGTTGTTATCGTGATGTGTTTGCTGCTAGAGAAGCCGGTATTCCCGCAACCCGCTAACTGATCGAACCTTCGGAATAACAAAAACAAACGGTACGGAGGAGCTTGCTGCTGCTTTGTATTACGTAGGTTTAGGAACTCATTTATCTACCTACCGCATTGTTTAAAATGGTTTAAATTACTTTGCAGGAAAACGATTAAAGTAACAGAATTCCTGATTTTATTCGGATTACGCAACATGGCACGATGAAAATGGAACTGGTTGCTGCTCGGTGCTACATAGGTAAAGAATTATGTTTAATAAGTTATCTATTTTCTTAAGGCTCAATTGTAGAAATGGTAACGAGCCATATTTTTTTTATTTTGTTTATATATATATATTTAGAGAGACACTCTGAGGGAGTGACCTGATTTGCTTTAATTAGCTGGGCTTTATTGACATAGTTTTCAAGGTTTTTAGATGACGATTTATAGTTTGTTTTAAGAAATGAGGCACTTTTTTATCTGTTGTATTATGTTGTGGGATTGAAGTGAGTTATTTTAACTCTAGTGTAGCATTCGCCACTAGGGAAAACTGGGAACGTGTTAGAAATTTAATTAGTCTTCTCATTGTCACTATGGAACAATGACAAGGGACGCACTTGATAACTTGAACTTGATATTTTTTATCTGTTAAAGCGATCAAAAGCTCACGTATTTTTTCACAGGAAATACAGGGAGGGCTTTATCATCTTCATCGATCGTAGTCTCAATAATAATGTAACTATCTGCGAAGATAAAGTAGTAGCTTGTAGGCATAATTGCGACCATCCGGTGGTAGTATTGAATTACAACAGTTCTGCGATATCCATGGATGCAGGAGCATCGAGCTTTTAAGGCTCAAGCACGCGTCATTAATTTCTAGGATTCAAAAGCAGTTTTCATGCTCAAAACACAAGATATGTTCATGAAAATTTACCATTGCGTTCTGACAGACGCAAAACTGCTTTTGAAATCCCAGAAATCAATCACGCGTGTTTGAACCTTTAAGACGCTCTCCTTTAGGAGGCGGGTTCCCATACAAATGAAATACAAATTTCTGTATATCTCAAAAACTAATCTAGCAAACGGAACCAAATTTGGTATGTGGGGATTTTTGCAGGGATGAATTTTGACGTAGGACTACGTCTTTGTTTACTGTACTGGGACTGGATAGCACTTTCTGAAAACGAAAATAGAAGTGTAACGTTTGAATAAAAGATTTCAAAATTTAATAACTTCTGAACTACTGTATGAAACTGAACAATTTATGTGTCGTTGGATAGATAAAATGACCAGCAATTTTATGGAGAAGCAATTTTAAGAGAGCAATTTTAAGGAGGGCGTAAGAGGGGGGGCTCTTATACAAATGAAACACAAATTTCCTCAAAACACGAGAACTAATCAAGCAAATGGAACCAAATTTGGCATGTGGAAGTTTCAGAAGGCAGGATTTTTTTCTATGGTGTACTGAGACCGTTTCCCCTTCTAAGGGGAAGGGGGAGGGCTCCCATACAAATGAAGTACAAATTTCCCCAAAACTCGAGAACTTTAAGCAAATGGAACCAAATTTAGCATGTGGAGGTTTCAGAAAGCAAGAATTTTTCTATGGTGCATTATGACCCCTTCCCTCTATAGGAGGGGGCTCCCATACAAATAATATACAAATTTCCTCATAACTCGAGAACTAATCAAGCAAAAGGAACCAAATGTGGCATGTGAGGGATTTTGGAGATAAGAATTTTTTCCATGGTGTACTGAGACCACAGAACAGAAGCGGAAGTAGAAATCCAAACACGTACATGTTACTTTCTACAGATACTGGCGAACCTGGCGGTAGTGAGTCACTTTTTTCCACGAAAACACACGAACGCATACGAATGCACACGAAAGCATGTGATAGCTCCTATGCGATTGGCAGCCAGCGTTCTGCTTATATTGCTGTTATTCGCTTCTATGCGAAAACCTTCCCAAAGAAAAATAAAAACAAAAAATACTCTGTTACCAGTTTTGATCGCCGAATCATTTGGACTTTCACTTCTGTTCTGTGCTGAGACCCCTTCCCCTTCTAAAAGGGGGGGGGGGCTCCCATACAAATGAAATACAAATTTTCTCATAACTCTAGAACCAATCAAACAAATGGAACCAAATCTAGCATGTGGAGGTTTCAGAAAGCAAGAATTTTTCTATGGTGGATTATGACCCCTTTCCTCTATAGGAGGGGGGCTCCCATACAAATAAAATACAAATTTCCTCATAACTCGAGAACTAATTAAGCTAATGGAACAAAATTTGGCATGTGGGGGTTTTTGGAGGCATGAATTTATTTTATGATGGTTTGAGACCCCTCACCCAGGATAAGGACTCTCATACAAAGGGATCATTCAATAATGACGTCCATTGCTTATGGGGGGGAGGGGGGTGTCAATTTTGTGACAGGTTGTGACAAAGGGGGGGGGGGAGGGGGTCTAGGCAAATGTGACATCCGTCGAAAAAAAATTGCATTTTCATCAAAAGGCAGCAAAAAAATGTTTCTCAGTCATTCATCACTCATTGATTTATTTCGATTTTCGAACTTATTGTTCCAGCTGACGGCGCTTGAAAGTCAGGCACAATTTGTCAATGTTAACTAGATAGACCACGCGTTACATTAAAGGATCAATTTACACATCAATTTCAGTTCATTTGCAATCAAAGTTTCTAGCTTTTTACTAAATAATGGATAGAAAAGTATAATGAACTCTAAAAGCTATCGTCACGATGTAGTGAAACCTGCTTCGCCAACGCAGATTGAAGCTTGTTTTGAAGCGGAGCCATGCTACTGCAATTGAAACCAAAGCTACATTTTTTCATTGATTTGTAACAATTTGCAATTGAATGTTGTTAGAGCCCTTGTTCGTAGTTATTATTTTTTATTAATTGTTATTTTCTATTTTTTTTAAATCATACATTAACTCTTAAAAGCTTAAGCTAGTTTTATAAACCTCTTTTACTTTCAACACGCTTTTCATTTTTATTTTGAGTTTGTGTGACGTCCAAAGGAGGGGGGGAGTTTGAGTTTTGTGACACAATCGGACAGAGGGGGGAGGGGGGGGTTTAAAAAAGCAGAAATTTGGTGGACGTCATATTTGAATCGTCCCAAATATAACAGAAATTTTTGCGTATGTGCCATATTTTCTGCTATGTAACAAGCGGTAAGGTGTGAAAATAAACTAGTCAAACCTTCTCGAAGCAAAAGATAGTGAATCGACGCCGTTACCTTACGTGCCTGTTGCCATTCATGTTAAAAGAGAAGGACATTCGAATGGCACGTCATATTTACGATGAACGTACTTTGGCTTTAATGTTACTTGTAACCAATGGCCCTTTGAAAGGCCTCAAGGGAGTTAAAGCACAGAGAACAGACTACCAGGTAATCGATAAAAAGTGTGTAAAAGGTTTTTATGTATTCTACGAGTAATCCTTCGATAGAGCACCCCTCGAGCAGTAAGTGGCAAACTAAATCTTGATGTCACTGCCATCGCTGCTATGTAACTTCAGCACAAGGAAATATTGATAAAGGTACATGCACATTTTTTGATGCGTTTGGCAAACTATTTCTGGAGGGCGCCACCGACAGATTTTACACACAAAAAATCGATTACTTCCTTCGAGCCTGTTAATCTGTTCTCTGTGGTTAAAGTAAGACTATTGGAATATGTCAAGCTACGCATAATTATATTTAATACAATAATCTGTAGGCTGGTCATTCATTACAATTTCAACTTTTATGATGCACAAAAGTGATTTTTAAAAAAAATCTATATCTTAATGGTTGCAGGCGTTGTACTTATGAACCCTCGTCCACGTATTGTCAAAGCCACCATTGCATTCAATGAAGAATTGAATCTGAATATTTCACTTTTGCTCTTAATGGCACTCACAGATTCTTATAAACATACATATGCCTGAAATGCAGTTTACATCAGTCTTTGATCTAATGATCCGATTTAGTCCTACGTCACCCTTTCGTACAACCCTTAGAGTTGTATACCTTGCAGTTTTTTCTATGGTGAATTATGACCTCTTTCTTCGTTAACGTTCCTAATGCATTAGAAAAAAGTTACACATGCATTGGGGTCGAAAACGACCCAAGTTTTGAAAGTGCTCTCATTCATCCATTTTCAATCCGAATTTCGTTTTCTTTACCTCGTTTGAAAACTATGGCCAAAAACTGGCACCCAAGGTATGTTAAGGAATATTTGTTGACTAATGGCCACTTCTGCGTCGGTTCCGGAACACCCAGTACCAGGTCCCGGGGGACATTTTTATATTTTGAGATAATTCATTTTGCGGTACATCAAATCATATTAGCTTGATAAAATAACACTAATGCCAGTGTACCAATAAAATTTCCAGCCAAAATTACCGTTTCACCATCGGTTTCGGGCTATCCGGTACCCGGTTTTTGGCGACATTTTTGGATTCCAGGGCAATTCATCTGCCCGTGTTACCCCGTTTTAAGGTTCAATATAAATACCGGGTACCGGATTATATGCGACTGACACCCTATTGTGCTTCCACAGTTATTTTATAAACGCGATGTGATTTGAGGTACCGCAAAATCCAAAAATGCCCCCAGAAACTGGCATCGGATGTTCCAGAACCGATGGTAAAGTTGCCATTTGGCTTCTAAATGACACTGTTTTACTTTCAGTCTTATTTTATTAAGCCGATGTGATTTTATATGTCGCATTATGAGTTATCCTAAAATATAAAAATGTCCCCAAAAACTGGTTACTGGTTGTTCTAGGACCGATGCTGATGTGGCCGTTTGCCTACAAAATGTCTTTATTATACTTTCAATAGTCTTATGTTATCAATGTGATGAAATTTGACGTGTCGCAATATAAATCATTCTAAAATTCAAAATTGTCCTCAAAAACCGGGTACCGAGTGTTCCGGAACCGATGGTGAAGTGGCCATTCGGATGCAGAAGTGTCCCCATTGTACTTCCACTAGTCTTATTTTATCAAGCCAAAAAGTATAAAAGTGTCCCCCGGGTCCTGGTAGTGGGTGTTCCGGAACCGACGCAGAAGTGGCCTTGGGTGCCAGGTATTGGGCATATCTTTCAAACGAGGTAAAGAAAACGAAATTCGGATTGAAAATAGATGAATGAGAGCAATTTCAAAACTTGGGTCGTTTTCGACCCCAATGCATAATATGTAACTTTTTTTGCTATGGCACTTCTAGATGTCGCTGAAAGCTGAAACTCCCTAACAATGTTAGTTTTCCAAAGTTAGGAAAAGTCAGAAAATTTCAAGTCTCTAGCTCGTTCCGTTACTGAGTATCAACCTTTGTAAGCATGCCGATGGGTCGAAAACGACCCCAATGCACTAGGAAGGTTAAGAAGGGGGGGTTGTCCCATACAAATGAAATACAAGTTTCCTCATAACTCGGGAACTAATCAAGCAAATGGAACCAAATTTGGCATGTGAGGGTTTTTGAAGGCAGAAATTATTTCTATGGTGTATTAAGACCCCTTGCCTCTCTAAGAGGAATGGCTCTCATACAAATGAAATACGAATGGAGTCAAATTTGGCATGTGGGGACTTTTGGAGGCAGGAATTTTTTTTATGGTGAATTAAGACCCCTCCCTCCTTTAAGAGGGGGAACTCCCATACAAATGAAACACGCATTTCTGCATAACTCGAGAACTAATCAAGCAAATGGAACCAAATTTGATATGTGGGGGTTTTACGAGGCCCTTTAAGAGGGGGGGGGGTTCCCATACACATGAAAACAAATTTCTGCATAAATCGAGAACTAATCAAGCAAGCGGAACCAAATTCGGCATGTGAGGTTTTCTGGAGAAAGCAATTTTTTCCATGGTGGATTGAGGTGGTGGGGGACTATCATACAAATAAAACTGAAATTTTTGCGTAACTCAAACTAATCGAACTCGAGAGATTTTAGACTCTTCCATAAAACAGTCAATAACAAGACCACCAAAAACTATTTGTAGTAACACTAGATGATTCAGCGTCTAGGTTTATTTGTTTTCCTAGATCTACTGACCTCTATTACTTTCCTTCAGTTGGGTCCAAACGAGCGGCGGCGAGTAAGATGGAAATCACCACTGCGATATGGTACTTTCCGCGAAAAGGTCATTCGAGAATTGGTTTTCCGCAAACTGGTATTCGGCGAAATGTTATACAATCACGGCGAATATTTAAATGATATCCGTTTTAGTTTTTCTGTCTAAACAATGGGGGGAGTTGTTTTCTACTTTAATGTCCGGTAAAATTGGAAATTTGTGCATTGAACTACCCATGCTTTCATAGTTACGTAACTGCCAAAAATGATTTATTCTAAGGTTGAACTCCTCAAAAATGTCATCTGAGATTCCGGATTTATGTACAGCAGTTTAGTTTGTAGCGATACGAAGTTTGTCGGATCAGCTAGTCTTCTTCAGCAGCATAGAGCCGGGGTGGCTCGTGCTGTTTCAAGCACTCGTCTCCATTCAACTCGGTCTTGGGCCACTCGTCGCCAATTTCCTAGTCGTCTCAGAAGTCGCAAATCGCTTTCGACCTGGTCGAGCCATCGTGCACGTTGGGCCCCCCTGTTCCTGGTGCCGGTGGGGTTGTTGAAGAGGACCGTTTTCGTCGCACTGTCGTCCGGCATCCTTACGACGGGTCCGGCCCACCGTAGCCTGCTAACTTTCGCTAGATGTACGATGGGAGTCTCCCCAAGCAGTGCCTGTAGCTCGTGATTCATACGCCTCCGCCACTCTCCGCTTTCAGTTTGTACTCCGCCAAATATCGTCCGCAGCACTTTCCGCTCAAACACGGCAAGGGCGCGTATGTCCTCCGTAAGCAGCGTCACGGCTTCAAGTCCATAAAGAACTACCGGTCTAATAATGGTTTTGTACATTGTTAGCTTCGTGCGGCGGCGTATGCTTCCTGATCGTAGCGTTTTACGAAGGGCAAAGTAGGCCCGATTTCCCGCTTGGATGCGCCGCTGGATCTCCTTACTAGTGTTGTTGTCCGCGGTCACCAGCGATCCCACATACACGAACTCTTCTACCACTTCTAGTTCGTCGCCGTCAACGGTAACCGTCCGTGGGAGGCGCGCATTTGTTTCCTTTGAGCCTCTTCCTTTCATGTATTTGGTCTTCGACGCATTTATTTTTAGCCCAATTCTAGACTCCGCTTTCAGTCTGGCGTAGATTGCCTCCGCCGTCGCAAAGTTCCTGGCTATGATATCGAAGTCATCTGCAAAGCCTAGAAGTTGGCTACTCTTGGTAAAAATCGTGCCTCTCGTTTCAATGCCCGCTCGTCGGATCACCCCCTCAAGAGCGATGTTGAACAGCATGCAGGATAGACCGTCACCTTGTCTCAACCCTCGTCGCGTCTCGAAGGGACTCGAGAGTGTCCCAAAGATTCGTACGAAACACATCACTCGATCCAATGTAGCTCTGATCAGTCGCGTCAGTTTGTCCGGGAAACCGTATTCGTGCATTATCTGCCATAGCTTGTCTCGATCGACTGTATCGTATGCTGCTTTGAAATCGATAAAGATGTGATGCGTGGGCACGTTGTACTCCCGACATTTCTGTAAGATCTGTCGGATAGTAAACATTTGGTCCGTAGTTGCGCGAGCCCCCATGAAACCCGCCTGATAATTCCCTACGAAACCTTGTGCTATCGGTGACAGCCGGCGTAACAGGATCTGGGAGAGTACCTTGTAGGCGGCGTTTACCAGCGTAATACCACGATAGTTGCAGTAGTCTAGCCGATCACCCTTTTTGTAGATGGGACAAACCACTCCTTCCATCCATTCCTCCGGTAGCTTTTCCTCCTCCCAAATCCTCGAAATAACCCAGTGTAGAGCCTTTGCTAGCGTTTCCCCGCCATGTTTATAAAGCTCTGCCGGTAGGCGGTCCTTCCCAGCGGCTTTATTGGTCTTCAGCAACCTGATTTCTCGTTTGACTTCTTGGAGATCAGGTGCTAGGACATCACTATCTTCCATGGGCGCTCCTAGGTTAATTTCCGTTCCGCCTCCTTCTGCGACTTCGCCATTGAGGTGTTCATCGAAGAACTGCTTCCATCTGTCGACCACCTCGCGCTCGTTTGTAATTAGATTCCCTCCCTCGTCCCTACACATGTCAGGTTTCGGTGTGTAGCCCTTCCGAGTTTGGTTCACCTTCTTATAAAACTTGCGCGTGTCATTAGCTCGGAATAGTTGTTCTAATTCTTCACGATCTCTGTCCTCCTTTTGGCGCTTTTTTCTCCTCAGGATCGTGGTCAACTGGTTCCTAGCTCGTCGATACTTGGCCAGGTTCTCTCTAGTGGCAATACTTAGATAATTTTTCCAAGCGTTTTTTTTCTCCTCCACCGCTTGTTGGCATTCCCCATCAAACCAATCATTTTGTGTACTCCGAGGCTCAATACCTAGTGCCGCGGTAGCGGCCTCTCCGATGGCCGAGCGTATTCTGCCCCAACCGTCTTCGAGGTTTGAAGCACCTAACTCCTCGGAAGAAGGCAGTGCCTCATTCAGTACTCGCGCGTAGTTCTCGGCAGCTTGTGGGTTATCTAGCTGCCTGATGTTCAGCCGAGGAGGGCGGCTTTGACGTGTCCGGTATACGGTGGACAGCTTTGAGCGCTACTAGGTAATGGTCAGAATCAATATCCGCACCCCGACGGGAGCGTACGTTCGTGATGTTAGAGAAGAACCGGCCCTCTATGAGAACGTGGTCAATTTGGTTCGTTGTACGTTGGTCAGGTGATCTCCAGGTGGCTTTGTGGATATCCTTGCGCGGGAAAAAGGTACTTCGGATCACCAGGCCTCGGGAAGCTGCGAAGTTTATACATCGTTGGCCGTTATCGTTTGTGTCGGTGTGCAGGCTATGGGGTCCTACCACCGGTCTATACATTTCTTCCCTACCGACCTGGGCGTTCATATCCCCGATGACGATCTTGATGTCCGTAGCCTCCAGCCTCGCGTAGAACGCTTCTTTCTCATCGTCGGGTCTACCTTCGTGCGGGCAGTGCACGTTAATGATGCTATAATTGAAGAAACGGCCCTTTATCCTCAATACACACATTCTCTCGTTGATCGCCTTCCAATCTATCACGCGATCCTGCATTCCGCCCAGCACTACAAAGCCCGTTCCCAGTTCGTTGGTAGCGCCACCGCTCTGGTAAAACTGGGCCTTTCCGCCACGGATCTTCCATACCTTCTCTCCTTTGCGACAGATTTCATGCAGAGCTACGATGCCGAGTTTGCGGGGTTCCAGCTGTTCAATCAGCACCCGCTCGCAACCTGCGAAATTTAGCGATCTGCAGTTCCAAGTCCCGAGTCTCCATTCGTCGTCCTTATTTCGTCGCCTAGGTCGATGCCGAATATTCCGCTCCGAATATGCTTGAATGTTGTTAGTTAAGTTTAGTTTAGGTGTGTAGCCGTACTGGGGCAACACTACCGAGTCTCGCGATGGGGCTGCCATCTCATAGTGCCGAGACGCACTATACCTCCTTCCCGGTTAGTATACGACCTTAGTTTCCACCGGGGTTGGTTACCCGATCTCCGCTAAGGTTGCTCGTATTCCGGCTGGTACCACGAGGAGGTCGGGATCGGAGTTGCTGGATAAGAGGCTAACGACCACTATGAGGCTAACGACCACTATATTCCGCATTATCTAGCCGTTTACCAACCTTTTCCGGATCAGCTAGTCTTATATATAAAAGTGTATTTCTGTCTGTCTGTCCATATGTTCCTTACAGAATCGAAAACTACTGATCGTGATACTGATTAATAACATACTGGAAAAGCGCAAACTCAGATTGAATTTTAAATGCAAAAGAAGGAACTAAAATACGAACATTATTAAAACGTAGTCGCAGACTACGAAAAAACAAAAGTAAACTAGTGAACCGACTATTTTAAACTTACTGAAAGGAGCTAAGTATTATTTCATAAAGATCTTACTACATATATCTTTTCATTAGAACTTCTAAATACATACAAATGTGTATCCTATATCCTGGAATGCATTTTTCGCCTTTGTATTTATCATTTTCAATGATTTTTAGGACTACCTACTCAGAAAAGTTAATATTTCGGAAAAGTTAATCGACCCATTCCCCAATCGATTAACTTTTCCGAGAGTCCACTGTACAAATTTCCATTTAACTCGTGAACTAATCAAGCAAATGGAGCTTAATTTGGCATATGGGGGTTTTTGAAGGCAGGATTTTTCTTTCTTTTAAGAAATGAAAAACATATTTCCTCATTTGGGGATCCTCACCCCTGTGATAAGTAGGAAGGATTCTCATACAAATGAAACAAGTGATGCCAGCGACGCGCCGTCGGAAGCACCGGCTACTCAGGGGGTAGCTCCCGCAGAAATCACCTCTGTCTAGGTATATTTGTTTTCCTAAGTCTACTGACCTCTATTACTTTTCTTCAGTTAGGTCCGAACGAACGAAAGCGGAGAGGATCACTCTTACGAAATGGTACTTTCAGAAGGGATAGGGGTCTTAAGTCACCATGAAAAATATTCATGCCCCCAAAATCCTCCACATACCAAATTTGATTTCATTTACTTGATTAGTTCTCGAGTTATGCAGAAATTTGTGTGTGATTTGTATGGGAGCCACCTATTCCAAAGGGAGGGGGTCTCGAATCTTCATAAAAAGCTTCCCTGGCCCCAAAAATCCCTACATGCAAATTTTCACTCCGATCGGTTCAATAGTTTTCGATTCTGTAAGGAACATAGAGCAGACAGAAATCCATTTTTATAGGCATAGATTTGTATGGGAGCCCCCCCCCCCCCCCTTTTAGTGGGAGGAGGGGTCTTTTGCCATCGAGAGAACCTTCGGCAACCCCAAAAAACCCTACATGCAAATTTTCACGCCGATCGGTTCAGTAGTTTTCGATTCTAAAAGGAACATATGGACAGACAGACAGACAGAAATCCATTTTTATAGGTATAGATATAAAAAAAAATCAACAATTTTTTCTCAAACTACATTATGCGATGTAGGTTCACAAACTTCATTTTCCATGAAAATGTCATGGATCTTGAATGTTTTATGACGTAACTAATCCCGTTGACTCACTGTTGACTACTCTCCCCTACTATATTCAGCAAAGTTGCTTATTTTAGTATGTTCTCCAACATTCTGGAAGAATTTTTTTAATTATTTAAAAAAAGTTCGTATTCACTGAATTCAAGGTAATCCTATTGTTATTATTTTATTAATAAACTTCTTCAAGGACACCACCCTTGAAAAGTATTTTAAAAAAAATACGGGTTTAAATTAAAATTTTCCGATAAAAATAAAGTACATAAAATTTGGACAAAATCAGAGTACTTTTAAATTTTGAAGGTGCCTTATTTTATCGAATTGCTAATACATATATAAAATTTAAATATTTTTCATTAACTCTTTCAGACTTGCGGCTACAAGTTCTTGGTTTGAACACTGTGCTAACTCCAACTAAAGCACCAAACGGATTGAAACCAGCAATAGAAATTTAATTAGATCCTAAATTGAGATATTATAACTTTAAAAGGAAAAATAAATACAAAAATTAAAACAAAATAAATATATAAATTATAAACAGACTTACAGTTTATGTATTTAAATCGTTTTAACGTAAGAACAAGAAAAAATGCTTCACAGGTGCATATAATACACGCTATGAATTAGGTATTTATTAATCCCACACTAAGCTCGCTGAACGCGGTGATAGGGGACACGACAACTATCGTTCTGATGACATTAAAAATTATCTTGTTCCCAGCCGATTTTGGGTACAATGTTTCCTTGCCTAGATTGGCAACATTACATCCAAAATGGGTCGGTAAATAGATAATTTTTGATGTAAGAACGATAACTGTTGTGTTCCCTATCACCACGTTCGGCGAGCGTAGTGCGGGATTCATAAATACACAATTCATGGTGTGTACTATAAAAAACCATATAAAAAGTATTAAAATCCATAAGAAAATTCTTCCAATAATCATATAGTTTTCGTATGAAAATTATTGGTCTTTTTTATGAAAATTATACGGGGCCGCTATAATTCCCATACGACATATATTAACATTTCATATCGTAATCGTATGATTTGCATTTGAGAAAATGTTAATTTTCATAAGAAATCTGTATGTTTTTCGATGCACGATGTATGAAAATCATAAGTTTGGTTCGATTGATTTTCATCAAAAAATCGTATGATATGCATTTGAAAAAATATTAAATTTCATAAGAAATCGCTATGTTCTTCGATACAGGATGTATGAAAATCATAAGCGTGGTTCGATTGATTATCATTAGAAAATCGTATGATTAACATAGTATTTTGCTTTGGCAAAAAAACATAAGTATTTCCTATGAAAATCTTATGTAAATTTCGCTGAGTGTTTGCTTGTTATGGAAAATAAAAATACACTGAGAAAAAAACCATGGTAATGCGAAACATGTATGCATGGTCATCTTAACTATATTGCAATATTGTAGCGCTTACCATGATTATTGTCAACTTGAGAAGTTTCGTGGTTAAAACTACTATGACAACAAGCAAATCGCTGACTATTTCCGTGGTTAAATTGACTTTTCTCTTATACTTCTAATGACAATATTTTTGCAGCTTGATATAACAATATTGAATTGTCAACAGGACCATAAAATTGGTAACTTACTAACTGTAAGAATATCATGGTAGTTTTAACATTTTTATGGGTTATCGTAACAGTATAAGTTTAGTGCTTTTCAACCGACTATGGAAACGCGTTTCTTAATGACAATTTTATGTTTATTTTGCCCTTTTTCTTTCTGTCATTTGAAACCGCACCGCCATTACGAAAAATTTGAGTCACGAGTGATGTGCTTAGTTGTGAGTTTTTTTGTTTTTATTAAATTTTTTTTTGATATTATGAACAGTTTGTTAGTGCAAAACAAATAATAAAAAAAATCTAATCTTTAAGTGACAAATTGCATTAAATTATTTTCTGTGTACGTGAAAACAGGTTGAATTATTTTACTGTGTAGTGTACTAACAAAAACAAACTGCTAAACTGTTATGGTGTAATCGGTGTTATTTATAGCTTGTCTGTTTTATTTTTTTAATTGCGGATGGTGCTGGACTTCCGCTCTAAACAGTTCAATCGGTGGTTTAGACGTGTCCGTGAAGTGTTTTTGGATAAAACGTGAAATGATGTCCAAATATTTCCATTTAACTTGACTGCGGCGAGGGAGCTGCGGGATAGACTGTTGGAAACGTATATTTGGAACTGTAATAAAGGCAATTTATATATCCTATCTGCATGCAGACCATCATCTATAGGTAGTATTCGATATTTTTTGATTGTATGAATTATTGGTATTATCTTTTCTTTAATATTCGTCAGGTATATTTGGATTACTACACATGAGACGCAAACTACTAGGAGCAAATTGTGATAAATAACTTTTTTAGGAAATGTACTGGCTAAGCTATGGCTTTACGATTGCCAATTGCAATCCTTGAGCGTAAAATATACCCTTGTGAATTAGTCAATGACCTGGTGAGTAACGGTTAAAAATTTAATAGTCATAATTTAATTGAAATGTTTTATACAGATCGAGTAATCCTTAAGCGACAAACATGCTCTTGAGTTAGGCCTTAGAGAGATCGCAATATGTGGAGGCGCGAGTGGAAAAGCACTATCGCAAGCGATTGAGCAGAGAATCATTACTGAACATAGATTGCAAATTGCATCAAAAGTTGCGAAACACAAGAATCTTGCAGACAGGTATGCATTTAATGTTTTTATTGTATTAGCTATTAATATGCTTTGATTTCAAATTCTCTTTTATAAAAATTACTTACTGAGCAATTACTTTAGATACATTAATTTCTCTTCCATGAGTAGGTGGTTTGTTGAGTCCTTCAGCAACCGCCAGTTTTAGTTTCATGTATAGCATGTAACCTAACCTAATAACCCAATAACCAACACTCTCTACTTTTAAAAGCCGCAATTACCGTCACCGAGAAAAATTGGAATAATGCGAACGATTGCCATGTCCCCATTATACTATATCTGCTCGATTTTTCGTACTTCTGAGCGATAACACTGATCTTGAATAACTATCAAGAATTGCTTTATGAAACTCCCTCTTCTGTTGAGTACTCTTACCACTGCGTCCATTATTTTGAACTATTGTGCTATGCCCCGTTTATTTCTTTTACTGTACGCTTCAAGCTTACCTATCACTTGTTAAGTAAGTAATAGGCTCGTAGCTGGAGCGAGACAGGTACCAATCAGGGATGACTTGGTTTTTGAACGTTGTTACCTTGATCGGCGACGCAAAGCAGATCTCCCTTGGCTCTGGTAGACCATTTTTGGGATACTGCACTCTACGTCCTATTAGTGCTCCACAATTGCAGAGCAAGTGTTCCGAGGTATCACGCTCGGCATTACACAAGCGACAAATGTTATCTTGTACGAAACCGAGATTCCGAAGATGGTATTTACTCGCACAATGTCCTGTCACAAGACCGGTAAGCGTGCTGAGATTTCTTGATGTCAACTTTTGAGTAACCCTAATACACGGCGTTATAATTTTTTTGATTGTTTGAGGGATTGTACGGCCATCCAATTGGCCATGCCTGTTCGGCTCTCCCGTTGTGTCAGCTCACTTTTCAGCACACAGTCAGGGATGCAGCGAAATGGATTTGGAACCGTGAATGGAGGGTTAGATCCACATCTGGCTGGTTCGTCTGCAAGTTCATTCCACTCTATAGCGCAATGACCAGGAACCTAGTACAATTTTACCGAGTTCACTTGGCTTAGTTGCCGTAAGAAGCAATTGCAATCCCAGACAATTTTTGAGGAGCACTTAAAAACTTTAAAGGCTTTTAGTGCCGCTCCCATACCAATGAAACACAAATTTCCTCGTAACTCGTGAACTAATCAAGCAAGTGGAACAAAATATGACATATGGGTGTTTTTGGAGACAAGAATGTTTTTTATGATGAATTGAAACCTTTCCCCGCTTCAGGAGAGGGGGCTCCTATACAAATGAAATACAAATTTCCTTATAACTCGAGAACTAGTTAATCAAATGGAACCATATTTGGCATGTGGGTGTTTTTGGAGGTATGAATTTTTTCTATGATGAAATTGGACCCCTCTCGGTTTTTAGGAGGGGGGGGGGGGCTCCCATGCAAATGAAATACAAATTTCCTTATAACTCGAGAAGTAATCAAGCAAATGGAACCAAATTTGGTATGTGGGGGGGTTTTGGAGCCAGCATTCTTTTAATGATGGTTTGAGACCCCTCACCCCTGTGGTAGGGGGATAAGGACTCTCATACAAATAAAACAGAAATTTTTGCGTAACTCAAAAACTAATCGAATTCGAGCAATTTTAGATTCTTTCATAAAACATTAATCTTGTTATTGATTAACCACCAAAAACTATCAATAGTAACATTAGATAATTCAGCGTGCGACGGCCACACGCCGCGAGTGTTGCCGGCGATCTGCAGTCGGAAGCGCCGGCCACTGTGAGTGGCAGCCCCCCGTAGAGATTACCTCTATCTATAGGTTTATTTATTTTCCTAGATCTACTGACCTCTATTACTTTTCTTCAGTTGGGTCACCCCTGCGAAATGGTACTTTCTACGAAAAGATTTTCCGTGAAATGGTACATCCCGCGTAAGGTTTTTCGCGAAATAGTATTTTGCGAAACTCTATATTCCGCGTTATAGTCAACCGAGAATTGGTGTTCCGCAAAATGGTATTCGGCTAAATGGTTTGCAATGATGGCGAATATCTAAATGCTATCCGCTTTATTTTATCAGGCTAAGCAATGGGGGAAGTTTGTCGGGTCAGCTAGTTTGTTATATACTACAAAGTTTTAAATAAACATGTATTTTGTTCTACCAGTTCAATAGGGGCAAGATGGGTTAGACTGAAAAAGACTTGTGTGGCACTCTATGTTTGTCCATATATCTATATTTTTGAGTTTATTTATTGTTGTTATTAAATAAGTTTTTAGCTGGCCCGGCATATATTTTATCCACAAAACAGTTAATGCGGCAAAAGGGTAGTTTTCCGACATTTCACTTTTTGTCTGATATAACTTTTATTTTGTTTCGTTTTATTTATTTTGGTTATTTTTGGATTTATATTATTAGTGATTTATCTAAATAAATGATAAGCTGCTTAAAATTGAATTCGTATTCTATCCGATTGAATTCCGCATTCTATCCGATATCACGTCGTCGAATTTTCAAAGAACCATGATGACCAAATCATCAGCAAAACCCACAAATTCGAAACCTTTTGCCTCTTAGCTTCTCACAAGATCAGGTCCAAGACTTCCTGCCTCATAGCATTCATGAATGTAGGTTCATTGTTTTTATTAGCAATGTCGATATTGTTTAACGAGAGAAATTCTAAAAGGCACTCATCTCGATTGTTGATGTCGGTGCCAGCGAGGTGGTGTGGCTGTCAAATCACATACATTGTCCATGTCCCACTCATTGGTTTTAATACCTTTGGTGCTGGGACCTACTTAAAGGTTGATTCGTTTTAAAACAACTGAAATTAATTAGAAAGCAGTTAAACGTAGCCTTTTAGTTATAATTTAACTATTATTAGCTGTTATTTTCGATACGCTGGCTGGTTCCAAATTGTCGCTATTCATGGATGTTTAGTCCGCAAAATTTTGACAATTTCACACCCCTGCAGCCGAATTCCGGTGCTTCAAGAAAATTTCCGAAAAATCTCTTTAAGAAAAGAAATTCTTAGAATCTCTTTCTCTTCCAATATTTCTCTTTTCTTTTTACCGTATTCCGAGCAACTAAAGAGAAAGAAAATTATGATGTCTGCCGAAAGAGAAAATGTAGTTTTTTCTATTCTCCGCTAGATGGCTTCGAAAGCTTTTCTTTAACTTCTCCCTAATATGCGTTGAAAAAATCATGCAACTTACTTTTTTACAGTTTTTGAATTCATTTATAATAACCAAAATGTTTCATAACATATTATACTGCCGTCAAATTTCGAACAAAAAACTTGCGAAGAAATTTTTTAAATTTTCTTATTTTGGAATTCCGGTGAAATGCCTTAAGAAAACTCTTTGACGTTTAAAAAAGAAAAAGAGATTTTTAATCTCTTCGAGATTTTTCGGGTCAGAGAATCCGAAGAAAATGTTTACTTACATTGGAAATGTATCAAATACATACAAAACAATAAAAATGTATGCTCCGAGTAATGGAGATAGCAATTTTATTATTTTATTGTCATTTTGATGCAAAAAGGAGATATAATCATCACACAGGGGATCTAAACCGTGCATAGCGTGCAAACACCTGATTTTATGGAGGTGTCTTTGGTGAGGTTTATTAGTTAAAAATAGTCTATCTTTCTGAAAATTAGTTGTGTATCCACCTATTAGGGTAATGTAAGTTTCGTTTTTGTTTTTAATGCATGCTTGCATTTAATGCAATGCATGCTTACTTTAGTATGGCGTCACAAAGTTGTAGAACATATTTTAAATATCCGTTTTTGGTGCTTTCAAATGTTCTCAATATGCTGAAATATTTATATTATGAGAAAGCCTGTTATCGTTAAAATGTATATTAGACAAATTATAACATATTAAAAAACACACATTTCAATAAACAATCGCTCGTATTTTTAAACAGTATATAAGATTACACCAACCGCAATCAATTATAGGGGTATTGTATTCAACAAAGTTGATAACTTTGGCATGTTTTGCAACTTTTTGAAGACTTTGTGTACAAACGTTCAAATGGTTTATTTTTTATGTAATATATGTTGAAAATCAGTGATTCATTACCGCCATCTAACGAGGTTATTGCCGCAATTTATCAACGCTATCGATAATAGCTTTACATCGATAATAGTGTTCGACATCGGAACGTAAATTGAAGTCCGGGTTCCTGTCCGGAACCGGAGCAGAGCAAAATTGGACCGGAATAAAGTCGGACTAAAAAAGTTCGTTCCGATTTTAACCGGACCAATTTTCGTTCCGATGTTGATTCGATAATACTGCAACGCTTTAACATTGTCTATAAATATTGTGACTATGTGAAAAACTTATTATTTTGGTAATAAAATTATTTTATATCCTTAATTTATTGTTGTTAAATATTAAATTACTACTATTTAACGAAGTTAAATAGTTACGGAGTTACGGAGTAGCTTTTACTTGTATGGATTTATACCGTAGGGTTTTTACATTTGTATGGTTTCATACTAAAAACTCGAGTGCCCCGGTGTGGCTATGTCGCGAAACATGCTTTTTTGGAAAAATGAATAGTTCTTGAATAGACGATGAAATTAACACGACTGTCTCGTCTGTTTGTCTGCGGTAATATTTTCTTTTAGAATTAAAATCTCGCTTAATATGTGATAAAATCGTTGTCTTCATTACTCTAAGTATAAATTTTTATTGTTTTACAATAGATTTAAAACACACTTAATGCAAGTAAAAAAATGAATTCTAGTTCTCTTACACGAAAAATTTCGAAGAGATTAAAAATCTCTTTTCTTTTTTTAAACGTCAAAGATTCTCTTAAAGCTTTTTGCCGGAATTCCAAAATAAGAAAAGTCTAAAAATCTCTTCAAAAATTTCTTTTCTTTTACGTCCGGAATTCGGCTGCTGGTCGGTGCTTCCCCACAAAATGCGATAGCGTTGGCATCGCAGCCGATAATACAGTCTTTGTTGACTTCTATGCAGAATTTGACGAACGCCGCAACCTCTTGAGTTGCAACCTTAGGAACGTCTCCAGGAAAATGGGGCGATGCTGCGATAATATCTGATTTCCCTTGGCGATTGATACCTCAACTCTGATCGCCACTATGTCTCGTTTGATGAACTCTGTAATGGGCAAACAATTAATGTTTGCGTTGGCCAAGACAGCAGCTCTCGGAGGATCATATTTGTCATCATAGAAGAACTTACATGTTCTTGTTTGAATACCTTGTATTCTTCCTTTGTAGACCCAGGGCTCTTGAATCAGGGGTGGTATTGCGATTTTCGTTTCGAGTGATTTTAGTTCGTTTCGCCCATTCGTTTAACGTGGTCGAAACGAACCAAAATCACTCGAAACGAGAATCGCAATGTCACCCCAGGGCCAGGTCCACACCGTGTTCGATAAACCTCCTGAAAATTACGCCCGAAACAGCTTTCGCAAGTGGAAGGTTTATCTGCACTGTATTTTTGTGATTTTTCCGCTCACTGGCATTTAGGAGAGACGGAATTACCGGAGGTTTGGCCTCATGGAGGCCGTAGTTTTCTTACTACCAGTAGCCGAACACACTTTGGATCGAGGGGGAGCTGGCTTCGTGTGGTCTCGCCTTTCCCACGTATATTACCGGAGTTTCCTAGAGACCACTTTTTTGGTTCCGCTCGAGGTTTCCACTCCTAGCGCCGAGGTTGCGACCCCGTTGACGACCGAGCGTATCATACTCCACCCGTTTTCGAGGGTCGAAGCATCTAGCTTTAAGCGCACGTGTACTGCTATTAGGTAATTGTCCGAGTCGGTATCCGTACCCCGTAGGGAGTGTACGTTGGTGATATTCGAGAAAAACCGGCCCTCGATGTGAATATGGTCGATTTGGTTCGAAGTTCATTGGTCAGGTGATCTCCAGGTGGCTTTTTGGATATCTTTGTGGGAAAAGAAAGTGCTTCTGATCACCATCGCTGGTGATCATGCATCGCTGGCCGTTGTCGTTCGTATCGGTGTGCAGGCTATGGGACCCGATCACCGGTCTATACATTGCTTCCCTGCCGACCTGGGCGTTCATATCGCCGATGACGATCTTGATGTCCTGTCGTGTGCAGCTGTCGTACGTTGCCTGCAGCTGCACATAGAACGCTTCCTTCTCGTCATCGGGTCTACCTTCGTATGGACAATGCTCGTTTATGATGGTGTAGTTGAAGAAACGGCCTTTTATCCTCAACACACACATCCTCTCGTTGATCGCTTTCCAGTCCATTACGTGATCCTGCATTTGTCCCAATACTACGAAGCCCGTTCCCAGCTCGTCGATCGCTCCACCGCTCTGGAAAAATTTGGCTTTACCGCCACGGATCCTCCACACCTTCTCGCCTTTGCGACAGATCTCTTGCAGTGCCGCGATAAAAATGTGAGCCAAAATATTTCGGGGGATGGGCCAAGGCCGCCAGGCCCTCCTGGCTACGTGGCTGCTCCCACCATTATTATTACGGCAGATAAAATAAAGCTAATAGTATTTAAATATTCACCGTGATTATATAACATTTCGCCGAATTTTCGCGGAAAACTAATTCTCAGTTGACCATAATGCGGAATATAGTGTTAGCGGAATACCATTTCGCGAAAACCCTTTTAGTGAAAAGTACTATTTCGCGGGTGCGATCCTCACTTACCCGCCGTCGCTCGTTCGGACCCAACTGAAGGAAAGTAATAGAGGGCAGTAGACCTAGGAAAACAAATAAACCTAGACAGAGGTGTTTTCTCTGGGGCTGCCCCCCCCCCCCCCCCCCCCCGTAGTGGTCAGCGCTTCCGCCGGCAGTACTCGCGACCTGCGGCCGTCTCGCCCTGAATCATCTAGTGTATATAAGCAGTTTTTAGTGATCTTGATATTGACTAATGTTTATGGAAGAATTTTTCTCGAGTTCAATTAGTTTTTGAGTTTTGCAAAAATATCCGCTTTATTTGTGTGAGTACAACCCCTTCCAGAGAAGGGAAAACCCCACCTCATCCAAAATTTGGTTCAATTTGCTTGATTGGTTCTCGAGATATGTAAAATTTGGGTTTTATTTGTATGGGAGCCACCCTGTGTAGTATAGTAAAATATTTATAAACTCTATTATCCGTTGATCTAGTAAACATAGATTCTTGGATATGCTATTTAATATACATACTGGGAAGTACAAACTTTACAACTGGGCGGCACAGACGTATTTTCATTAGCAGCACTAGCTAGTACAATAAGAACCTTCCCTGGCCCTAAAAACCGCATACAAATTTTCACTCCGATCGGTTTAGTAGTTTCCTAGTCTATAAGGCACATACAGAACAGACAAAATTCATTTTTCTGTATACCCAACAAACATTTTTGTTTAATAGTATACCTTATTAAAACCATTGTATAGCTAATACCGAGTAGCAAACGCCTGATAAGTTGTTATATAACAAAAATATTTGTTGGGTACAATATTTTCTTTTTCTTTATATTTTCCGCAACATATTTTTAAGAAAATTTGCATCTGTTACTTGCTTCCGAAATATCGAACATAACCGGATTGCAGCTCTTTACAAAAACTAGGAATGAGCCAACACCATCCAGCAATCACAACATTTAGCCTCTATTGTGCGAACGGTATTGTTGCCGGGTCCAAGATCCACGTCATAGATCTTCTTGATTCGTCGTAAATACAATACAATGATCACGGTTTGCTCACCAACAGATGTTTTATATCGGAATCCACAGGCCAGTGAAACTTTTTATTTTATTAGGCCAGTGAAAAAAAAAAGAATCAATCCAAAGTTTTAATCGCCGTCATCATAACTCCATACCGTACGGACTACAGGAAGCACCATTTGTGCTTTAGGTAAAGAAATAGAAAAATCATCTTTTATTATCTTCAAATACACCATAATAACTCTTTTTAGGACCAGCAATGAACTCGATTGTAGAGTTACGATCTGTACTTCATGCCCCAGTATACCTTATCATGACGAGAGACAATCGATCGGAAACAAAGAGAGGAGAGTAACCGACGACGAACGAGTAAACGGACGCGGGCAGCTGGAGACGGCACCGAGATTATTAGAGTTCGAACCTTTGTAACGGACGGTCAAATAAAACTAAGTGCGATTCGAATACAACAGTCTGCATTTTTAATAACTAGTAACAAAAAGGTTGAACATTTCCCTCCATTACCAGTCGATACAAGATTCTACAATTGGCGCAGCCGGTACAAAATAAGGTGAGTAAAGTGGAAAAGAGTTCATATATTTCATTGCCTCGTCTTGGACATTAGTGAAAAGATGAAAGTGTTGCTCTCGTTAGTTATTTTTTAGCAACGATATGTGTTTCAGTAGATCTGACTTACTGACAAGTTGAGCAACGTTGTGAAATCCGAAAACCGAAAATTTAATTTGCAAAGTATCGGTAACAAAATGGCGCTGTATGGAACCCATAGACAAAGTTGATTGTGTGAGTGTTTAATCTTGTGGCAGCAGGATGGCTCGCAGGTCTGTGAGTTTGACCAAATCGAAAGAATAAATCAGCCGATTGAATATCGATGTGCACCCATACCAACGGCGAGGCCGGTTGAGGACCGAAGCGCCACAGAAAAAAGCGAGTCCGACTATATGTCGAAGCGCACCACTACCAATGGCGAGCCCGGTTTAGAACCGTAGCGCCGAAGATAAAGCGAGTCCGACTGTAAGTCGAAGCGCACCACTACTAATGGCGAGACTGGTTGAGGACCGAAGCGCCACAGAAAATAGCGAGTCCGACTATATGTCGAAGCGCACCACTACCAATGGCGAGCCCGGTTTAGAACCGTAGCGCCGAAGATAAAGCGAGTCCGACTGTAAGTCGAAGCGCACCACTACTAATGGCGATACTGGTTGAGGACCGAAGCGCCACAGAAAATAGCGAGTCCGACTATATGTCGAAGCGCACTACTACCAATGGCGAGCCCGGTTTAAAACCGTAGAGCCGAAGACGAAGCGAGTCCGACTGTAAGTCGAAGCGCACCACACTATTAGCGAGACCGATTCAGAGCGCAAAAAAAAAAAAAAAAGTGAGAAGGATTGCAAGGCGCTAATCAGGACTAATACTAGTTGAGGAATATAGCATGTGAGAGAGTGGAAGGTTTAATACGAATACAGGCATATTCCTTGAACGAAATTAAATATGTACATTTTTCTATAGCTACCTTAAACAAAATGTTAAAACATTGTCATTTATCATGAAATAAATATTGTGATGTGGTCGGATAGATTGTAATACTGTATAGAATTTGTTTACATCAATTTTCAGATGGATACCGAAAAGCAGTGGCCATTAGAACCGTTCAACGATTCAGTGGATGCGTCTGATTTACGTCGAGAGTGGGAGGAATGGTTGACAGCATTTGAGCTTATACTGGAGTTGAGAAATACAAACTCCCAACGCGAGAAGTTAGTGCTCATGCTCGCTCGAGGTGGACGAGGTCTACAAAGAATATACTCCCATTTGAGGCCAGTGCCAAATGAGATCTACCCGGAACCGGTAAAAATTCCGCTGGCACCAGAGGAAATACCCGAATACGACAACGCAATTAAACGGTTGAATAATTTTTTTGTTGGAAAATGTAATGAACGTATCGAGCTTGAGGTGTTCCGCGCCATAAAACAAACAACTGATGAGTCGTTTAACCAGTTTATTTTGAAATTGCGTATGCAAGCTGCCAGATGCGATTTTCAAGATCGAGAAGAGAGGGAAATACTGCAGCAAGTAACTATGGGGGCGCGAGATGAACGTGTCAGAGACAAAGGTCTCGAAAATGTAATGAACTTGGATGCACTCACAAACTATGCCATTAATCGGGAGATTCTGGATAAACAGAAAGGAAAACTACATCCATTTGGAGCTGATTTAAGTACTACTACGATTTCTTATGTGAAGCAGGAGACAAACAGGGGCAAATCTACATTCTACAATGAAAGAGGATTGGCAAAGGATAAGCGAAGCATCGAGTGCGATCGATGTGGATCATGGAAGCATCGCAAGGATTCTCGTGATTGTTTTGCCCGCAACGCACGGTGCAATAGTTGCGGCCGTATTGGTCACTTCGCAAGGAAATGTCAAGTACCGGGTTCGACATACCGAAGCGGCCCAATCAAACCTAATTCTTGGAAGCGCTTTTCATCTGAAACAAAGGACGGTCGAGATCACTCGAAGGAGGAACAGCTTCGCTATGTTAGATCGGCCGACACACGAGAGGTAAAATAACTTGGTTTTCTTTTGTTTCATTTTTTTATAAATATGATTGATCGATGTCTCGTAGAATCTGCAAGGGGATAACATAAACATTTCCAAATAATAAATACTAAGAAAATTTTCTATATTTGTTTCATTGTTTGTTGATAGGAAAATATTGCCAGCAGTGGGGTGATTACTTGCAAGATCGGTAGTTCTCCGGTAGAATTTTTAATAGACTCTGGGGCCGCGATAAACACTGTTACCGAACAGGCATGGAACACACTTCAGGAAAATGGAACAGTACTTTACAAAAAGAAGTTCGATTGTGATAGGCGTGTTACTTCATACGCAAGTCAAAAGCCGCTAAAAGTGTTGATGATTTTTGAAGCATGGATATCTGTAAATAACGATAAGCCTAAAACATACGCGGAGTTCTTTGTTATTGAAGGGGCCTGTAAATCATTGTTAAGTAAAAGGACAGCTGAAGAGCTTAAGGTTCTGAAGATTGGGCTTGATGTCAATAACATTAATTTGAAAACCAAAGCTTTCCCAAAATTTCCAAATATTCAAATAAAGTTGTCAATCGACAAAACTGTTCTTCCCAAGAAATTGGCCTATTTAAGAATACCGGTCGCCATGGAAGAAAAGGTCGATATGAAAATTCAGCAAATGTTAAATGATGATGTGATTGAGCCAGCAGTTGGTCCGCCGGAATGGATATCTCCGATGGTAGTCGTACCTAAAGGAACGAACGACATAAGGTTGTGCATCAATATGAAATATCCAAACCAGGCAATACAACGTGAACATTATCCTTTGCCTATGATTGACACACTTTTGAATAAGCTAAGAGGATCAACATGTTTTACGAAATTAGATATAACATCGGCTTTCCACCACATAGAACTACATCCGGAATCACGAGGGATCACAACCTTTATGACTAGTAGAGGCTTGATGAGGTTCAAGAGATTGACATTTGGGATCAACTGTGCACCTGAAATTTTCCAGCGTATTATGTGCAACATGTTGGCTGGTATAGAAGGTGTCGTTGTCTACATTGATGACATAGTAGTGGCAGGAGCAACTAAGGAACAACATGATGCAAGGTTAAACGAAGTATTGTCGGTTCTTCGTAAAAACAACGCAACACTTAATAAGGCGAAGTGTTTATTTGGGGTAAAACAGCTCGAGATATTAGGATATAATGTCAGTGCTTCTGGAATAAGTCCATCAGATGATAAAATTTCAGCTATCCGCGATTTCCGACAACCAGAAACAAGAGAAGAAGTGCGCAGTTTCTTGGGTCTCATCAACTTCGTCGGTCAATTCATTCCTCATTTGTCTACTAGAACAGAACCTTTGCGACAGTTTATGAGGGGGGATGTAGATAACTTTGGTAAAGACCAAAAAAGAGCATTTGACGATCTTCGAAACGAATTGTCCGTCACTGTTCGTCGGTTGGGATTTTTTAACCCGAAAGATGTAATCGAATTATATGTTGATGCATCCCCAGTAGGCTTGGGCGCGGTCTTGACGCAAAGAGATAACAAAAATAAACCTCGAATCATATGTTTTGCATCCAAGGGTTTGACGAAGGCGGAAAAAGTGTATCCTCAAACGCAACGTGAAGCTCTTGCTGTAGTGTGGGCTGTGGAAAAATTTTACCCATACCTGTTCGGAACTGAATTCACAATATACACCGATCACAAGACTTTAGAATACATCTATGAGGGTAAACATAGAGACGGTAAACGGGCTTGCTCTAGAGCAGAAGGTTGGGCCCTAAGGTTGCAGCCGTACAATTTTTGTATAAAACATATTCCAGGCTCAAGTAATATTTCGGATATACTGTCACGGCTTTGTCCTCAATCTAAACCTGAGGAACCCTTCGACGAGGAATCTGAGCATTACCTATATTCTATTGAAGACGGATTAGCAGCTATCACCTTAGATGAGATTCGAAAGGAGACAGCTAATGATGAAACATTAACTGCAGTAGTTGAGGCTATTAAAAGCCAGCTCTGGCCACCAAGTCTTTTTCATTATCAGCCTTTCTCCAGAGAGCTTGGACTAATTAAGGGTGTAGTAGTTCGGGATGACCGCATTGTACTCCCACTCAAGCTACGATCAAGAGCTTTGGATATTGCTCATCGGGGACACCCAGGTGTGGTTAGCATGCGGCGAATCCTCCGTGAAAGTCTGTGGTGGCCTTACATGGATAGAGATGTTGGTGATCGAATACAGGAATGCGCTGGGTGTGCAGCTGTAAATGTCCATGGTCCCGCGGAACCGATGATAAGGAAAGAAATGCCAGAACGGGCGTGGCAAGAAATAGCGATCGACTTTTTCTCTGCAAAAGAATGTGCTACCTTTCTTGTGGTGGTGGACTATTATAGTCGCTTTTTGAAGGTCATTGAGATGAAAGGGACAACAGCAACGAAAACCATAGAGGCTCTGGAATCTATTTTTATCGAACAAACATATCCAGAGACAATCCGGAGCGATAACGGCCCGCCGTTTTCAAGTGAGGAGTTCTCCAATTATTGCATTCGAAGGAATATCCGGCTGGTTCGTACTATTCCTTACTGGCCGCAAATGAACGGACTGGTTGAGAGGCAAAACCAGGGGATTTTGAGAGCACTCCGAATTGCCAAAGCAGTCAACGCAGACTGGCGTGCGGCAGTCCGAGATTACGTGCATATGTACAATACGACACCCCATACAACGACCGGTAAGGCCCCACTAGAATTGCTCACTGGAAGGCCAGTAAAAGATCTTTTACCATCTTTAAGAACAGAGCCCTATTGGAATCGTGACGATGATGTACGTGACAACGACGCAATTAAAAAGGCCAAAGGAAAGATCTATGCCGATAAGCACAGACGTTCCAAAATATCCGATATTGTCGAGGGTGATATAGTAATGTTAAGGAATTACGAAACAGGGAAATTGGAGCCCAATTTCCGACTCGAAAAGTTTAAGGTTGTTAGAAAGAAAGGTAATGATACAGTTGTTATGAATGAGGAAGGAGTAAGATACCGACGCCCCGTATCCCATTTAAGAAAATGGCCCGGTACTCCGTCGCAGGCCGTTAATAATGAATCTGCCGGAGAAGAAAAACAGGAACAATCAGAGATAAATCGCAACGAGAAAAAAAAGGAAATGATACAGAGTAATGCAACGGAAGAAGAAACAACATCCAAGCGCCCGAAAAGAGCTCGAAAATTGCCAGCTAGATTCCATTAGTAAGTATTTCTATTCTATTTGCTGTATATTTTCTTTTTTTTTCTTTTTTTTCCAGAGTAGATAAGGGATTGTAGAGTTACGATCTGTACTTCATGCCCCAGTATACCTTATCATGACGAGAGACAATCGATCGGAAACAAAGAGAGGAGAGTAACCGACGACGAACGAGTAAACGGACGCGGGCAGCTGGAGACGGCACCGAGATTATTAGAGTTCGAACCTTTGTAACGGACGGTCAAATAAAACTAAGTGCGATTCGAATACAACAGTCTGCATTTTTAATAACTAGTAACAAAAAGGTTGAACATTTCCCTCCATTACCAGTCGATACAAGATTCTACATCGATTAGGACTGTTTCAAACGGTTGAGGCTAATATGTTGTTTTCCAGGTACAGTGTTTTACTGGATATTTCAGCAAAAAAAACAGAAGTAAATACGTTTCGACAGAGGAAAGCGGCAATATAGTAGACCGACAGGAATCAAAAGTTAGTACATATTTTTCCTGACCGGTAGAGTGGCAGGTGCGGAACAAGCGTAGCATCCAGATGATCAGACAAACCAGTTCGAACATCCTGCCACACGTACAAACAAAAAGCAGGTTCTGGAACTGCCAACGATGGCTGATTCGTGTCGGGAATTGAGGATTACACTTTCGGTACCTTCAGTCGAATAATTCAAAATGACATCCTATGTAACACCAGCTAGACCAGTGATGGCCAAACTGCGGCTCTTGAATTTGGCCTTTGCGGCCCGCGAACTGGTTTGATAGATGGCGGACGGACACTATAGGTTGAATTTATTAATGTCAGAAGTCATTTAGGGCCGCGGATCTATTGGGGAGATCTGATTTAGCCCGCAATATGCTTGTACCGTGGCCACCACTGAGCTAGACCATCGTCAAACTATTTCCGTCAGCAGACACTGGAGCACAATAGACTTCTAAAACCGATCAGAGTCACAATTAGCAACTCCGAGACTTTGAAATATTTCAATCGTAAAATCTACTTCTACCAGCAGTTATGACGTCCTACTTGATCGGAAGATTTCGGCCGGCCTTTAAACTACCCCGAAACTACGGCATATCCAACGAACGAACGAAGTGAGTATTTAATTTTTGTCGTATTTCAATGTTTATTCAATTTTGTTCATTTCAGTCGTCTGTTATTCAAGTTGCTGACACACTACGAACGGACATAACGAAAACATCGCTCACAGTCGATGGTATTTATTATGTGGTTAATCCAGGATTTGTTGAGCAAAAAGTCTTCATCTCAAAAACTAGAATGGAACGTAAAACGCTTCCGATGCTGGTTCCAAAAATTTAGCGTACCGATTTGACCACAATGATATTTCAGCTGGAAATTAACGATTTCCTGCAGTTTGATTTTATGGATGCTCCGCTAGTTGAATTACTGTTGCCTGCTTCAGACCTATTGCACTCTTTATCTGCATTAGACAACGAAAGACAGCCGGCATGATTAGATTGCCGTATGACAGACTTTCCCTTAGAACCGAACATATATAAAATGCTAATTATGTCGGTTGTACCAACCTGTTCTAATGAAATTGATCAGAAACCAATTGTTAAATCACTTGACGGAGATCACCTTTGCTTGCCGTTTATAACAGTTGAAATAACAATATTTTCAATGCATGGTGCACGGTGGAGAATCTTATCCTGTAGTTAATTGGCATCATGGATAGGCTTAAGTTAGACGTGTTGTCTGCAGTCAAGAATACGGCATATGTCCAGAAAACTATTTCCAGGATTATCGATTTTCCCATCCGTACAGGATTCTGCTGCATAATGCCCCCGGGAGATGTTTCCAATTTATTCGAAGTCCCAATAACCGATGATCGTCATTGGATGTGCCATCATGATAAGGATTTTTAGAGTAGTAGCTACACGGGCTCGACAACTTTGAGGTAAATATTGGTATGTGTTAGTTTAGCACACGTCTAAAACCGCTTCTCATCCCAAATAGGATAACGTGAAGTCTATGCCACATTCGATTAATGTTCAGGCAGTTCAAACTAATAGGTAGCCAGTGGTTTCACTTCAGTATATTCCAGCTAAATATACCAGATCTGACCGGCTCTGCTGCAGGCTGAACATCGCAAATTGTGGTTTTAGCCGCGGATGAATCTATACTTGGAATGCAGGTAACCACAGTCAGCAAACCTACACTTCAGAGCCACACCAAAAACGTACGTAAAATTCCTGTTAAAATTATAGTAATCTACGATATATATGTATAGACATAACCGATTGTTTGTTATTTGGATTGTGAAATAATGAGAAATCCGTCTAATTTATTTATATATTACCGTTCACATTATGCTTACTTCGAAAGAATCATATGAATCTTTTGCAATAATTGAATGTGGTGCATCTGCAAGTATACTTGAAAGTTTCTCTGCAAGTATACCTGCAGGTGCACCACATTCATTTATTGCAAAAGATTCGTTTGATTCATTCGGAGTAAGTATAACGTGAATGATTATAAAAACTATTTAATTTATAGTTGAGATGACTACGTTCATGGTTATTTCAACAATAGTTAATAACGTCATTTTTACCACGAAATTGTCACGAAAACCAACTCGTCCCGTTCATTGCGTGTTTAAGATGACTATTTTCTTGTCAGCAATATCATACAAAACCTGGTCATGATAACAAAACCATTGTCATGATGACAATTGTATAGTTTTAAATTATAGTTGTCCCAACCATACATGGTCATTTTTACCATAAAATTGTCACTGCAACCAGCTAGTTCCGTTTATTTTTTTGTCCAAGATGACTATTTTCTTGTCAGTAAAACTATACAAAGTGGTTAAGATAACTAAAGCATTGTAATGATGACAATTTTATGGTATACAGATTATAGTTATGCCTACTATGCATGGTCAACCGTACCATGCGTCCATTGTTCAAGCTTATAGTCGAAATAACCATGAAAATGTTGTCTAGACCAGTTTTCCCAGTCGGTTGAAAACCACCATACTTTTCTGGTCAAGCTTACCCCTAAAATGGTAGAATTTACCATGAAATTTTTCTGTGTGTAGATTCGGTCGAGGACCATTTTTTGAAATGCTGATTAATGTCTGTGGTTACCACCTAGACAGGGGAACCGGGAGTTAGTCATGCAACCTGATTCGTTTCCTTGCACCTTTGCTATCTAAACCATAACGGACCTGATTGAGTGAGTTGAAGTTAGTCGTACAGCAGTCGTTCGCTAATTGCACGAATAAGGCGATGCGTTTAGCGAATTTCGTTTCTTAATTGCACGATGGTTGCCAATATTTATTGTAAAACGTGATGCGTTATCACTGTAAAGAACTCTTCACATGCATTCACACGTACGCTAAATTTTGGGAAAAACATTTAAATTTTTACAAACGAACTAAAAGCTTAATAAAAATATGTTCAATAGAGGTTTTCCGTAAAAAATTTTTTTTTCACTAAATGTTCGGTTTTGACTCTTAGAAATGATACCCATATACAACTTTCTTTATTAAAGCCTCTAACTACTGTAAAAATGAAAAACTAAAATACGTGTATTTCAACCGGTCACTTCTCGGATGTCTTACATGCCTTTTTGTACCAGTGTCCTCTATTTTCACCACTTCGAAACCATTTGTGCCACTCTTTACTCTTGTGGCAAGCAACAAACGAAATGAAAAAGAAGGTAATCATTAGCTTTTCATTCGTTTTATCCTTTTCACTCTACCGCTGATACACATATGTTAAAAACTATTATGCAATGCTGCCAGAAAATCTGAAAATTTTGATAAACAGTGCAGCCGAAACGAATTTTTTAAAACTCAACATTCGTGATTTGGTGAAAAGAAGCTCAACATTCTTGCAATTTGCATTGTTTAAAAAATCGTAGTAAATTCTAGAGTCAACGAAAAAAATATATTTTTGCACCATTGTCACTCGTATTGGGAGTACTTTTGAGAAAAAATAAGAAAAGGAGGGGTATGATCTGACGGAAAACCTCTATTAGTCAAAGTTTAGCCAAATTTGCATGAATTTGTTTGTAATGTATCTACGTAATGCAGAGATAGAGAGTTTGCATTCGGCAACGCTGCATTTTTGTTTATAGCAACCACCTGGGAAACCACGTGTAGTTTGACAGATAACTGCTTTTTAGTTGCACGATCGTGCAGTTAGCGGACGTGCAATTAAAAGACGGTGTGATTAGAGGACGTGCAATTAGCGTACGAATGCTGTATTTAAAGTTTGGTGATATTCCCTCTCATATCATAGCTACTTGTCCTGCATTACCAATAGGGTAGAAAAAGACGGCAACCGTCAGGTGGAAGAGGGCACAAATAGTGGCCGTAGAATAGCAAAATAAAAAGTCAAGTACAAACCGTTTATCAACACTTACGGCTCGTTTTAATGCAATTGACTAAATGCATTATATTGTTACTCCCAAATCTTGACTATAACCCAGTGCGGTGCTCTAGCCAGTGCGTCACCACCGTATTTCAGCAGCTCACTGGGTAGCAGATCCGCCCCACGCGCTTTATTGTTCTTCAGTCGACCGATCTCTTCTGCTACCTCCTGAAGGTCGGGGGCTGGTATTCTGTCGTCTTCTGTACGTGCTCCAAGATCTATTGCCATATTGTCACCTTCATGTTAAGCTATATCGCTGTTAAGGTGCTCGTCATAATACTGCTTCCACCTCTTGATCACCTCACGTTCGTTCGTGAGAAGATTACATTCTGAGTCCCGACACATATCGGCCTGCGGCATATAGCCTTTGCGCAAACGATTTAACCTCTCGTAGTATTTCCGTTTATCGCTAGCACGGTACAGTTCTTCCATCGCCTTGCGATCTCGTTCTTCCTGTTGGCGCTTCCGGAAGATCGAGTTTTGCCTGTTCCGTGCTTATTTATATCGCTCCGCATTCGCCCTCGTAAGGTGTTGCAGCATTCTCACACGTGCTGCATTCTTCTCCTGCACTAATTGCTCGCGTTCGCCGTCAAACCAATCGTTTTTTCTGTTCGGATTCATTGTACTTAGTGCCGCTAGAGCGGTACTACCGATGGCTCGAGAGTTTTAAGCGCATGCAGACTGAAACTAGGAAATGGTCCGAATTTACATTCGCTCTATGTATGTGCGAACGTTTATAACATCAGAGAAGAATTTACCGTCGATTTGGTTTTCTATTCGTTGGTCTGGTGATATCTTGGTGGATATCTTTGCGGAGAAAGAAGATACTTCGGACTACCATACCGCGGGAAGCTGCAACATTTACGCATCGTTGACCGTTGTCGTTTATTCCGGCATGCAGGCTGTTTGGCCCGATTACCGGTCTGTATATAGCTTCCGTCCTGTCATGTCACCGATGACGATTTTCACGTCCCGTCGCGGACAGCCATCATACACGTGCTCCAGCTGCGCGTAGAACGCCTCCTTCTCGTCATCGAGTCTCCCTTCGTGAGGGCAGTGCACATTGATGATACCGTAATTAAAGAAACGGTCCCTAATCCTCAACTTGCACATCCTTGCGTTGATCGGTCATCACACGCTTGCGCATCCCAAGTAACATTTTTGTTGTATAATAACCTTTCAAACTATTGTACAGCTGATTCCCGTGCAACAAGTGCTTAATAAGCTATTATACAACAAAAATGTTACTTGGGATCGCTCCCAACACTATAAAGCCGGTTCCCAGCTCGTTGGTGGTGCCACAGCTCTGGTAGAAACTAGCCGCTCGATGCCCGCTTTTCCATACCTTCTGTCCTGTCCAGCTAAGTTCCTGCAGTGCTATGACTTCGAAGTTTCGGGGATGTAGTTCACCAAGCAGCACTTGCAACATCTTTCATGTTGCTATTAAGTCTTGTTTAAATTGCAAAAAACTTCACCGGTTACACCATTGAAACACCCAACAAATAAGCAACTTCATGTTATCAATACGTTGGATTCAAGTTATCCAATACTTATACTGGCTGTCACAAATATATTAGTCTGTATCTAGTAACATGAAACTTCATCGCAACATCGTGTTATTATAATGTTATTGCTAAATTTTTAAATAAAATGTAACCAAACAAACACGATAAATGTAGCATCATATTCCGCCATTTTTTGTGAAAAAGTATTTTTCAGCGAAGAAATGTTTTTATTTTAACAATAATTACACGAACATTCATCAGGAATCCATGACATTAACTAAAATATTATTTGATTACAATATCTAGATCGATTTTACACCGCATTTTTCCATCGTAAACGAATTCTTAATCTGGCTTGTGTAATTCTGTAAATTTGAAAATTAATAAATTAATAACTTTCACGGGGCGCATCAAATAATACATAGCAAAATTATATTTTGTATGATAAATTTTGAATGGCATGAAGATTAGCTCATAATAGGCCCAAAAAACTAAAGTTTTTTCGCATTAAAGGTATTATTGTAAATAATTTTCGTCTTGGAGACCAGAGAGGAAATTTGTTCCCGGTTCCCGCTAAGGCTAAACATAATTCGCGATTACGAAGTTGCTCATAATTGTTTGGTTTTTGGGCGAGGAAAAAAGAGAAAGTATTTTTGTTTTTGTTTTCACGCAAGTTTTAACACCGCGACATACAGGATTTCGTGTGAGTGCGAACAGGCTTAAAATCTATCGTATTCGGTTCCATGTCCCGAGTTTCCACCCAGATAACACAAGATCGTAATAGAAAGTTCACATTAAATCGTTTTCATGACCATTTTACACTGGAATTGTACAATGATTAGAGTATGTCAAAACAAGGTGAACAATAAGTTGTTTTGCAGTCGTGCGTGTCCTCATATACAACTCATGACTGTGAATTATAAAGCAGTATAGATGATCGCAATATTTAGTTATATCTCAATCATATATTCAGGAGCATTAAGTTGCGTGTTATAAAAACCGCTGTATAAAATGCAAGATAGAATTACAAATAATTGTCAAAATTTTCGCACGTATATTGCCTCCACTTTGGTACATACAGTGGACCCCCGTTCGTTTGAACGATTCCTCATGCAAACTAACGGGGTTACTTTTCAATTTGAACAACTGGTAACCCGAAATATGCTGAAACCTGTGTGAACTGGCCGCCCTGCTCTTTGTTATTGTTTTGGTGGTTTGTTTTAGTTGGCAGTTGCAAGTGCGAATATTGCATTTTCTGATCGGATTTCTATCTTAATCGTTAGGAAAACGACATGTGAAACCGATTAAACACGTTAGGTCAGTACAAACAAATCATGTTTATGTGCATTGTCTGCATAAACAAATGATGTCATGTTGAGAATGACGTTTGAACCATTTTTAATTTGCACGTCGTGCAAACCAACGGGGTTCAAATTAAAAAGTGTTCAGTTTAAAAATGGTCAAACGAACGGGGGTCCACGGTATATGCTCTTATATGACGTGAAATATAACTTTTTCGTTCAGATATGATGTCGTATTTCTCAGTTGCAATCGAGATATACAAACCAAATGGTTTACTGGGCAGTCGTGGTCCTTATTTCGTCGCGTAGGTCGACACCGGTTCTTCCTTTCCGTATTTTCTTCTTCGTTGTTGATAACTTTTTATTTTCCAGGGCGGCTTATTGAGTCTACCCCTAACCGCCTGTCTCGCCGGAGGACCATCCCCAACAAACATGTTATTTGAAGAGCAGTTTATTCAACCATTATACAGCCAATATCCAGTAAACAAGCGCTTGATAAGCTTTTATTCAACAAAAATGTTTGTTGGGTCGTGCACAGCACTGTTTAGAATCCCTGCTGGCACGAGGATGAATGTAATAATCAACAGTCCCTAACATGGAGAACAGACACTGTTTGAGCCGCACCCCTTTGGTGAACAGACGTTCGTGTTTGACGAAGCATTTCCTCTACCGCCATGCTATGGTTACCGCGCCAGTATTCACATCGCACCTCCTTACTTCGCTATTGTCAAATTAACGACATTGCCTAGGCCGTATTTGGTATCATATGACTCGTGGAGGCGTAAGGCGGGAGCTTGTGAGGACCAGAGCTGTGTTTGACACTCCTTCCAGGTTGTCAACTTACCATTTGAAGCCCAACTTGGCACACATGTTCCTTGATATAAGAAAATCAGCACTGGAGAATTGACAAAAGGGGAGGAGGTACTAACAGGGGGGGGAGTCCATAACTCCGGAATGACATAAGAGATTCAGCACTGGGAGGTGGCCAAATGAATGTTTCGCCGGAACTATACTTCTGGACTGTTCTTCATTAAACGTCGTTTGTCGAACACATGTAGATATTTTGGCATTAAAGAATCAGCGCAGGGGAGGTTGACAAAAGAGGGAGATGGTCTCTTACAAGGGGAGCGAAAGGTTCAAATGGGTAAAGGGGTGCGTTCCTCATGTATTTGGAACGATAGCAGTTGTATACAAGTTGCTGGATTTTTGAAAGGGAGAATAGGGTGGCCATTAACAAAGAGGAGGTTCAAAAACGTAAAAAAGGCTTTCTGTCGATTTATAGGGATTACCGGGAAGAATTCATAGATTTAAAAGTGGCTGAGGGACAACATGAGGGGAACTGACAAAGGGAGTAGACACATTCAAATGAAAAAAAGGATTTTGTTTCTTGCATTATGAGAATTTTTGTTATTTCAGCTAGTTAGGTATAAATATTTCTGTAAAATATTTATGAATTAGCAAATTATGACAGCCAAAGCGAGCCGTAATGTACTCGTATTTTGAATTTTATCGGGATGGACAATAATCCCGGTTAGAGATGAAAAAATTGCCGGAATATCGAAAATACCGAAAAGGCGTGTTTCACTTCCTGTGAAAAAAAAAACCAAAAACAAAGCGAATTGTCAGAAATCAAAATCAAAACAAACTATGATCAACCACATTAGCCCCATCCCCCATTCATCCCTTTCATCCAGACTCTAAGTTCCAGATTATTTTAGTGATAAATAACCCAATATTTTGTATTAAATTTTGTTTTATAAAATGTTAAGTAACCATTTGTTTAATCAACAAAGGATAGTACTTTTCAAAGGTTGGTATTTAACATTTATATTCTCCGATATTGTTCAAAAAATGTTCTCAATTTCCAGACAAATTAGGAATTGAAAGTAGTTCACTTGGAATGATTTTAAAATTCCTAAAGGAACAAAAGGGCAATAATGCTACGTTAACCTGCGTTGATTCCCTGAACGAACAGGGAGCGTTTCTGTTTGCTCGTGTGTCAAAATTGTCCCGAACCTTCGAACCGGCTGCATTGTTTCGTTTCGTTCAACAGTGTCGAAAAAGTAGCACCGTGCAGTGCCTGCTCTTGTGGGCAACCGAGAAAAATATTCGATCCAACCTGCTCGTTCCCTACCTAGAGCATATGTCCGAGCTGATAGTTACATTCCAAGACGGGCAGCATCTCTCGATGCTTAGCAAGAAATCCGGTGGAGCAGTCAGTAACCGACTGTACCAGTATCAGGCACTCGACGGAACGCTGTCGATTAGGGAGACTAAGCACGTGCAAAGCACGAAAGTGGCAAGTAATCCGCCTACGATAGATCCAGCTTCGCTGGGAACGTTTAAAATAGGCGATTTGAAGAAGGACGAGCAGGAGGCCAAAGATTCGCTAACGTTGCCGTTTGAATTGTGAGTACAAACAATCAATCGAATCGGGGAGTGTTTGGTGTGCAACTTATGCTTTTTCGCTTTTTACAGCTATAAAACTACCACTGAAGGTGGTAAGATTCTGTACCACCCGGATGCGGAGGACGATCTGGACGAAGAGGATCCGGATGATGATTTGCTAATATAAGTTAGTGATAACAGCCCGTTTTATTGAAAATACATTTTCGTTCTTTATTTTCAATCTGCTTTAAATATGGTTTTAGATTACAACTAAGAGATGAACAAAACCACCTAAAACAGGAAAATGTTATGTCTTAAAAGGTAACGTTTTTTAGGGGGAAAGAGAAAATTCTGAAATGCTCGTTTACTGGTTAATACTATCGAACAGGTTTATAGAAATGATTCTTTCGAGTGTCGAACACCGCCCGGGTGCGGTGTTCTTTTCGACAATTCCGCATACAATTTTGATAGAGAAACTTTGATCAGAAGAGTAATAACAGGATTTAAAACTTTTTTTTTTTGGTATTTTACATATGTTATAATAGAGTTTACTGTGAAAACGACTGATAAGGCTTTGCCTTTTTTATGACACCTACTCTGAAAGCAAATAAAATTTGATATTTACTTTAAAAAAGTAATTGATTATTGGTTCAGCCTCTTATCGACTACAGGAAAATAATAGATTGAGTAACATACAATTTACAAATGGCACTAAAGCAATGTTTGCCGTTTTATGTCCTGCCTGCTAAATGCAATAAAAAAAAACATTTAAACTTGCGATTATCTACACTACACGCACACAACTAAAAGTTAGCATTTGATAAAATTTGAAAACTCAACCGACATAAACGAATAAACCTAACGCTAGCGAATTTAAATGCTTTCCAGCCGGCTCACGAGAATCCCACTGCTTCGGGCATTCTCTCGGTTGCGGCGTAGATGTCACTCTTTGGATCCGGAGCCAGGCTGCTCCAGCTGGATTCGCTGCACAGCTGCAAACCCGGCAACTGCTGCTCGTAGTGTGCCTTCGGTGGACCTGCGGCGGTCCCTTTCCCCACCCAACAGCTTTGCTTAATGGTAAAAAACTGCTGCACTAAACTATCTAGCTGCGCTTGTTCCTGCTCTTTGGTAGTCTGATTGGCGACGGCGGCAACGGCGGGTGGCGCACTGCCACTGACCAGAAATTGAGTCACTCCGAGAAGTGTCTTTTTGTGGACCAACTTGGCTGTCCAGATGCCGACTTTCAACGGTTGACGAAGGCCGGCAGCCTTACTGAAATAGACGAGATTTTCCGGCGGACCGGAAGGGTTATCCTCGATGGTAAGCTCGACGTTATCCGCTAGTTCGCCTAGCGGGTCAATCCAATACACAGAAAGTGTGTAAGTGGTCGTGTTTTTCTCTACACGAGAACCGGCTAGCCGGAAGATTAGCACCAGCTCACTTCGGCTGCCAATTATCCTTTGGAAGTTACGGGAAACTTGTTCTTTTTGGTCAAAATCGGTGCTCACCTCCAGTTGAGTGAGTCGCCTCCCGAGTGGAGCCGATTTCGATACCTGCGCGGAAATGTTAGGCTGAACTCGCGTTTCCATCAAAACACGTTCACCCCCGACTGTGGCTTCGTACAGAATTAAAAAGCCGCGGTAGCTGTCGTGATCAAGGAAATGGTTCAGCTCTCGTATCCGGAAGGGTTCCTGAAATTGGTTGGCTCGCGCTTTAGCATTGTTTCTTAGAACGCTATAAGCGACTCGTAGTGTTATTTCATCCGTCGGTCCACTTTGGTCCTCATAATGATAGAAATTCTGCCAGTACGAATGCAGGTTAGGATAATCCGCCGGATACGGACCGTGCACCCACTCTTCCAGCTGCAGAATAACTTCCTGATTGATGATCGGCTCAAACTTCCTAGCGAAATAGAACTGCTTCGCTTCGGTTCCCTGCAGTTTGGCCCAATCTTCCGGCTTAAAATCGTTCGGACTACAGCCGCACCAATCTACGATCTGTTTGTACTGACACTTGCAACCGAGCCTCCGCTTCCAGTTGGTTACGTGTAAATTATTGTCCACATAGCTATTGCAAAATTCGGAATTTCGCAGAACCGTATGGAAAAACGATTCCGCTGGCAGTATGGTTTGACCGAAAATCACCAGCAGTCCCTCGATCAGTTCATTTCCCTTTCGACCTTCCGTCACGTACCGAGCAAAGTCACGCGACAAACAGATCCAATCACTTCCGCCGTCAATCTGCACACCGGCAGGCAGAGCTCGATCACCGATTCGCCACATGTGATTATCGCACTCAACGAACGTTCGATCCAGACCCTGCTTCTGGATGAACCGTTGCACCTCCCGTCCGTGACTTCGGACGAAGTTCTTCCCTAGATTTGCACTCAGAAAACGTACCAACTTGTCCAGAGTTTTAACGGGGAAATCACTTTCGCTCAGGTTCATCACAAAATCCCACTTCCAGTGGGGCGTTTCTTTCAGTAAATGTTCCATTGACGAAAGCAGCATCTGCAGCAGAGATGCACCGCCCCAAATCGTGGACCAACGCTTGCGAGACAGACGAATGTTCGGGAAGTGTTCCTCTAATTTGAGCAATTCACGGAAGAGATATTCCTGGCGCTGTAAGAAACAACAAATTTGCTGAAATCCATCCAAAAGTAGAACCAAACACGTGACTCACCGAATCAACATGAATGAAGTAATAATGCTTTGGACTGTACAGGGTCCTGAGCAGACGGTGAACTTGCCGCAAAGCCCGTCCATTTAAGGTTAATAAAAATGCAATTCTGGCTGACTCTTCCCCTGCTTTTGGGGTAATTTCCGTCGTTTGTGGACTAAATTCTGTGGGAAAAATAAAAGCTATTTGAACATTTGATAACTAAACAATTCAGCAGCTCAACAACATACTAGCAATGCCGGTTTCGTAGATGTTCACGGTGAAGTAACCACCGCACGCTTGCCGCGGATCGCCGGAACATTTCATATTACAACTAGAATCGGGTAGTTTCGCAGACGTTTTCGGTGGATCGTCACCGCAGAAACACTCGCTTCTGTAAGAATAAGCAACAAAGATCAATACCCGAACCCAAACATACACCGCAAACGAATCTTACGAGTATTGAACACCGGCGTACAAAAATCCGGACTGCAAGCACAGCTGAATGCATCGCCTCGGTGAATTGCTCGTTTTAAAATTCGTATAGTAACCGGATAAAATCCGGAAATTTTTCTCATCCTGAAAACATCCCAGTGCCCTATTGGGCACATGCCCCCCATTGGGACAATAGTTGGGCAACCGTCTCGGGTAGAACGTCCCCTCCAGTATTGCACAACCGATGTCGGCAATCTGCTTTTTGCAGGCCTGACTGCTCGCACGATGAATCGCCGAAATGGTCTCCTTGCTGTAAATATCACAAGCCGGCACAAAGCTCAAATCGCTCAAATTCAGTACCGATCGCCCAGCCTCCTTCCGTCCGTCTCCGCGCTGCCCACCAGCGGTGGCCCCCTTCATCACGCCATTGCCACCCACCGCGGGCAGCGGATGTTGCTGCGACCCGGTCGGATCCTCGTCGTCGGCCGACAGATTGGAGCCGGCTGCCTTCTTGACATACTTCTCGTACAATTTCTTGCTAAGGTCCCGCTCCTCGTCGCTACCGCTGCCGGACACGGGAATCTTCAGCAGCTTATAGGCGAGAAATATCTGCGCCCCCACGATGAGCAGTCCGATCGCGAAGAACACCTTGTACCGACGGAACCAGCGCAGGGCCAGCGTTTGCAGCATCTCGCAGCCACCACCGCCAACAGCAGCATCGATCCGCTGTTATCAGGTCATCGAGCCGCCGCGGACCGAAGAATGGGTGTGCTATTTTGCGCTGACACCGTTTTTCTTTGCGAACTTTTGCAAGCACAGCAGAACGTCGCGCGTAGGCTAATCAGTGTGGATTATTCACTTCCGGTCTCGGTTCGTATTTGATGGAAGAAAAGCTGAAACTACTTTGCACACACATCAAACAGGGAATAACACTAATTTGCGCACATAAATTACAAACAAAGAATCCGAAAATCAGCCCGCAGACGATAAAAAAGATGCAAGGAGTCACAATTTTTACCCCAATCGATTTTTGACGTTTCTCAATGTTTTTTTTTCTGTTTGGCACGTGCTTGACGTTCCGGTTTGCTTTCGTTTTCGTGGTTTTCGTGACGATGTGAAATGTTGCAGGGTTGGGTACAGAAATATTCCCGTGAATAAGTGGTGAGGGGATACTCAACGTCCAGTTTAAAGAAGTAAAAAAATACGGTTTACACCCGCAGAGTCGATGTTAATTGGGTATTTTAATTTTCTCATGAGAGCGACTTTTTTACCCCATTTGATAGCTTATTGCGAGCTTATTGTATCTGTGTACTGTGTTGTCTACTTACTTACTTACTTATGTGTCCATGTCCGCCGGTCCGGCAGAACAAAAGGATGAAATTAGAGATCTCCACTGCTGATGGTCACCCGCCATGGCTTTTACCTGTCGCCAGGACAGGTTCTCGCCTACAGCCCGGATGTCGCAGACCTTGTTCGCTCCTTTCCTCAAGGTGTGTCCGATCCACTTCCACCTACCTTCACGCATTTCTGTGGCTACCGGACGTTGATGACACCGACGATCGAGTTCCGCATTGGATATCCAGTGAATGATGTATCGCAGGCACCGGTTAATGAATACCTGCAGTTTTTGCGTTGTCTCTGCTGAGACGCACCACGTTTCGCAGGCATACAGCAGTACAGATTTAACGTTTGAATTAAAGATTCGGGTTTTCGTACGTAGAGTGATCTGGTTTGAGCGCCAAATGTTTCGCAGACCTGCAAAGGCACCCTGGCCTTCCTGACCCGTGTAGCTATATCAGTCTTGGTACCACCATCGGGCGTTGTCTGGCAACCAGCACGGAATCCAGCTTGCTGCCGCCAAAGAGTAGCGTCACTCTTCTCCTGGATCCGGTTGAGGATTACCTTACAGAGTGCTTTGAGAGTAATACAGAGCAGCGCGATGCCACACCAGTTATCGTATTCAGTCCTTTCTTAGGAACTTTGACCAATAAGTGGCACTCTCTTGGATTTCATACTCTTGATGGCTGCTACAATTTCATCCAGCGATGGCGCCTCCGAGTTGACGCGAATAATTCGACGAACTGTAGGCGTCATACGCTGCTGGTTTTGTTGGCCTCTGACATTTGAAACTCGGAAGAGTTGTTCAAAATGTTCAGTCCATCGCTTAAGCTGTTCTGTACGGTCAGTCAGTAGCTGGCCAGCTCTGTTCTTTAGCGGCATCTTTGTATTCATCCTGGCACCACTAAGGCGGCGAGAAATATCGTACAACAAACGGTTATCACCATTGGCGGCGGCTGTTTCTCTTTGCCGGCTTTCGCCTCTCTGCGCTCGTCGATCTTCCTCCAAGTTTCATCCGAAATCCACTCACTCCGCCCGGTCGTGATGAAGGCGTTCTTGATGCAGGTCCATTACTCTTCGACGGTTCCACCAGGTGGCAACTCCGAGTCTCGGGATTCAAGTTGTTCGATGAAGGCCCTTTGCACCTCAGGTTTCTCCAATCGGCGGACGTCGTAGCGGCACCCAACTTTCTCCTCCCGTCGTTGGACACGTGCGACGCGCAGACGTATCTCGCCGATAACAAGATGATGGTCGGATGCAATATCAGCGCTGCGTTTGTTGCGTACATAAAGAAGGTTTCTTCGCCATTTCCGGCTGATGCGGATGTGGTCGATTTAGTTTTCTGTTCGGCCGTCGCAAGAAACCCACGTGACTTTATGTACCGGTCTATGGGGGAAGAGCGATCCACCAATGATTACGTTGCTATTACCACAGAATTCTGTAAACAGCTCTCCATTTTCGCTCATCTCTCCCAGGCCATGGCGTCCCATGACGCGTTCAAGGTTTGAGCCAATCTTCGCGTTAAAGTCGCCCAAGTGGATTTGGATGTCCCCTTTCGGGATTTTCTCAACCACGCTGTTCAGCTGGCTGTAAAAACTCTCTTGCTCCTGCAGGTCGGCAGCATCTGTTGGTGCATTCGCTATGACGGCGTTGCTGATATTATTCAGGGTTTTGCGTGAGAAAAAAAGAAAGGGAAGTATTTTTGCTTTTGTCATCACGCACACGTTGACAGTTCGGCATGAGATTTTCTGTAAGTGCGAGCAGCCTACGAAATCTTTTTCAATGCCGCCATCGCGAATAGCACTGAATAGCTGTAAGGTTTCTAACCCGTGTTCTAAATCTGGCAACGATTATTCGCTCGTTTATCGGTTCCCACTTTATCAGGGCCGCATGTGCCACTGGGCTATCAGTAGGAATCAAACTCCTCTTTCTCGAGTAGCATTTTGACCTCGTGTGTCAGAGTAGAGCAAGACTTACCCGGATGATGTCTTGTGTTCGCCAGTACCCGGCCAATGGGTCTCGCTCAGCCCCAGGATTTTAAGCTTCAGGCGGCTAGCTTTCCTTGTAAGTTGAGCTTGCCCTGTTGGGTAAGGGTCAGTATATTCTATGTTCCGATGTTAAAGGTCCCCAGGTTATCAAAAAGCATTTCCAATGCTATTTCAATGCAAGCCAATAAGCGATTAAGTTTCCTATAATGCTTTTTAAATACTATTTTGGCAAAATATGCGCAAATATGCCACTTTACTGCTAGTCCTCTTATAATGCAGACAATGCTTATTTGCAGCTAGTTACCGACAAGAAGAATTTAAATAGAATTGTGGATGCTAATTTAATTATTGGGCCAATAATCCAGAGAGATTTCTTCTTTCATTTTCATTCACTTTTTGTGTTCCGGTACACTAGGCTGTTAACCTACGGTCCTAACCCCGCTGATGGGGCTACCATCTTGATGTGGGTGAGAGCCACTATGTCCCCTTTCCTGTTGGCGTATGACAACCGAGATTGCGTACACCAGTACTCCCAGCCGAGATTGCAGCATAGGTCAACAGCGTAGAGCCGAGATGGTTCGTGCTGTTTCAAATAATCGTTTTCGTTCAACTTGATCTCTGACCACTCGTCGTCATTTGCCCAGTCGTCTCACAAGTTGCAAATCACTTTCGATCTGGTCGAGCCATGTTGCATGTTCAGTCCTCCTGTTCCTGGTGCGGCGCCATAAAACCTATATTTACCCTCCGATGAAGGACTGTGTCATAAAAAGGAATATGGCTTGGAAAAATGCATTCCCAAGTAAACATGACTATCGGGAGTATGCATTGCCGAAATAAACATGCAAGCGATAAGCATAGCAAGAGCTATCGCCGTTTATGATCTTGCTCGCATAAGATGTACAACCAACGTGGAATTCTCCGATTACGAAGGATCATGGGAGAAAGTGTTCACTCTTATCTCGACGCAGCGATTCAACGATGGCTGGCATCTGGGTTTTTCTTTCTGTTCCATATGCGAGGTAATAGCTGGAGTTTTACGATCGTCATCCGGCGAAGTACTCCTTGGAGGGATTGCATATCGTATGTGCAAACCAACGGAGCGCTGGCATCTGTTTTTGGTCTCGTTTCTTCTATCGTTTCGGTTTATGCTAGGCTGACCAGACGTGTCGGATTTTGCGGGACTGTCCCGGATTTGGATGGCTTGTCCCGGAAAGTGTCCCGCATTGATTAATTTTTTAATCGAAACAGTTTCTAAGGATGAAACATAGGAAATTATGTTACATTGAATGAAAAAAACTGCTACTGACACCGCTCGTCAGCCGGCCGGCTCGAACTCCATCTGACCAATGTCGCTGGTGACTGTTCTCTTCATCTTCAGCTTTCGCTTCATTATCCCCCAGTATTTCAATACTGTATGAACCCGGGGACAATTTGGTGCACTCAGCTCTAGTGATCGACATCGGACCGGGTAAAGTCCGGAAAGTCCGGTCCGAAGTCCGATCGGAACGAAATTTTAGAGTCCGATTTTTTACCGGACCGGAACCGGAACGAAGCGTTCCGGAACCGAACCGGACCAGGAATTCCGTTGAATGTCCGGAAAAGTCCGGTGCACTTTTGACAGTAAAACTGACCACAGTGGAAACTGTCGCACTGTCGAACCAGGGAAATGCGTGTTCATAAGAATCTCCAACGTTTCCCTAGTAGTAACAGTGAGACTGCCATTTTCTTTTCACAATTGCCCTAGGCCAGTATTATGGTCTTTGGCTAACGCTTTTTGGAGTCGTACCGCCACAGGCAGAGTCTGGATGCTTTCGCAAAGCTTGACTCTGGACTTTCTTTTGGCTTTGCGAAGCTCTGCGTTGTATTTGGTGAGAGATGTCCTGTAGGCCCCCCAATTAGACGTGATCTTAGCCCTGTTGAATAAACGCCTAGCCTCCCGAAGAAGGTTGCTGAGCGATTCATTCCACCAGGGCACGACACGGTAGATTATTTGCGTGATTAACGGACAGTTTGTAGTATAAGCATCAATAATCCTACTTTGTAGGTCATTGGCTTCAGCGTCAAGCTCAGCTGGTGTGCGTATATTAATATGACAGGAATTCCGAGAGTTTCCCAGATGTTCTCTGAATGAACTCCAGTTGGTTTTCTTCGGATTTCCGTATTGTTCTCTCCTGAGAGAGTTTACCTCAATATCAAAACCGATATGCCTGTGGTCTGATAAACTTAGTTCGTCAGACATGCCAGTTTTTGACCTTCTCAGCTATGAAAATGCTGCACAGAGTGAGATCTAGGACCTCATCTCTGATAGCATTAACAAAAGTTTCGAACATTTTACTTTGAAGAAAGTTTCAGCATGGCTTAAGTGTTCGAAGTTTGAATCAGAACAGTACCTAGTTAGCAGCTAGGCTTTACTTTGCTTTATTTAACTTCGGCGATAATCCGTGTATCGAATCCATGCCGAATTCAGGAGCCGTCTCCACATTTCTCGGTCTTGGCCTGCCTCTCTCCAGTCGCCCCTAACACCCGCTGCTCTAGCATCCTCGTCAACGGCGCTCATCCAACGGGTACGGGGTCTGCCTCGAAATCGTCGGCCTCTATCGGGTTCTCTGCTAAATGCAAAATGCAATAAAATTTTCTCGGCAATCCAGGAAAAATATTAGTTGGAACAAGTTTTCCACATAATTTTCTATGACGGTGCAAAATTCTAAAGAAATGTTGGAAAGCCTAAGTTCTAAGTCTTGGAAAATTTAGATATATTTTTTTCTTATTTGATAATTCATTATCTGTTACTGTCAAAAACTTCACTGCAGTGATTTTGTTTTTCTACAGGAGTTTTCCGCCCCCATGAAAAATTTTGAGAAAAACTTTTTCTAACTGGTATTTTTGCTAAGCGGCTGAGATTTTTTTTGCAATTTCATAAAACAAATTGTTCAAGAGTTATCAACTTTTGAAACAAGTGATGTCCGAGAAAACTGGAAAATTTGATTTGAATCTTTCTGGGAAAAGAAAAATCGCGAACTTAAATTAAGTCATGAATTCATTCATTATAAAATCATTAAAAAGTTTATAAACTATGCTCGCATGCAAAATTTCATGAAATTCTAAGAACCTTTGGCCCACTTTATATGATAATTTTGAAAAATGCTTATAGCTGAGGGGGTTAGAAGGAAAGGGGTGTAAGTGACCAAATTGAAAAAATTGAGATAATGGTAAGAAACGATACTTTGAGCATGGTTTTATGCAAGCATGCTAGAAAACTCACGTCAAAATTTTACCGTTTAATTACTTTTTTATAAACTTGAAAAAAAAACCTGCAAAATAAAAGTTGGTTTTCACCTAGAAGGAAAGGGGTGTAAGTGCACTATATGAGTAATTCCAGCTAAACTAACGTCAAGACTAACTCGTCAAGAGTAACTTTTCAAAATGGCGTATTTATAAAAGAGATTCTTTCAAAATATATCTCGAAAACTACTTATTTATCAAAAATGGTCAACGGAAAAGTTGTTGGAGATTAAGTGTAGTTTCGGAGAAAAATACAATGAAAGAAAATGCAAAATCAAAATAAAAATCATAAAACGTGAATTATCTCAAAACATGTCCCCTCAGATTTGTCTCATTTTTATTAAAGATAGCTTAAAACATTTTCTAAAGCTGTCGAAGAGCTATTGATGTACACTCTTTAAGCTTTTTTTTAATCTGACAAATTTTTAAAGATATCCAAATTTTACTTTTTTTGTAAAACTAAAACTAAATTCTACGCATAATTTTGAACAAATTATGACATATAAACAAAACAGCCGTTTTGAAGTTAGGTCATTACAAATATTTTATGAAGTTTTTGTCATTCCGACGTGGGGCCACTGAAGGGGGATTACTAAGATCATGACTTAAGGCAAAGGCAACTACAAAAAGGTGATATATAAATTAGCGCCACCCGTTGAAAAAAATTTGAACTGTTTTCTAAATCATTTTGAAAATGAATGTCACCTGAATGACATTTCCAGCGTAAAATACAGCCCACACAAGTATATTACATGTACGCTGGCGCCACGTATTTAAACAATTTTCCCGAAGAAAGTAATATTTTTGGTAGTTCATATCATGATAAACGATATACGCATATACGGATATACGCTAGCGCCAGCCGATGAGAAAATTCTGAACTATTTTCTATACCATCTTGAAGGTGACTGTCAGTTGTATAAACTTTTCGAAGGCCACTACTTTCTAGGTAATCCGTAGCGTTAGTTACCTGTGCAGTAATTTTGCATATACGGTAGCACCACGTAGTGAGGCAATTCTGCACTATTTTCTATACCATCTATACCAGCCTTGCATGCTATTACTCAAACAGCTTTCCCGAAGAAAGTAATATTTGAGGCTACATGGATTATAACCTATAGCAAATAAAACGAGGTCGCATTGCACACTAACGCCGCACGTTGAAAATATTCTGAACTATTTTTAGTGCCTTCTCCGAGATGACAGTCATTTGAACAACCTTCTCGAAGACTGCAACTTTCTAAATAGTCAGTAGCGTAAGATACAGACTATACAAGAATATTAGATATGCACTAGCACCACGTAGCGAGAAAATCCTAAACTACTACTGCCTGCTCGCTAACCTACCTTTTAACGAAGATGATTGTAATATGACTTCAAGATATACACTTGCACCTTTTCTCTCTAAGTAGTAATTCCTTATAATCGCTTGGAATGAAAAGGGTATCTTAGTAGGAAAGGGCTGTAAGTGCAAATAACATTTTCAAAAATGTCTTCTAAATCTCGAAAATCAAAGTGCTTTTCCAAGACATCAATAGAATTTAATAAAGAAATGTTAACATAACCATAGTGCGTCATTAGTTTTGTATTATATGGCCTGACGAATTTTCTAGATGTTAACTTTGGAGCTCGATTTTATCGAAATTTACTTTTTGTCATTTACACCCCTTTTCTTCTGATCCACTCAATTGCTGCTAATCATAGCAGACTTGAATTTTTTTTATTCAATTATAGTCACTTTAGCCAGCTTGGGTCATTCATGACTTCTGCGGGGTTGGGATTTGAACCCGGGTCCCCGGCGTGAGAGTGGTGAATGCTAACCACTACGTGGTTCAATCAAGTTCTATACCGACGGATCAAAGGTGGGAGTCAAAACGGGTGCTGGAGTGTACGGCCCCAGAACTAGAATATCTATAGCAATGGGAGATTGGCCAACAGTTTTCCAGGCTGAGATACCAGCTATAATAGAATGTGCAAACGTCTGTCTCAAAAGGAAATACAGACATGCCAATATCTGCATTTTCTCTGACAGTCAAGCGGCACTAAAAGCGCTTAAAGCTTTTAAGTGTTTCTCAAAACTTGTCTGGAATTGCATTTGTCTCTTACGGCAACTGAGCCAGGTAAACTCGGTAAACCTGTACTGGGTCCCTGGTCATTGCGGAATAGACGGAAATGAAGTCGCAGACGAACTAGCCAAATGTGGTTCTAACTCTCCATTCACAGGTCCGGATCCATTCTGCGGTATCTCGGACTGTGTGATGAAAAGTGGGTTGAAACAATGGGAGAGCCGAATGATTATGGCCAATTGGATGGCTGTACAGTCGCTCAAACAATCAAAGAAATTTATAATGCCTAGTATTAAGGTTACTCAGAAGCTGCTGAGTCTCAATAAGAGAGACCTCAGCACGTTTACCGGTCTGGTGACAGGACATTGCCCGAGTAAATATCATCTTCGGAATCTCGGTTTCGTGCAAGATGATATTTGTCGCCTGTGCAATACCGAGAGCGAAACCTCGGAACACTTACTCTGCAATTGTGGAGCACTAATAGGACGCAGACTGCAGTATCTCAAAAAGGCCCTACTAGAGCCTAGGGAGATCTGGTTTGCGTCGCCGATCAGGACTATAAGGTTTATAAACCAAGTCATCCCTGATTGGCACCTGTCTCGCTCCAGCTTCCAGCCTACCACTTCTTCAATAAGTGATAGGTAAGCCTGAAGCGTACAGCAAAAGAGACAATGGGGCATACCACAATAGTTCAAAATAATGGACGCAGTGGTGAGAGTACCCAATAAAAAAAAAAAAAAACCACTACGCCGGGACTGACCCCATCAGCAGAGTTGAATGGAGAACATTTTGTTGGTTACTTCTAAAGTTACAGCTGTTTGTATCAAACGTGTCCTTAGTGCATAAAAACTTTAATTGTGTTTTTATCGAAATCATATTTCTAACTTCGGTACGTTATTATTTCACAAACCACTTACTGCTATTTTTTATAAAGCGGATAAAATTATCTTCTTTTTGACCCATCGTTTTAGCATTGGTATTGCATTTTTTGAATTTTTAGAGGCGGTGAGACAATTTTTTTTATTAAAAAGCTGACTTTTATGTCTGAATGTGCACCATTTTGGAAAGCGCTTAAATTTTCGAAAAAAGGTAGGTCAAACAGAAAATAACTTAGTTTAGGAATTTTCCATGACGGGTAAGCTACCAAGCACCAGTCAATGGTGACGCAATTTTTTATATAATCCGTTTCAAGGAGCCGGATAGCGTTTAGAAGTTACAGAATACAGGTTCCACACATTCAAAGCTTTGCCTTTGACATTTACTTACTTTTTTAAAATTCGTGAATTTTGCATCTGAACAATTTCGGACTTCCGGACCGGAATCGGACCGGAACCGGAACAGAGCTAAATCGGACCGGAACGAAATCGGACCTAAAAAGTTCGTTCCGATTTTTTACCGGACCGGACCGGACCGGAACCCGGACTTCAATTTTCGTTCCGATGTCGAACACTATCAGCTCTTTTACGATGAACTGAAGTCCATTGTCCATTGTAGCATGCATGCTGAGACTGCGGCAAGCTATCATGGGACTTAATGAAGGACAAAATCCGCCTGGTGAAGCACTGGTTTTCACACGAATGCCAATGAAACAGATCCCTTGCCAAGTCATGACCTTTTATCACGAACCCATCCCCAAAAACAAACTCTAATCTGCTACAAATCCTACCGCGAGCCAGAGCATGAAGAATTTAACCACTGGATTTGGCTGGAATCGACCTTCTTCGAAGCTTATTCATCATCGAGTCAGACACATGTATCGCATTTCGTCACCACCCGGCCGCACAGCCCACTCGACCGGATTCTAGCATTTGTTTATTGTTTGAGGCTTCTGTTGGGCTCCCCACTTGCTCGGTAACACTTGTAGCCATTCCGAGACAGATTTGCCGTACAGTGTAGTATTCAGTTTTTTTTGCCGAAGCACAATCCGTGATGCTGAGATCAGCCTTGACTTTCCGAATGACCCTCAACCGCAAATGACGATCAAGAGTTCAACTCCAACATCTGGCCTGCGCCTTCTGGACAGCCCTGAGTGCTTCCTTGCATCTCTCAATTACTCACACCACACTTTTAGGATAATCCGTCACTCCCGCCAACTCCCCCCAAGTAACATTTTTGTTGTATAATAGCTTAGTAAACTATTGTACAGCTAATTCCCGTGGAACAAGTGCTTGATTAGCTATTGCACAACAAAAATGTTACGCACATAATTACTTTAATTTCTCCTGCTGCATGATGAATATCTCGAAATCACGTCACCATTAAACTGCGAAAAAATATACCGAGCAGAACTGTTTACAAATAACACAATGTTACCAAAAGTTAGCATCCACAGCCACTGGGAGCGCCGCTATCGCCAAAATGAAGTGCCCAATTTCTAAATGATCCCATCTTTACTATCAAACCGATTTAACAAATAAGCTATTCAATATGTCCCGCATTCATCCAAAAAAAATCTGGTCACTTTAGTTTATGCCGATACAACGACGCCCAACGTGAACATGCCGATGCTAATTATGTTATGTTAGGGACCAATTTTTTATGTAGGGCTAGGCTAGGGTTAGTTTTATTAGCTTTAAGTTAGAAAGTGGAGTAAATAGGGAAAAGAGTAAATATGAGAAAAGACGCGTTTTCACTGATAAGGAAAAATCGGTATCACCAAAGCCCTACCCAAACCTTCGTGATTTCCAAAGTTTCGCACTGGTGCCAGTGGGTTGGTAGAAGAGAACTGTCGTCCGGCATTATTACGACGTGTCCGGCCGACCGTAGCCTACCGGCTATCGCCAGATGAACGATGGGAATCTTGAAGCAGTGCCTGTAGCCTGTACACTGTTCAATTGATCTCTCGGTAGCTTTGTTGATATCTTTGCGTGAGAAAAAAGTGCTTCAGATCACCAGACATGGGGAAACTGCCAATTTTATACATCGCAGGCCGTTACTATTCGTGTCGGTGTACAGGCTATGGTTTTTCATCACCGGTCTATGCATTTATTCCCTGCCGACCTTGGGTTTATATTCCCGATTACGATTTTAATGTCCCGTGACGAATGTGTCGCTGTCATACCGAAGCTGTGCCTTCTCATCGTTGGGTCTACACTCGTGCGGATAGTGCACGTTGATGATGCTATAATTGAAGAAACAGTTGTTTATCCTTAATAGACACATCCTTTTGTTGATCTATCACGCGATCTTGCAATCTACCCAACATTACAAAGACCATTCCTAGGTTGTAGGTAGTGCCACCAACGCTCTGATAAACGGTCAATCGCGAAGTGAAACTACGGGTGGTCGACCTAAGCTAAGCTAAGCTAAGTACCACCACCGTTCTGATAAAAACTGGGTCTTTCCGCCGCTAATCTTCCAAACCTTCTTTCCTTTGTGATACATTTCTTACTGAACTGCGATGCCGAGTTTGCGTAGTTCAAGCTGCTCGAGCAGTACCCGATTACCACATACGAAATTCAGTAATATGTTCTTGGTTTGCCATTTAGTATTATATTTAGTATTTTAGGGCCACGTTACCGAGTCTCGTGATAGGGCTGACATCTTAGCTTTACTGTCGACACAATACATTTCTTAATGCAGCCGCACACTCCGGATCAAACGATGGTATGCGTCGTTCCTAACCTGGAGTACCGCCGCTCACTTGGTTATCGTCAAGCCGTCAAGAGCCGCCCCAACATGGGAACAGACGTTCAAGGCTGACAAGACTTTTTTGTTTCCTACTACAATTAGCATTCACATGAGTGTCTCCTTCCATATTGGTATATGACCATAGTTTCTGCTTGTATTTCAGTTAGTGTCATGAGAAGACAGGGATAGGTATTGCTGGTTAAGAGGCTAAAGACCACTATGGGGCCTATTTTATTCCTGCAGGTCCGCAAGGCACCGGCGGTATGCGTCATTTAGCCGTTCACCAACCATCATCAAAGTTGATCATCTACGAAACACTAACAAGAACGGTAGCCCCCTATGGTCACATGTGTGATGCTCGTGAAGGACCAGCGCCTTCTTAATTCCGTTGAACGGTAGGAATTGCGCAGATGAATGACCCAACACGCAGAATGTTTGGCTTCATCAGCTGCTAGAAAAACCACGTGATTCATCGTCTGCGTTGAGCTGGACATGTCGTTAGGATGCCGTACGATAGTCCTGTGTCCTGGTCCTTGAAAACGACGGAACGAGCCGAAGAGGTGCACAGCGGACATGTTGAATCGACCAAGGGAAAGCGGATTTGCGAATGCCATGAATTGGGGAATTGGGGAGTTGAATGGGGATGACGTCTGCGATACAGCGACGGCCACAGAAGCCTTTTTTTTGGTTATCTAACTAATCCGTACTGTAAAAGTGAAGTAAAGCATAAACCTATTAGGCGTTGTTCATGAATGCTACTCAAAGTGTTTCGCTTGATAATGCAATATATTTATTTTTATATTTTAGGATTGATACGGTCAAGAAGTTTCAATTAACGACCTCCATAAAATAGAAGATCTTTTTTTCAGTGCTTTAAATAAACTAATTTAAGATTATTCTTAGTCTTACCTCTATGGATGCTGCATTCGAATTTGATATTCAATTTTTTGCGATTATTCCGGCTTAGAGTAACTTAATTATCTAAATTGTTCTTCTTTAACGACAAATTCAAAATCGTCAAGTGAATTCATTGTCCTCTTCTGCGCGTTTTCATGACTTGAGCTAACATCGTTCGAATTGGCCCAGGATTCGCACGCGTAACTGCCGGGATTGCAGAGATTCGACCCTTCGCCACTATATTCTATCGGCGGTGAAGTGCTTGACTGGCTGCGACTGACCGATGACCGTGGCAGTGATGTCGGTGCATTCAGCGCTTTGTGAACATTTCGCACGTGCGAAAAATAATTCGATACCTTCCAATTGCCTCCGACCCGCTCCGGCCGGCAGGTAATATCGTTCCGCTCCGTGCAGAATACGCACCGTATACGAGCAACTAGACCGCTATCATCGGCATCCAGCACCTCCACCCGGACACCTGCAACACGGTTGCAAAAATCGATCTGCTCAACACTGCCGTCGCACCTATAAAGAAAAAAAATAGAATAACCATTTTTCAAAATAAAAAATAAGTTACCTTTCATTGTAAAAATCAATAATTTTTCTTTTCACTTCTGCTGCATTCGATTCATGGGACCCTTGCGACTGCCAGTCTCTTTCACGTTTCTCCGCAAATCGCAGGTAATAGTTGATACCTTTTCGCTGTATACACGCGGCAATAAGTTTCAAAATAGCACGTTCACCTGCCATAAATCTGAACCGCTCCGGAGCGTTTATGAATCTGCCGAAATATTTTTGCATCGAGGGATCCCGCGCCGGTTTTCCCATTATTTCCGGCAGTTGCCGTATGTCGGTTTCGATGGCCGTAATTTCCTCACTGCCGATGTATGCCAGGGCAGAGTTGATATATTCGGTCACCTCTAGAACGTGCCGTATGGTGTCCGGAATCCGGCCCACGTCTTTTGAGAGGCAATTCCAGAAGTGATCCTGCCAAAAAAAAGGATTAACATTTGATTTTTTGCAATGTTATTATGCTTACCATCGATTGTCCTGTAGCCATTACTGACTTTTATTTCTCAGCAGTCTACAATGCAGTTTATCGTAAATATTTTGCAGAAAAATCATCAACTAAAATTAGTTTGGTTTTAAATCGTTGAATCGAATAAAATCAGGTATGCAAATTATATTTAATTTTGCTTTATATGCTTTCATTCGTAAACAAAATGCGAAGTGCACGCTAAAAAGGTTTTACTTATGCAGGTACACTTGAAATTGACCCACGCACAACCCTGTGGTCGATACTTTGTTAAAACCCTGTTTGATCTGTTTGTGTCGTTTGTGTTTGAGACTGGCTGTCGTGCGGGTGCGAAGGAGATAAGCATAAAAAAACAAAAAGCATAGTTCTTTTGTCCGGTCTCCTCCCTTTGCATAAACGATTGAATTCGTCTGCGGCAGAGCAGCAGTCGCAGAGCAGTGCTAGAAGGCTAGATTGAGTTGAATTGAGAAGTAAGTAAAGCAGGTAAAGGTGAATCATCACGGTGCCAATTAATACGTATATAGCTTTGTTCGTCCAGTTTGATCGGTTAAGAATGTCCGCTTCCGGTGTGCTAAAGTCCGTTCGAGAGGACGATTTCTTGGAGTACTTTCTGTTTCCGACCGGTCTGGACCAAAAGGATGTTTCGCTGGAGAACAGTGAACCCCTGCTGGAGTGTCTCCAGGGAAAGGTCAATAAACTGGCAAAGGACTTCTGTCAGCGCTACATCTGGCATCGGGACGAGTTCAAGGTTGCTATGCGGAAGGGTGATCTCCAGCAGCGCATGTTGATCGAGGCGAATGGCTTCGAGAACGAGAATGGTAAATATTTTATTCATCATAAGTAATAAATTTTGTCAGCTAGTCAGTGCACTGCCATAAATAGTCGTCTAGTCGTCACCTCTATTTTGGCTGCAGTCTAGCTTTTTTGCATAGAAGATTGATTTTAAACTGCGTCTATTTTTAGTTCAGCTGCCACCTCATCTGCACGGAATAACGCATTATGGGGATAATGTACAGGATGAATGGTTTATTGTGTCGTTACTGTTTCATTTAACTCGCCAAATTCCGGAACTGGTGGTGCGAGTAGTGGATTCAGATGGAGAATTTTTACTGATTGAGGCGGCTGAACATTTGCCCCGTTGGGCAAATCCGGACCGATGCGAAGGTCGAGTTTTTATTTGCGATGGCGAATTACACTTGGTTGGCACGGAGGATCAGAACGAAGCGTTCCCAATGGAGCGTGTCTTTCGGGAGCTGAGCTCGGAATCTCGTTCCAAGTGGGTGGTTTCGAAGAGCATACAAACCTGTATTGATGAGCGGATTCGGGATTTTCCGGAAAAAATTGGGGACAATCTTCACCGAGCCACTCTTTATGTTCCTGTTGGAGTGGCGGCCGTTTTGGAAGAGAATCCCCGATTGATTTCTGCCGCGGTGTTGGCGTTCTGCAATCGTGATCCCATCGACTTGAAAGTGTGCCGGGCGATGCGGTATTTTCCTCCAGAGAGCTGTGTTTATACGAGTGTAGTGTTCACTAGATGTTTGTACGCGATGTTGTTGCACAGCAACTACCTTCCTGACAGAAGAACTGGTTGGAGTCTACCTTTGGCAAGCGATGCCAACTATAAGGCATATCTGTTGGGTTTGAAATTGGCTTGTGGCTTCGAAATATTAGCATCACAAGCACGGTCTGCCTCATCACTGGAAACGGACAAAGGGTGGAAAAATTATTTCGAATCTCTCAAGTCGAAAGGTTATTTTCAGGAAAATATCGAAGGATCTCAGGAGTATGTCCGTTTATTAAACGTAGCACAAAGTTATTATCGGGACCACAGTGACTCGATGAAGTTTACTCCGAAAATAGGAGAGGAAATTGTCTCCATTCTCAAACGCAACGACTACGATGCGGAGGAACTGCGGAAACAAGGACTCGATCTACCAACTCCAGACGATGACAGCTGGATTAACGTTTCTCCGGAAGAGTTGGACGAAATATTGACCAAAAGGTATGGCTCCCGAAAGCTATTTTCACTCAACGGCAACGTGGATGCTCAGGAGTTTTCCAGTATGGTGAGCGATTTTCTAGACAAAAAAAGCGAATTTGATGGCGTAGATCAAACAGATGCGCAGGTTGATCCGCTGTCGCCGGTCAGACCGAAACGTACCAAAAGCAAGTCAAAGACTGATGTTCAACCAATACCTCCACCTCTTCATCAACCGATCGACTTTGACCCGGATGCGTTCGGTGCCCATGTCAAGAATTTGCTAGACCTGGTCATACCGGAAGACCGGTGGGACTCGTCCGACAATTCGGACATGAGCGATTACGGCGAGGAAGACTATGATCAAAACATCGAGGAAATGTCCCCGACAAGAAGCGGCAGAGCCGCCAAGAATGCAATTCAAACGTACATGGACCAGATGGATCGAGAACTGGCTCAAACAACCATAGGAAAAAGTTTCGAAACCGAGCTTGGCGGTGCTGGGCCGGAAACTCGGACCGACTCGGATGATTTCGATGACATTGAAAGCTTCAAACCGGTCAACATCGATGTCAACACGCTCAGGAATATGATGGAAAGCTACCAGGCGCAGATTGGTGGCCCCGGACCGGCGGCCAATTTGCTCGGTTCCATGGGCGTGCAGATTTCGCGTGCTTCCAACGGGGAAACTTCGTCCGGGTCAAACGCACAGCGTGGAAGCACTCAGCAAACCGATGTGTGAACTACTGTCGTGCCATTCATGTTTTGTTCGGTATCTTACTTAACCCAGCATAGGCTTAAAGCTTCTCCTCTCCAGCTAATGCAATCAGTTAGGCGTTAGGTTATGGTTAAGAATTTATTAAATAAGACAAATATTGTTCGAATCAGGGGACCACCCGAGTGGTCCGTCATTGCTGAAGTTTATATGTATTGTTAGTCTAGTAGCTTTTTTTGAAAGACCTCATGACGCACCAAACGGAATACGAATGTTTTCTGTATTTTCGCACACGTACTGTTTAGACATTAGTTGTAAGAGATGCCATATAAGCTACCGTCTTCGTGTTGGTACGAAAAATAAGGTTACATTCTGAGGATTATAATAAAGATTTTAAGTCTATGCAGATCCCGATGCATTTTACGCGTTTAGGCAAATAAAAGAGCAGCTTGGAAGATTACTCTACTCTGGCAAATAAAATCCATGAAAAGACATTTTCTCGGTGTTTTAAACTATACATTACTTATAGGTAGAGGGTTTAGAATGAAAACTGGCCTTTACACTACCTCGAATAACATGTACCTCTAATTCTAAGTCTTTCAATTTCTATTTGTGGACTTCAAGGCGGCGTACGATTTAGTCAAATGAGAACTGAAGTTTTTAAAGCGTCTTAGTAGAGTACGAAACCTGGAATTAAATCAAAAGAAAACTTTTCTTTTTATTTAATTCCAAATGGAAACTGTTATTCAATATTGCCTTGGAAGGTGAAATACGAAGGGCGATCGTGGAAAGGAACGGGACTACCATCACGAAATCTCACATGCTTCTTGGAAAATGGAGTTTAGCGCCGACGCATGAACCACGAGCTGTGTCATATATACAAATATGCTGATATAGTGAACGTAGTACAATGTGGCAGTTTGAAGTGAGCTGAGCATGTGGCCAGAATGTCCGATGAAAGAGTAGCCAAAACTCTTCAGCAGAGAACCACGGAAAGGCGGTAGACTTCGGGACAGATCTCACATCCGATTGGATCTGCGCTATCGAGAACGATGCACGTTTCGCTGGTGTTCGAGGGGATTGGGGAACTACAGCCCAGGACCGACAGTACTGGAGGACCGTAATTCGTTTGGCGCAGGATCGAAAACGGACCTTCGTCACTAAAGTAAGTAAGTTATTCTAACTCTTTCAATATGCGTGAATGTCATTGGCTGGAGCAACGATTTATGAGCTAAATATTCTTTGTTCTCGTCGACGGCCTTAATCTAACTATCGTTTGAGGGGTTATACGGCATTCTCAAACATGTTCCGCTCATTGTATTCTACCTCTATCAACTTACTGAACACTTAAGGCTTGTTCGCGACAAAATCTGGACACCTCAATTTTGCAATAAAACAAATTTGCTAGAAGTTTAATCCATGAAACAATTTCATATCATTTATCATGGTGTATCTAGATATGGTGAAACGCTAATGTGAAATAGTAGGCGAAGTGGAGCATATGCTTTTGTTGTGCAGGGCAGGAGACGAAACGTTGCTCTGTGACGTAGGAAGTTTGCAGCTTTTTTTCGTTGCTTTGAGAATAAACAATAACCAAAGCAACGAGCAGCTTTGCAGCTATATTGACAACTGTAAACAGGTATCGCTTGCCGCATGTTGAAGCATTTTTTTTCGTTTTGGAAAAATTAAAACCAAGGTAAGTACGTAATATTGTACTAATATTCCCAAGCGAGTCTAATGCATACTTTTTAGATGCCTTGTTTCTGCGCGGTAGTGGGATGCGGCAACAAACTGTCCCGTAACCCAGACGTCACGTATCATCATTTTCCACGAAACACAGAACGGCTGAGGTACTGGATAAGATTTTGCGGTCGTGAAGATCGTTGGATCCCGCAGAAGAATCAGGGAATTTGTTCGTGTCATTTCAACGAGAACAGTTATGATATTAGCTATAAACTGCGACACGAACTAATTGGTGCTAAAATGCGCCGAACATTGAATGCAAATGGTAGTATAAAAACTATTTTAAGAGGAGTAAACTTTAATTAACACCCTTTCCAGCAATACCGGGTAATATCAGTATTCAAGATACAACAGTAGATCAAGTACAAGAAACACTTTTAGGAGACATTGAGATGGCTGAGGATACGTCCCACGGTTTGTAAACGTTTTACATACAAAAAGTGCATACGTCCGCAGCCTTTACGAGTTAGCACTTTTATAGGACTCTATGTTTTATAATTACTCGTTCCTACCTGTTAGACCGCTGTCCGTTCATCTGCATATGCATGTTCGCTTGCATATGCTGGATAAGCCTATTAAGCCCAACCATTATTCGAATTGGTATTGCAAATGTAATACAAGTTCATTTTTAATTCAAGTATGTCAGACAAGCAGTGAAAAGAAGAGCCACTGCTCTTTGACATTTAACAATTTTTTCGCGATCTATGCGGCTTTCGTAGTTTGGCTACTGTAATATGCACTAGAACTGAACTGTGTAGTGGCTTCGTCCGCTGGGAGGATCGAACTTTTAAGCTGTCCTACTAATTTCCAATAGATTACGTTAAAATATGTTAGAGGTAGACAGTAAAGTAGAGATAATTGGTAATAAATGTTTGTATTGATACAAGTAAAATTAACAATAATTTATATATTATGTATTATTAACAAGCGCTTGTGAAATGCATGGACATATGATGCAAATGACGCGACTTATATGATGATAAGTTTTCGTTTTTTCACCGGCCGTATACTTATAATGTATATGTCGATTAATATGTAGAAACAATAAAAATATTATTTATTCAAATGCATATACCGCTGTTGTCATATTATCTTTTCCAACATTTATAGAATCAAGCCTAAAATGTTTTGAAGACGTGGATTGCGCAGCAATCAATGAAGCTAATAAGCCCGAAAATAGTCCGCTGGTAATACGAGCATTGCAGTCAAATTCCGCGGAATCTGAGCTCGAATTAGCATATCGCACTATCAGGAATCAGGCACAGCAAATAATCGAACTTAAAGAAGTAAACCAAAGTTTGAAATTGCAGTTGGATAAAAAACGAAGCACTGAAGAGAAGTTGACAAATGAGCTTAGTTTGGCAAAACTTCAAATTCAGCAACAACAACAATTCATCACAGATTTGAAACTTGCGAACTCCAATCTGGCTAGCCAACATGTTTCTGAAGGAAAAGCCTTTAGAAAACAACTCTATAATATGGAGAAGCAGATACGAATTTGTGAACTGCAACATATGGATCATACACAATTTGTTAAACAAATGAAACTGTCCTTAAGAGAAGTACTATCGGAGAATCAAGTGGATGTTATCCTTGGAAGGAAGCAACGTGTTCACTGGACTTCTGAGGAAATATCGAAAGCATTTGCTATTCGCGTTTTAAGTAAACGTTGTTATGTGCACTTGAGAAACGAATTAAAGTATCCTTTACCGGGTATTTCTACGCTTCAGGACTATGCAAGACGGATAGATTTGAAGAACGGTTTATTGCGAGATGTATTACGAGCTATGGATATAGTTGGTCAAGGACTACAACCTCAGGAGTTAGCTTGCATTATTACATTCGATGAGATGAGCTTACGAAAAATTATGGAATACGATCAACAGGCAGACGAAATCGTTGGCCCTTACACTCATGCTCAGATCGTAATGGTGCGTGGCTTATTCAGTAAATGGAAGCAAGTGATTTTTGTAGCCTTTGACCAACCGATAACGGAAGATATTTTGAACAATATTATAAAAGAACTACATAACATTCGCTACAATGTTGTTGGTATTACATCGGATAACGGGCCGGACAATATTTCCCTGCGCAATAGAATGGGAATTACGATTGAACATACGCACTTCGACCACCCAGTAACTCAAGAAAAAATCTACGTTTTCGGAGACGCTCCACATAATCTCAAGTTAGTTAGAAATTGGTTTGTGGGCGAAGGAATTGTTTGGAAAAATCGTACGTTAAATACTAGGCTTTTACGTACCCTTATTGATGAACGAGCAAACTGCGAACTAACGCCAATCTTTGCTCTCAATAATGGGCATCTGGAGCTGTCTCCAGCTGAGAAGCAGAACGTATCGAAGGCAGCAAAACTACTTTCGCATACTACAGCAGCTGCTTTGAGAGAGCGATTCCAGGACACGGAAGACATGATAGAGGCTCGACGTTTTCAATTCATTTAAGGTGAGATGCGTTTTCATTAAGTTTTCAAACTTCAAAAACAGTTTTTTGGCGCAAAATGAAAGTTCTGTTTTTTGATATGCATTTACTGCATTTATCTTGCCGCTCTGTGCACAGAGCAAAGAATATATTTTCGTAAACAGAAATTTTATTTCAATTAAAAAACTGCTCCTAAAAATCATAAAATCATTGATGCCTCATTTCTCCGTAAGGCTTTTGACAAAATAGAGTTAAAACAATCATATAAAGCAACTGGACAACAATTGGAAACTCTCGATAACATGTGGGAATTAATGTTCGAATCTCGAGGAATCAGAAAAGGCGGAGTGATATGCAAATCGCTGGCAGTGTTTCAAAAGTCTATTTTAATGTCCATTGTATCGCTCAAAGGCCTGTTTACTGACATGGAAAAGAAATATGCAATAAAGTTTGTTTCAACATATAAGGTAAATATTTCCGTTCTGCACATCATTATCTTACAGATGATAATGTGATAGTTATGCATGTTTGCAATTTAAATGTAAATAAATGTTGTTTTCTAAGCTAAATCAAGACTTGCTCGAGAATCTAATATCGCAGATTAGAACCAGAGGAGGGTTGGATGATAGGCCTGCTCCGCTACAAGTTTTATACCGATTACGTCTGATTATTCTGGGTAAAAATCCAGGAATTACTCACCGGAACTCGAACACTATAGATCAGGATCAGAAATGTGAAGAGCGGGATGAATTTATAACGGCGCAACTGTTTATAAAAGCCAACGTAGTTCCTAGTGTTCCTGAAGAACTAAGAACTACGTTGATGAGTTTGCATTAGTTGATTCCTCGTTGGTTCCAAATGCAGTGATTGTACCGAACGATAGCAATGACGATCAGCTACCAGAATCGCTAATGTCAGGCCAGGAACAAGACGGTTTTATCTATATCTTGGGGTGGATAGCTTACAAGCTCCGTAGTTCACACCCGGAACTTGGTGATAAAACGGCAAACATTAGTATGTTGAATAAGGGAAATATACCATCGTTCTTAGCACGGCTTTCGTATGGTGGCCTCACCGTTCCGTCTCCTGAGTTTGAATCCATTGGCAAAGCAATGGAAAAAATTTTCATTCTTTGCCAAGGGACATCCGGATTCAAATTCAAAACAGAAGTATTAGCCACTGTTGAACGTCGAATTGCGGAACAACACCCTAACTTCGATAAAACCATTATACAAAAATTCGTCAAAATACGCACCATTGTGCGAATGCGATACGGAAATCTCATAAAACAGGGCTTATTGAAACCAGAAGAGAAAGCAAACGATGAAGGACCTTCCAAAAAGATTCAGCGAAAACGAATTCTCAGTAAAAGTTGCACGGCTAGGAAATACAAAAAATTAAGTTCTCAGTAATCATGTGAGTAAAGGAGATATTTTTGGCAATAAAGTCAGTTAATCTTCATTTTTCAGGTACTCTGCCTCCTTAAACAACTATAATATTATAATATTAAAAATGAATCGATATTTATTTGATAAGTATTCTATCTTACCGGTGAGTAGTGGGAAAATGAATTTAAAGGCCCACAAATTAATTAGTTTCTTATTTAGGGAAATTACCGGAAACTGTACGTGTACCTATTGGAATCTGTTTTACCTGTTTTTTATATTCAGCAACGATTCATTAGCATTATCATTGGCATTAGCATTATGTTCGCACTATGGGTATTGTCGGTAAGTTGCAGGAGAGTAACTTCGAACGCTTCTGAACTAACTCTGTTTTTGTTTAAGGAAGTTATCGGAAACTGTAAGTGTGCCTACTGGAAATTGTTTTACCTGTTATTTGATATTCAGCAACGATTAGCATTAGAATTATGTTCGCACAACGAGTATTGTCGGTAAGTTGTGGGAGAGTAACCTTGAAGGCTTCTGAGCTAATTCTATTTTTGTTTAAGGAAGTTACCGTACCGTAGAAGTGGTGATCGCGAACAACAACACTAGTATGGAGACCCAAGCGGGAAATTGGGACTAGTTTGCACTTCGCAAAACGCTACGATCAAGAAGCACACCCCGCCATACGAAGGTGACAGTGTACAAAACTCTCATCAAACCGGTAGTTCTTTAAGCTGAACTCGAAGCTGTGACGATGCCCACGGAGGATACACGCGCCCTTTTCGTGCTCGAGCGGACGTTGCTGCGGATGATATTTGGCGGAGTACAAACTGGAAGCGGAGAGTAATTTGTAATTTATTCATAATTTGACAGAAAGCTGCCAGTTACATAAATTTTTTTACACCAGTCACGGAGAGTAGCGGAGGATTTGAATCAAGAGTTACGGCCCTGCTTGAAGAGATTTCCATCTGGCATCTATGGTACATCTGGCGAAAGTCGGTAGATTACGGCCGGCCAACGAAAACAGTTTTCTTCACCAACCCCACTGTAACCAGGAACAGAGGAGCTCAGCTAGTGATGTCCGTTAATCATTCGAAGAGAACCGGTTAATAATAAATTGATAATTATAATATAATATAAATATATATTCCATGCGTTTCACTTTTTAATACTAGCCTGTTCGAAAATGTATTGTTTACTTCTATCAAAGGTGATAACTGATTTACTTCGTCCAAATTGCAAAGCTATCTTCGATGCACGTGTTTTAGACTGTAAGCTTTTACAAACGAGATGCCTACGTCACAGGTTTTTGAAGCTTTTTTTAAATGACTGCTTTTGCTTTTTAGCATACCGTTTCACCATGTCTAGATACACCATGATCATTTATGTGTGTATCGTTAATAATTATCGAACAAATTAACATTACTTATTTGGTCTGTATGAAAAATTGGCGAGCTTTGAAGTTTACCCTTGCCATGAGGGTCAGTGCAGACTTGTTGGCAACCAATTTAGCTGCGTTTGTCCAAGTTTTTCGAAATTTATCTATAGTTGTTTCTTGTTGTTTGTGCTGGGACAGCTCTCTCTTCACCAAGGCCGAATACCGCTCGATGGGGCGTAACTCTGGACAGTTAGGTGGATTCGCCTCCTTCGGTACAATATGGACTCCATTAGCATCATGCCATTCCAAAACATCTTTGGCGTAGTGACAGGATGCCAAATCAGGCCAACACAGCGAGGGTACATCATGGCTGTGTAGGAACGGTAACAATCGTTTCTGCAGGCATTCTTCACGGTATATTTCCTTGTTAGCCATTCCCGTAGTGAGGTAACTTTTGCTTGCTCGACCACAGCTACATATGGCCTGCCATACTAAATATTTTTGGGGGAACTTGGCTTTCTTCTTTGTCCTAAAATGCTCTGCAACGCCATTTCGTTTCAAGGCATGGAAACTTCGTTAAATATTCGCGATAAAGCTTACGAGCGCGTGTTTTGGCCGTCGTATTTTGCTTATCATTACGGTTTGGCACATTCCTCACCTTGAAAGACTTCATGCCTTGTCGTTGCTTAGAAGTGTGCACGAATGCTGGCGACATTTTTATTTTACGAGCAACGGTACGTACAGAAAGATCTGGTTTCCTCCTTAATATTTGTTTTACCTTAGCATCCCTTCTTCCTAGCTGTTGTCAAGCGAGTATCGAACGATTTTAAAACACTGTGAACAGTGCTTGTAATATAAACAAGTGTTATATTTTCAGAAAGAACAGACATACGTCTACCACTCTGCAAAATATTTCACTCATTGTTAATGTATTTCCTAAGCTGTATGTGTTTGGGGGTGTCCAACTTTGTCGCGAACAAGCCTTACTTATTTAGTTGGCCTAACGTCATCAGCTTGTTCCTACCGGATTCGATGCGAAAACAATTTTTGCAGGATAGTTGCCGGCATTCTAGCAACATGTCCTGCCCAACGCATCCATCTAGCTTTAACTACTTTTTGAATACTGGGTTCATTCTTCGCCTCCATACACCGTTCTCTTGCACGCTGCCAAAAATGATGCCGTTCAAAAACTCCAAGTGCTGTAAGCCCTCTTCGAGTACTGTCCACGCTTCGTTCCCGTATAGGACAACCGGTCTAATTAGCGTTCTATACAATGTGCAGTCCGTTGTGTTTGTGGAGTCCGTAATAGGCCCGACTACCGCCGATAATACGCCTTTTGATCTAACGGCTGGTGTTGTTGTCCTCTGTTGCCCGTGAGCCAAGACATGCGAACTCGTTGACTACCTCAAACTCATCCCCGTTAATTACCATGGTACTGCCTAAGCGGGCCCTGTCATGCTCGGTTCTGCCCGCCAGCATATACTTCATTTTAGACGTATTTATTTTCAACCCAATCTTCTCTGCTTCGTGTATTAGTCTGGTGTACTGATATTACACCGCCTCAAATGTTCTGCCGACAGCATCCACCCCGTCGGTAAAGCAGATAAATTAACGATAAATAATTAATTTGAAGATAAATAATTGAAAATCGTCGCTCGTCTTACACCTTCAAGCGCAAAGTTGAATAGCAGGTAGGAAAGACCATCTACCTCTGGCATTCGAATGGGTCTGAAAATCCACCAGAGATTCTCACACAGGGACTGGTTTCCATCCATCGTAGCCTTGATAAGTCTAGTAAGCTTATCCGGAAAGCCGTTTTCGTCCAAAATTTTCCATAGCCCTTATCGGTTTATACTATCATATGCGGCTTTGAAATCAATGAACAGGTGATGCGTGGTAACTCGAAATGCGCGGTACTTCTGGACGATCTGCTGCAGGGTGATGATTTGGTTCGTTGATAGACCGACCCTCCTTGAAGCCGGCATAATAATTTCCCACAAATCTGGGCCGAAATGAGATATCGTGTATCGTCAGTACGGCTGTGTTGATTCGTTCTGAGGGTCACAACTGGACCAGAGTCAAGAGGGGCCCTGTCGTGTGCGCCAGTTGAACTCCGACAGCTGACTGATGAACTTTGGAGTACTGGACTGGACTGGTCAGCTATGCCCTTCAGCGGCGTCTTGTCATTCATTCTGATACCATTAAGATGTCGAGAAATATTTTATCAATAGGCGAATATCACCATTGATGGAAGCATTTTCTTCTTCGACTAGGCAGTTAGTCCTGGGTCTCTTATCTTGTCTACAAGTCTTTTTACCCTTGTTCGACTTCATCCGAACGGAATAATTTTTAAAGTGAAAATTTCTGACAGTTGTTAACCCGCGCCTACTTGATTACATTTGTATGCCCCTCAGTAGTGATCTAGATAAGCTACGAAAGCGTTCAAAAGTAATGCGTTTCAAAGCAACGTGTATAAAAGCAAACGCTTCAGCAGCAGCAGCAGGAAAGAAAGATCGCGAAAAGGAAGCTTGTAGAAGATTCTAGGAATTCGCTATGTAAGCACAAATCGATCTCTTGTACTCTCATGGAACTGCCATATGGAAAGTTTGTGGAGATTTGGTGCAAAGTTTTGTCTATCCTTTTCACTCTTTAACAAACCTGTGCACAGACTTCACAAATAGAACAAACTTGGGAAGGTGGCAGCACCGTTTCGCGCACATAGCGAATAAAATTAGGCAACAGTGCATTCCGATTAGTACAAATAGAAGTGTCGAGCGTAAAGAGCATTCATTCGTGAAAAAGTTCCGTTACCGTTCATTCGTAAAGTTGTACTCGCGTTTAAATCGAATTAAGTTGTCGCGTTGTGAATTAAAGTATATTTGAATGAATAAAACGTGTACCAGTGAAAAACACAAAAAGTTAATGAAAATGAAAAAAGAAATCTCTCTGGATTATTGGCAACGACCTTTAGCATGAAAACACGGACACGAATCGGAACACTTGAAAGGGAAGCTCGCCTGAAGCTTGAAATCCTGGGGCTGAGCGAGGTCCGCTGGCTGGGCACTGGCGAACACAGGACATCATCCGGGCAAGTCTTGCTCTACTCTGGCATGCGAGGTGAAAATGCTACTCGAGAAAGAGGAGTTGGATTCTTACTGAGCTCAGGGGCACATGCGGCCCTGATGAAGTGGGAACCGATAAACGAGCGAATAATCGTTGCCAGACTCAGAACACGAGTTCGAAACCTTACAGCTATCCAGTGCTATGCGCCAACAGCTGCTGCCGACCGAAAGAGAGCTTTTACAGCCAGCTGAACAGCGTGGTTGAGAAAATCCTGAAGGGGGACATCCAAATCCACTTGGGCGACTCCAACCCGAAGATTGGCTCAAACTACGCGGGCCTTGAACGCGTCATGGGACGCCATGGCCTGGGAGAGATGCGCGAAAACGGAGAGCTGTTTACAGAATTGGTAATAACAACATGGTCATTGGTGGATCGCTCTTTCCCCATAGACCAGTACATAAGGTCACGTGGGTTTCCCCTGACGGCCGAACACAACCCAAGTAGCACTTGTAACCAATCATAAAAATAAAAAAATACAAAAAGGTTGCACAGCAGTTACATTTAGGATACTTGTAACGAGTTAGGTTACATAAAATTAAAAATAGTTACTTTTTAGTTTTCTAGTGACAAAAATCTCAAAAAGTTACCAGGTAGTTACCAAATGACCAAATTGAAACCTTTTTTTCGAACTGTCATCAACTTGCTGGTCGCAAAACAGTTAATTTTCCGTTACGAGCAGTTACGAAGTCAAAAAAAGTCGGCTAGTAACATTTTCGCAACAGTTTGTTCACTGTTCCTTGTAAACACAACGGATTAAGGAAAAACTAGACCTGAAGAATATTGCTAATGGTAGAGATAAACAATTGGTACACGGGTTGTGAAATGCTCTTGTGAATGCGTTTATTTACTTAATTGATGGTACTTGGAATCTTCTCCGCCCAGACATTGGTATTAAGTAAACAAATGATGATTATTCTCAAACGTCAAAACGATCAAGTTACATCGAAACGAAACCGGCAATGAAATTAGGTTACAGTGTAACTTAGAAATGACGACATAAGAAATAAGTGACTACAACAGATTTAATATTGGTTACCGTATAACCGATACCGTAACCAGGTCGAAGGCTAAGGTTACGTACAACTAGAATGTAACTGAAATGTAACCTTCTATGATTAACACTGGTGGTAACTGTTTTATTCAAACTGAAACTATTCTTTGATATTAAATTAACACTTTCTTTTCACAACAATCACTAAAAATACCTTTTCCCGATATCAACAATGTGAACAATGAACAATGGCTGCTTAAAATCATTTCATGCAATATGCCGAAAACGATACAAAACTTCAAGGACGATGGTGTAGTAGTTAGAACCAAAAGCAAAATGGCTATGAATTTTACTGTGATAGAAGTGATAGCGAAAACAACTTGATTTTTAATGGTTTCTAGGTGAATGCTCCACTAATTCATTATTGCTAAGAATAAATTTAAAAAATCAAAAAATTAAAATTTGAATTTTTATATTTGATTTACAAAACATCAATTTTTCAAAGAAGTAAGTAACGAAAAGCTATATTAAATAAGAGCGCGTGAATTTTTCAAAGCTAGAATCATGCATTTCACCATAAATTTGAAACTGCATTAAAATTTGTGTTGAAATAATAATTTATACACTCTTCTATATTCAAAAGTTAAATTTACTGCTTGACGTTGACAGCCATAGATTGAAATAATAAACCTGCTACATTTTCGCTATGCAATAAAAGTTACAAGATAACTAATTTGCCACCAATTGAAAGTCAATTTACAGTTTATGTGTAACTTCAATAGTAACCATTTTGTAACTATACATGTTACATATTGGTTATTGAGTAACTGTTAATGCAACCAGATTTAGTTACATAAGTTGCGCTATTTCGGTTACACAACTGTTATATTTTAGGTTACTGTAACCGAAGTTTTACATTTAAATTTGTCGCATATCAGCCGCTGCGACTCAATTGTGACAACGTGTGCTACTTGGGAAAACCAAATCGACCACATCTGCATCAGCCAAAAATGGCGAAGGAGCCTTCTTGATGTACGCAACAAACGCAGCGCTGATATCGCATCCGACCATCATCTTGTTATCGGCGAAATACGTTTGCGCGTCACACGTGTCCAACGACGGTAGGAAAAAGTTGGATGCCGCTACGACGTCCGCCGATTGGAGAATCCTGAGGTGAAAAGGGCCTTTGTCGAACAACTTGAATCCCGAGCCTCGGAGTTGCCACCTGGTGGATCCGTCGAAGAGCAATGGACCGGCATCAAGAACGCCTTCATCACAACCAGTGATGAAACCCTCGGCAAAGCGCGCAGCGGACGGAGGGAGTGGATCTCGGATGAAACTTGGAGGAAGATCGACGAGCGGAGAGAGACGAAAGCCGGTATTAAGCGAGCGCGAACCAGACCGGCAAGGACAGCTGTCCGTTAACGATACGCCGAACTGGAAAGGGCTGTTAAACGTGCTTGTAGGCGGGACAAGAGAGCCTGGACTAACTCCCTAGCCGAACAGGGGGAAACCGCTGCCGCCAATGGTGATATTCGTTTATTATATGATATTTCTCTCCGCCTTAGTGGTGCCAGAATGAATACAAAGATGCCGCTAAAGGACAGAGCTGGTCAGTTACTGACTGACCGTACAGAACAGCTTAAGCGATGAACTGAACATTTTGAACAACTCTTCCGAGTTTCAAATGTCAGAGACCAACAAAACCAGCAGCGTATGACGCCTACAGTTCGTCGAATTAATCGTGTCAACTCGGAGGCGCCGTCGCTGGATGAAATTGTGGCAGCCATCAAGAGTATGAAATCCAATAGAGGGCCAGGGATAGACTGTATTTCAGCCGAAATGCACAAAGCTGACCCATCTTTGTCAGCCCAGATGATCCGCCATATATGGGAAGCAATATATGGGAAACCGCAACTTTTTCGGTGGACTGGATGCAGGGCATATTGGCCAAAGTCCCTAAGAAAGGAAATCTAACTGAATGCGGTAACTGGCGTGGCATCACGTTGCTCTGTATTACTCTCAAAGTACTCTGTAAGGTAATCTTCAACCGGATTCAGGAGAAGATCGACGCTACTCTCCGGCAGCAGCAAGCTGTATTCCGTGCTGCCCGATCATGTGTAGATCATATCACAACGCTCCGCATAATGTTGGAGCAGATCAACGAATTGCAGGACTCTATTCTGCTGGTGTTCGTTGACTTCGAAAAGGCGTTCTACCGACTCAGCCACGAAAACATATGGGGTGCACTTAGGCATAGAGGAGTTCCAGATAAGCTAGTCCATCTCATCGAGGCTCAGTACGAGGCATTTTCGAGGAAGGTTTTGCCCGGCGGCATCTTGTCCGACCCCATAAGGGTTACTACTGGCGTGAGACAGGGCTGCATTTTATCACAGCCTCTGTTTCTCATCGTTATGGATGAGTTGGAGCAATTGACAGTAGACCAAATCGAGGATTGCCTTGGAATCCTCTAACGATGGAGCAGCTAAATGACCTCGACCTAGCCGACGACATTGTCTTGCTCGTATAACGCCGAAACGATATGCAGAGCAAGTTAGATGACCTCTCCGACAGCTCCCAGGCAGCAGGTCTCACAGTCAATGTAGCGAAAATTAAGACTATGGTAGTAAGCACTGACAATTCCACCAACTTCACAGTAGCGGGACAACAAGTTGAGCAGGTAGACGCCTTTCAATATCTTGGATGCCAAACAACGCCCGATGGCGGTACCAAGACTGATATCGCCACACGGATTAGGAAGGCCAGTGGTGCCTTTGCAGGTCTGCGAAACATTGGGCGCTCAAATGTTAAATTCAAATGTTAAATCCGTACTGCTGTATGCCTGCGAAACGTGGTGCGTCTCAGCGGAGATAACGCAAAAACTGCAGGTATTCATTAACCGGTGCCCGGTGGCCTGATAACTGGATATCCAATGAGGAACCCCATCGTCGGTGTCATCAACGGCCGATAGCCACAGAAATTCGTGAACGTAGGTGGAAGTGGATCGGATACACCTTGAGGAAAGGAGCGAACGAGGTCAGCGTAGAAAAGGAAGACCGCTGTAGACGAGAACCTATTCTGGCGACAGGTAAAAGCCATGGCAGGTAACCATCAGCCCTAGAGATCTCTGATTTTATCCCTATGTTCTGCCGGACCGTAAGTAAGTAAGTAAGTAAGATATCTGGCGGAGTACAAACTGAAAGTGTAGAGTGGCGAAGGCGTATGAATCACGAGCTACAGGTACTGCTTGTACATCTGACGAAAGTCGCTAGGCTAAGGTGGGTCGGAGACGTCGTAAGGATGCCAGACGACAGTGCGACGAAAACGGTTCTCTCAAACAACCCCATCGGCATGCCGCAGCGCCACAACCAGAGGAGCTCAACGTGCAAGCTGGCTCGACCAGGTCGAAAAGGACTTACGAGTTCTGAGACTCCTGGAGTCCTGGAAAATTTGCGACGAGTGGCCCAAGATCGAGTTGAATTGAAACGACTGTTTGAAGCAGCACAAGGCACTGCGGCGCTATGCTGCTGCTGACGATGAACATGGTTATGAACATTGATGCGTGTTGTACGTAAGACCACAAATAATATTAATAGACAGTTTAATTTACGGAAATTTTGGACCGATATTATAAGATAATTTTGTCATATTGTTGGGAATATTTGTTAGCAAAAACTTTATCTGAAGGTGCAGGTGGGTTATTGGTAACATCCATATTATACGGACAACGCAAAACAAACTGACCTTATGTTGAATAGTAAATAATTTAGAGAAATATTATTTAGTAAAATCATTTTATTTACGAATTCATTTTGTTATGTACATTATTTGTTTATTACAATTTTGTAAAAAAAATATTCGAGCATTTTTGTTAATATTATTTCATTTTAATTAGATTACAAAAAAATAATATTGCTTCCATTAGATTTCATTCTATTTTTGTCTCCGTGCTTACGGTTAAAAGTAAAATCATTATTCTACGGACTGATTTTTTTGTTTTGTTTTACAGTATAGATTAAAATTACACTTCGTTAAGCTTAACAGAAATCCTTTAAATTAAATCATTTAGTAACGATCGTTTCCACTTGCTACGCTTGCACTGGTTACTTTAAACTCGATTTAGCTGCTGCGAAAAAGTACGAAAAAATAATTTTCAAATCTGTCAATATTTCGCGCTTTCGTTCTTAGTATCGGGTTATTTCCCGGTCGGAGTATTTCCCGCTCATTTTGCTAACCGAAAACCGATCGGAGTATCGGTCACGTTCGTCGAAACGATCCGTCTTGTAGTCGATCTCGTGCGGCGTGTAGCCGATGCTTTTCTGCCAGTGCTTCGTCCAGTAGAGGTCTTCGTTGCGCAACTGATCCGGTGTTTTAGCATCGCGGCACACTATCACGCAGTAGATCATACTGCCGACGAGCGTGGCGAAGCCAAAGATCAGGAAGATTACTCCCAGTATCCTGGTTCGAGGGGAGACGCGGTTAGTGTTGGTAGTATTAAAAATAGGCTTTGGGGCTTACCATACGAAGAGGGGTTCCATAAATTGCATCACTATCACGAAACCGAGAGTGACCAAGATCAGACCCAAATTCAGGAGTAACATCAGACAGCAGACACCTTTTACATTCGGACAGAACGGATTCGGTGCGGACATCGCCTCGACCTTAGCACCATGGCGCCGTGAGCTGCGACCCGTTTTCGCCGTACTGGCAACACTGTACACGCTGCGGGGTCCACGCGATGAATGGTGATTCCGGTGGGCACTGTAACGACTAAAGGACAAAATTGATGAGCCGCTCCGAGTGTGGGATTCTGCGAGCTTACCTAATTTCCGATGGAGCTTTGTAAGCTGCCGACGTAACGTAGATGTCGCTTCCCGTTTCACCGCCGTGATCATAGCTGAGAGCCGACGGCGCCCGCGGAGGGGCGCGCGTCGGTGGACTAGAGAGTGGCCGTGGACCTCCGGCGGGTCCGTTGGCTGCCGTTCCGTTCTGCTGGAACTTTTCGTTCGATCGGGACTTCCGCGAGGGGGCGGTCGGCGGTGTGGCCCGTTCGTTGTTAACCGTAAACTCCGACACCGTTCGGTCCGAGGCCGCCCGTTGGCTGTCCTCGCCGTCGGTCGAGTAACCCCGGTTGGCCTGTGCGTACGGTAGATCTACCGTATCGCGTCCGCCATGGTTTGCGATGTAATGGTTGCCCTTAACCCTAGGGAGGGGATGAAAAGCAATTAGTAAAATTCACGTAAATGTTAAAATTTCTTATGGCATTAGTCTTTCCAACAGACGAAAGAATTGGTGGTAGAAAGTAATGAAACATAAGTGTTGATAGTATCTCCAGGGCGAGACAAGGCGTGAAGGAGAAAGAACGGAAAATTAGATTGAAGCAACACTTCAAGGTTCTTAGTGCCTTCCTTTTCACCAAACTAAGAGATCTCAGTGAAATAAAAGTGAATTGTTACATCGCCCAGTGCCCGGAGCAGTCATTTCTGTTGTGGTGCTCTGACATTAATTAAAACTGTCATTGAGGTAAGCTTTCAATTCTAACAAATTTTATGACAAAAGCCGGACAAATCGAACACTAATGATTTTTTTTTAATTATTGAGCCCGAGGCCCCCTGCTGACTGCACCGACCCTGGTTAGAATTCACTTTCATTTCCACATAACCGTCGTCGTCGTCGTCACCGGTAGACTCACTTTTTGACCGTCCGCTCATGGATGTTTTTCAGCATTTTTCCACGGGTATATCGGGTGGCTCGGGGTTCGTTGATGGAGAAGAAAATGGCGCGAAGCACGAAGACGGAGCGGTAGTTAAACGCTAGTAATTATTTTATTGCCGCTGGAGGTTCGCTGCTCTCCTTGGTCAGCGAGTGATTTTCTTCGCGTGCTGTGGTCAGTCAGTGGTGGCTACTCAGTTCCGATCGTCATAAACAACATGTTCCGTGGTGGCGGTGGCAGCGGCAGCGTCTCGATGGAGGAAGCGAGGGCGCGTTTTCACTGATCTTGACGGGCTTTTCTTCTCGGGCACGAGCTGGGGCTGGGCTGGGCTGGGTTGGAAGGTCAACGCGGTGCCACCGCTGATCGCATTGTTTCGCTCGAACCGGAGATTTTTTTTTTTCCTTTATTTTCGTTCACTGCCGTTCGATCTGCAATCCGATATTTGCCGGTGTGCCGCGAGGATGGAGAAAAAATCGAGCGCGCATTGATGGATGAATGTTTTGCAAAGCGGGGCAAATCGATGGCGCAGCTTCAATCGACGGTGCGGGGTAAATCTGAAAGTGAAATGGAGATGAGAATCGATTACAGACGTTATTATTTGATTTGCTAATAAGCAACCGTGAACGAGGAGAGGATAGCGGGTGCAGCGGGGTACGTTCAATAATATTGCGGCGGATGTTATGAAATGATTTTGATAGATTTGTTTTACGAGCGTAATTTGTTTATTTAACTTTAATCTTTAGCAATCAAGAGATTGTAATTTATATTAGAGAGAGAGAGAGCAAATCTGCAATTTGAATAAAATAAATTATTGAGAAATTGCAATTACTTGATAACTTAGCTACAAAAGTGTATGTTTACTCGTTTTAACAGCAGGAAACTAAACCTAAAGATCGTATTTATAAGCATTAAAGCTTAATTTTATATCGACTGGAATTGTATTTTACTTTCTATAAAATATAAGAGTCAAAGGAAAGTTGATTTTATTCAATATTATTTGCTATTAAAAGAAAATAAAAGTTCACTCTTTCATATTAGGTGCATCATGTGAAATACATTAAGTAAGCCTTTATATTGTCCTTACATGAATGGTTCTTAGAGTTTAAAAAAGTACGAGATTTAACCTCTCTAGAGAAATTGACCTAGGTTTTTAAATTTAAGAAAAAACTATAGTTCGATAACTTTTGTTAATAAAAACTTGAGAGTAATTTTTATATGCATTACAGTTATAAGATCCCATGCACTAATGTGCATTTAATTTTAATTTTAATTTTAAAAAACTCTCCGTTACATGTAAATCAACATGCATACCATAATTCGGAACGGAAACCGTATTGCACTGTTTTTAGTGACGTTAATTGAGAAATCGCTCAAATATCAAGAGACTGCACTTTGTGCTTTTCTCGATATTGAAGGAGCTTTCGATAACACTAAGAGCTGGTTTCAAGTAATGCTCTCGAGCAGACAAATTACAGCATCATTGGGAGATATGTCGGTCACGATTTCGGTGATCAAAGGATGTCCACAGGGAGGAGTTCTCTCCCCCCTGCTCTGGTCACTGGTGGCCGACGTACTCCTTCACAAGCTATCACAGCTTGTTATGAGACCATTGCTTACGCCGGCGACGTTGTACTAAGCGTCAGAGAAGAGTTTGACGCAGTATTGTCAAGTTGCTTGCAACGAGCTCTAAACACCACCATGTTATGTTGCTCACAAGAGGGACTTAATGTTAAGCCCACCAAAACAGTCGTTATACCATTCACTAGGTGAAGGAAACATACCATTACTCCCCCTATACTGAATGGTGTCAGGCTGGGCTTCAGTAATGAAGTCAAACACCTCGGAATAATTCTCGATAAAAAACTGAACTGGGCTGCCCGCCTATGCTGCAGTCGTATGGTGGCCAAAGGTGAATGAGGTGACTGCCCAAGCCAAACTAAGCTAAGTTTAGCGCCTGGCCTGTTTTACAGTTACCAGTGCCATGCGTACAACCCAAGTAGCACACGTTGTCACAATTGAGTCGCAGCGGCTGATATGCGACAAATTTAAATGTAAAACTTCGGTTACAGTAACCTAAAATATAACAGTTGTGTAACCGAAATAGCGCAACTTATGTAACTAAATATGGTTACATTAACAGTTACTCAATAACCAATATGTAACATGTATAGTTACAAAATGGTTACTATTGAAGTTACACATAAACTGTAAATTGACTTTCAATTGGTGGCAAATTAGTTATCTTGAAACTTTTATTGCATAGCGAAAACAATGCAGCAGGTTTTTTATTCCAATCTATGGCTGTCAACGTCAAGCAGTAAATTTAACTGTTGAATATAGAAGACTGTATAAATTTCGCTTGTTATTTCAACACAAATTTTAATGCAGTTTCAAATTTATGGTGAAATGCATGATTCTAGCTTTGAAAAATTCACGCGCTTTGATTTAATCTAGCTTTTCGTTACTTACTTCTTTGAAAAATTGATTTTTTGTAAAACAAATATGTACAAATATAAAAATTTTAATTTTAATTTTCTGACTTTTTAAATTTATTCTTAGCAATAATGAATTAGTGAAACATTCACCTAGAAATCATTAAAAAACAAATTGTTTTCGCTATCACTTAGTAAAATTCATAGCCATTTTGCCTTTGGTTTTCTACTCCACCATCGTCTTTGAAGTTTTGTATCGTTTTCGGCATATTGCATGAAATGATATGAAGTAGACATTGTTCATAGATATTGGAAAAAGGTGTTTTTAGTGATTGTTGTGAAAAGAAAGTGTTAAGTTAATATCAAAGAATAGTTTCACTTTGAATAATACAGTTTACCAGCAGTGTTAATCATAGAAGGTTACATTTCAGTTACATTCTAGTTGCACGTAACCTTAGCCTTCGACATGGTTACGCTATCGGTTACGGTAACCAATATTAAATCTGTTGTGGTCACTTATTTCTTATGTTGTCATTTCTAAGTTACACTGTAACCTATTTTCATTGCCGGTTTCGTTTCGATGTAACTGATCGTTTTGACGTTTGAGAATGATCAAAATTTGTTTACTTATTACCAATGTCTGTGCGAAGAAGATTCCAAGTACCACCAATTAAGTAAATAAACGCATTTACAAGGGCATTTTGCAACCCGTGTACTAATTGTTTATCTTTACCATAAGTAAAATTCTTGAGATCTAGTTTTTGCTTATTCTGTTGTGTTTACAAGGAACAGTGAACAAGTTGTTGCGAAAATGTTACTAGCTGACTTTTTTTGACTTCGTAACTGCTCGTAACGGAAAATTAACTGTTTTGCGACCAGCAAGTTGATGACAGTTTGAAAAAAGGTTTCATTTGTGTCACTTGATAACTATTTGGTAACTCGTAACTGAAAGGTGACTGTTTTGCGACGACCAAGTTGTTGACAGCTCGAAAAAATGGTTTCAATTTGGTCATTTGATAACTACCTGGTAACTTTTTGAGATTTTTGTCACTAGAAAACTAAAAAGTAACTATTTTTAATTTTACAAGTTACAAGTATCCTAAATGTAACTGCTGTGCAACCTTTTTGTATTTTTTTTATTTTTATAATTAGTTACAAGTGCTACTTGGGAGAGTTTTAAAAATTAATTCGTGGTCTGGTTATAAGCAAATGATGGAGTAGCCGCAAATCGCTCAGAAAAAATTGAAAATCATTTTACTTCCGCCTGACTCAACCTCGGTTCTGTAAACGGCAGATATATATTAATCGGCCATTTAAGGATCTCAAACGAAACGTATGTAATAAAATCACAATCTTTACAAAGCGGAACAATGTATTGGCAATTCTATGGTATCATGGTTTTTATGGTATCATGGTATTCATGGTATCGGAACGTCTTCATTGATGAACATCCATATGAATTTAATACACCAGCGCAATTTTGTCTTGATATTTCAAGATATGCAACATGCAAAAAACAACCTTGCATGAATTTTTGCTTTTTCAATTACATTTGTAGTTTCAATTCAGAACACCAAACATGCATACCGGAATTAACGAGGAGAAAAGTTTAATAACACTTTCAGGTGAACCAAAAAGTGATTTTAGAAAAGCTTGTTGCATAATTTAATTATTCTTTTCAAACAATATCATTTTCCTTTTGATCTGTTACTTAAACGTTTAGGATATTCATAATGTATCATGCGCCTCCATTAAGTCAAATGCCCATACACATTTCAAGTTAAGTTTTCTCAAAAAAGTTCCATAGGCTACACCTATACGAGAAATGCAATGAAGTTCTGGATCGACAGGACTACACTATGGTGTATATAGTTAAGCTCTAAGCCAGCCTATGACCGATAGTGATGTTTCCTTGTCAGCGAAAACGCTGCTGGTACCCGTTCGCCAAGGCTCGATCCATTATTGGATCAAGCTGAAAACGGTAATCCTGCCACAAAATGAGCAGCTTTCGCTGTATTCAGATGAACCTCCACCATGCCAAGAGCGCGTCTACTGTCCTATTCCCGTGGTAGTCCCGACGAAGCAAGAGATAAGCAGGAAGCAGGAGATAGTCGTTGCGTCCGTCTACTTTCCAGGGGACAAGGATGCAAGGTTGCTGAATTCGTGCGGTACTGCAAGGCAGTCAACAAGCCGTACGTGATAGGCTGCGGCGCAAATGCGCACCACACGGTATGGGGCAGCTCGGACACAAACAACAGGGATGAGTACCTACTTGAATATCTTACTTCTAACGATGTCAATGTAATCAATGTAGGGAATGACCCCACCTTTATAAACGCTATCAGACAAGAGGTCCTAGACCTTACTCTATGTAGCGCCTCTATAGCTGAGAAAGTCAAAAATTGGCATGTCTCTGATGAACCAAGTTTATCAGACCACAGTCATATCATTTTCGACATCGAGGCTAATCCTCGAACACTTCAGGAATCCGAGGAAAACCAAGTTGAGTTCCTTTAGGGATCATCTGATTGCCTCACGTAATTCCTGTCACAATAATATACGAACTCCAGTTGAGCTGGATATCGCCGCTAGTGACCTGCAATGTAGGATCACAGACGCGTATAACACAGACTGTTCCGTAAACACGCGAACAGTTTGCCGTGATGTGCCCTGGTGGAATGAGACGCTTAGCAATCGCCGTCGGAAAGCAAGGCGTTCAATAGGGCCAAAATCACGTCTAACTGGGACGACTACAGAGCCTCCCTCACCAAATACAACGCTGAGCTACGCAAAGCCAAAAGGAAATCACGAGTTAAATTTTGCGAAAGCATACAAACTGTGCCAGAGGCTACACGTCGGCAGAAAGCGATGTCCAAGGACCACTGCAATGGTCTAGGGCAATTAAAAAAAGAGGATGGGAATCTCACTGTTACCACCACGGAAACTCTGGAAGCTCTAATGAACACGCACTTCCCTGGTTCGACAGTGACCACTGGAATGGGTCATTACACAGTGTGCCAAATGATTCGGTTCTACCTGCACGCCGATTGTTCATGGAGGCTTCGATCAATTGGGCACTCTTTTGAATCAATGAAATCTCCAGGTCCGGATGGTATTCTACCCGTTTTCTTACAAAAAACGAACGGCATTTTAAAGTCCGAGCTCATCAACCTCTTTCGAGCCAGTTTCACTTTGGGGTATATCCCGGAGAACTGGCGGAAAGTAAGGATGGTGTTCATAGCTAAGGCTGGCAAAAAAGACAAAACCATGCCTAAGGCTTTCAGACCGATAAGTCTGACTTCAACGCTTCTTAAGCTGATGGAGAAAATCACGGATAACTATATCCGCAATACCAACACGGTAAATCGGAACGGAAACCGCACTGCACTGCTTAGTGACATTAATTGAGAAATCGCTTAAATATCAAGAGACAGCACTTTGTCCGTGCTGATTTCGGTGATCAAAGGATGTCCACAGAGAGGAGTTCTCTCCCCCCTGCTCTGGTCACTGGTGGCCGACGCACTCCTTCACAAGCTTTCACAGCTTGGTTATGAGACCATTGCTTACGCCGGCGACGTTGTACTAATCGTCAGCGGAAAGTTTGACGCAGTATTGTTAGGTTGCTTGCAAGGAGCTCTAAACACCACCATGTTATGATGCTCACAAAAGGGGCTTAATGTTAACCCTACCAAAACAGTCGTTATACCATTCACTAGGTGAAGGAAACATACCATTACTCCCCCTATACTGAATGGTGTCAGACTGGGCTTCAGTAATGAAGTCAAATACCTCGGAATAATTCTCGATAAAAAACTGAACTGGGCTGCCCACCTATGCTGCAGTCGTATGGTGGCCAAAGGTGAATGAGGTGACAGCCCAAGCCAAGTTGTCTTACAGTTACCAGTGCCATGCGTACAACACCTACTGCAGCCATGGAGGCAATGCTATGCTTACTGCCTTTGCATCTTCATGTGAAGAAGGAAGCAGAGCTCGGCGCACTACGGTTGCAAAGGAGTAAAACCATACTCGAAGGTGACCAAATCGGTCATCTTCGCATACTTCGGGAATTCAATCTGACACCCTTAGTAACTTCAGTCTCTGACTGCATGGAAGCCAGGCCCAATATGGACGTTCCATATGAGGTGATTGAAACAGATCGCTCAATGTGGAATAATGGAGGGCCAGATCTTCCATCTGGAACTATCTGTTTTTTTACAGATGGTTCAAAAATGGGGGCCTGCACAGGCTCCGGAGTCTACGGACCCGGCATCAGGGAAACTATCTCATTAGGAAAGTGGCCCACCGTTTTTCAAGCAGAAGTATATGCCATATACATCTGTGCGACAATATGCTTGAAACGAAAGTACAGGCATGCGAAAATCGGTATCTTCACGGACAGCCAAGCAGCACTACTGGCTCTCAAGTCCGCCAAATGCGTGTCCAAATTAGTTTGGGAGTGCAGCACAGCATTGAGGGAACTCTCCCGCCAAAACAAAGTTTTATTACTTTGGGTGCCCGGTCACTGCGGAATCGAGGGCAATGAATTTGCTGACAACCTAGCAAGACAAGGATCAGCTCAGCAATTTATTGGTCCTGAACCGTTTCTGGGCACCTCCACATCCGCCGTGAAAGGCGAACTGATGACAAGGGAAAAGCTACAAATAGCATCCCGTTGGAATCAAACATAGGGTTGTAGACAAGCTAAACAGTTTATCTACCCAAACCCTGCAGTAGCTAAAAAACTACTCCATTTAACTCGTAGTGAACTACGCACGATTACGGGACTCCTAACAGGACACAGCCCCGCTCTTTATCATTTAAAGAATATCGGCAAGGTATCATCTGACACCTGCCGCTTTTGTAACTCTGAACCTGAAAGTTCAGCGCATCTGCTCTGCTATTGCGGAGCTCTTGCATTATCAAGGCACAACTTCTTAGGAAGTTTCCTTCTTACTCCATATCAGGTATGGAGCCTAAATCCCAAAACGGTCATTGGCTTTATAAACCATGTAGTACCGAATTGGGGCACAGGATTACAACTATTCCGCTCAACTCCATCAATGGGTATGAGCGATCCGTAAACTGTGTACAGCAATCGGGGCCTGCCACAAAAGACGATCATTAAGACTGTCGTAGTGGCCTTTTAACTCAATGCCCTTTTGGCATACAAAAAAAGGGTAATCAAGTCAAGTCAAGCTGGTAAAGTCACCTTGAAATGCACATTTGGCAGTTTCAAGTCGGCGCAAAAATCCAGCATCTTTTAACTAAAAATTGCAAAATTCTAAAACTTATCAACTATGTCCAACATTGGCGTAGCTAGAGGGGGTGCATGGGGTACCAGGCCCCCTCCAGAATTTTGCAGGCCCCCTCCAGAAATTTTCCCCATTGTAATTGAAAAATCGGAAAACATTCAGTGTATATATTCCCACCGCGTTGATGTTTTCCTTTTTTGCTAGGTATCGCAAACGCGTAGTTGTTGTCATCGTTAGTAGCCGTCAGTAACCTGATAGCCACCCCGGCTCATGCTGTTATAAACAGTCGTCTCCATTCAACTCGATCTTGGGCCACTCGTCGCCAATTTTCCAGTCTCAGAAGTCTCAAATCACTTTCGACTTGGTCGTGCCATCTTCGCACGTTAAACCTCCCTGTTTCTGGTGCTGATGTAGCTGTTGAAAAGAGCTGTTTCCGTCACACTGCCGTCCGGTATCTTTACGAAATGTCCGGCCCACGATAGCCTACTGACTTTCGCCAGATGACAATGAGAATCTCTCCAAACAGTTTCTGTAGCTCGTGATTCATTCGTCTCTGCCACTCTTCGCTTTCAGTTTGTTCTCCGCCAAATATTGTGAATTGTTATATTATAATGTTATAAACAACTGTGAACAGTTACCGTCCGTGTGAGGCACGTGTTTGATTTATCGAGCCTCTTTCTTTCATGTATTTGGGCTTCGACGCACTTATGTTTAACCCAATCCTCCTAGACTTCGCTTTCGTCGGACCACCCCCTCAAGAGCGAAGTTGAATAGTATGTAAAAAGGATTCGAAAGTGTTCCCGAGTTACACACGAAATACATCTCTCGATACAATGTAGCTCTGATCATTTGCCCCAGTTTATCCGGAAAACCGTGCTCTTGCATTATCTGTCATAGCTAGCCTCGATCGAGTGCATCGTATCTGCTTTGAAATTAATAAAGATGTGGTGCATGGGCACGTTCGTTGTACTCCCGATATTTCTGCAAGATCTGTCGGATGATAAACATCTGGTCCGTAATTGCGCGGGCTCTCATGAAGCCCGTCTGGTATTTCCCTACAAAACCCTGTGCTATCGCTGACAGCCGGCGTAACTGGATCATAATGAAATTTTTTTCGGAAGGCACCCCCTGGGCCCCCTCCAGGGAAATTACCTAGCTACGCCAATGATGTCCAACTTTACAATGACCAAAATAAACATAAAACAGTAGCTTACAAACACTAAAAATTAAAACTATTATGACTTTGATTGTAATCCAACGCCAGACGATAAATGGGTTCATGCTGGTCGTAATTTGTGTGATGAACAATTAACCGCAGAAGGCGTTAATGGCGTTGCGAGTGCAAATTTGTGGCATTATATCCATAAGAAGGCATAATATTCCTTCGTCGTTGTTCTAACGGTTTTATCCCAATCAACAAGCAGAGGTCAACATATGATGGTTAATTTTCAGGATTTCTCCATGACAGGGTACGGCAGATACATCGAACGAAATGTTTTTGTATACGGTCAATACTTTTCACCTAGATATCATAGTATTGGTCTGATCTGAAATCTGAAGAAAGAATCTGAGAAATCTGAATTAATCATCATGAGTTTGAATAAGCTGGTAGATTTTTGTGTCATCCAGAAGCAAGGTAGTCAGGTTCATAGACGAGCATATCCTCTCGATTCGTGAGCTACGTGAGAAAGAGGTTTCTGACCACAGAATTTTGATTAGCGGTGATTACAACCAACCGCAAATTTCCTGGTTTAATGGGGAGGATGGAGTACAATACGACAATTCCCTCATGCTTCCTGCTGCTAGTGCTGCTGTGGTTGATGTGGTTGATTCGAATTCCTAAATTTAAAACAAGTAAATCCACTCTCAGACTGAGGCCGTTACAGGAAACCTTTGTTGGCGAATACCAGTGCGGTTTTCGAGAGGGACACTCCACGACGGACCAAATGTTCACCTTGCGACAGATCCTCGATAAATTCCGGGAATTCAACTTGCAGACTCATCATCTGTTTATAGACTTCAAGGCGGCGTACGATTCAGTTAAACGAAACGAGCTGTGGCAGATTATGCTTGAACATGGTTTTCCAACAAAACTGATTAGGCTGATACGTGCTACCCTTGATGGTACAAAATCAAGCGTCAGGATAGCGGGTGAGACTTCGGACTCGTTTGTGACGTTAGATGGTTTGAAGCAAGGTGACGGACTATCGACCTTGCTGTTCAACATTGCATTGGAAGGTGCTATTAGAATGCTTATGCTATCACGAAATCTCATATGCTCCTAGGGTTCGTGGACGACATCGATATCATCGGTGTTAACCGTAGAGCTGTGGAAGAAGCGTACACGCATCTTAAAGAGGAAGCTGCGAGGATAGGGTTTATCATAAATTTTACCAAAACAAAGTATATGATGGCTGGTAGAGAGCGTGGTAGCCCTTCGGGTGTTGGAACTGCGGTGGTAATAGATGGAGATACTTTTGAAGTGGTCGACGAATTTGTTTACCTTGGTACGTTAGTGACATGTGACAACGATGTGAGCCGTGAAGTAAAAAGGCCGATAGCGGCTGCCAACAGGGGCTTCTGCGGATTACGTAGCCAGCTGAGGTCCCGTAGCCTACAACTCCGTACAAAACTCGCGCTCTATAAGACGCTAATTCTCCCGGTGGTACTCTTCGGCCACGTAGCATGGACGTTGAAAGAGAGCGACCGACGAGCTCTTGGCGTTTTCGAGCGTAAGATCCTGCGATCAATTCTTGGCGGCATATTAGACGAAGGAGTGTGGCGCAGGCACATGAATCATGAAATATACCAAGTGTACAAAGATGCGGATATTGTGAAGCGACTAAAACACGGGAGGCTACAGTGGGCTGGCCACGTAGAAAGGATGCCGGATGAGAGACCAGCGAAAACGATATTTAGCAGAGAACCCGACAGAGGCCGACGACTTCTAGGCAGACCGCGTACCCGTTGGATGAGCGCTGTTGACGAGGATGCTAGAACAGCGGGTGTTAGGGGCGACTGGAGAGTGGCAGCTCAAGACCGAGTAATGTGGAGACGGCTCCTGAATTTGGCATTGATTCCATAAGCGGATTGTCGCCGAAAAAGTAAAGTAAGTAAGTAAGTAAGTAAATCCACTGAGTTAGGGGCGATTACCTTGGACGAACACTCGACCTCGTGTATTGCCTTCCTGATCGAGAGATCTCAGTGACTTGCGCAATATCTCCGCTGCTTCTAGTCGATCCTCACCATCCTCCACTGGATTTATTTTTGCCCATAGTGGTAGATCAATGTCGGGATGGCACCTCTAAATTATCGTCGTATAAACTTTGAGGCACTTGATGAATACCTTTCTTCTCTGGACTGGGCTGTATTATTGGGCGAAATGGACATGGATGATATGACATTGCAGTTTTGCAATGCTGTCTGCACTTGGCTGAATGGAAATGTACCTAGAGTTAAACCTCCTTCAAAACCTGCTTGGAGTAACAGTGAGCTGCGCAAACTGAAACGGCATCGTAACGCTAAACAAAGACTGCTTCGTAAGCAACGAACACCGCTAAATAAACGCGCTTTCAAAGATGCTAGTGACGCTTACCGTAGGTTGAATAGTTCTCTTTACAAACCCTATGTACTGCGGGTGCAATTTGGTTTGCGAAATAATCCTAAAAGCTTTTGAACATTCATAAACTCCAAGAGGAAAAACTCTTCCATTCCTTCTAGTGTGATCCTGGGTGGAATGAAATCCTCGACAATTAGCGAATCTTGCGAATTGTTTGCCGATAATTTTTCTTCTGTGTTCGAGAGTGGCTGTACTACACAATCTGATGCTGAAATAGCTGCGTCGGATATCCCTGATGGTGCAGTTAATCTGGATGTTTTTGACATCACTCCAGATATGGTTATTGCTGGTGCCAAGCAATTGAAGAGCTCCTATTCACCTGGTCCTGATGGTCTTCCAGCTATTATTCTCTGTCGCTGCGCTACTGCTCTTGCCCTGCCCTTCAGTAGGATTTTTAACAAATCGTTTGATGAGCGGAAGTTTCCTACGCTGTGGAAACAGTCTTATATGTTTCCCGTATTCAAGAAGGGAGGAAAGCGAGATGTAAGGAACTACAGAGGCATTACAAGTCTTTCTGCTGGATCAAAGCTTTTTGAAATCATCGTCAGTAGTGTAATCCTGAACAGCACCAGAAACTATATTTCAGTTGACCAGCATGGCTTTATGCCGGGTCGTTCTGTGTCGACTAACTTGATCGAATTCACCAATACCTGCATCTCACAAATGGAAGCCGGAACGCAAATCGATGCTGTGTACACAGATATTAAGGCAGCGTTCGACACAGTAGATCATCAAATACTCTTGCACAAGCTCTCTAAACTGGGTGTTTCTGATAGACTGACTTCGTGGTTGAGCTCATATCTTACAGACCGTACTTTACGTGTCAAGCTGAATTCGACAGTTTCGCGTGAATTTTATAATACTTCTGGTGTCCCACAAGGTAGTAACTTCGACTTCTGGTAGTAACGAGCAATTCTGCTGGGTTCCGGATGCGTACTGGTATATGCCGATGATCTAAAGATCTATCTAGTTGTGAAATCTGTTGACGATTGCCGCCGATTGCAAACACTACTGGACATCTTCGCTGATTGGTGTAACAGAAACAAGCTAACAATGAGCATTGCCAAATGTGTTGTAATATCATTTCATCGTTGTAATGTGCCTATCTCATTTGACTATCAGATAAACGGAGTTGTTCTAGAACGCGTCGATCAGATCAATGATCTTGGTGTTCTGTTGGACAACAAGCTCACGTTCAACCAACAATATGCTGCTGTCATCTCAAGAGCTTCGCAGCAACTGGGATTCATCACAAAAATCGCTCGTGACTTTAAAGATCCGCATTGCTTGAAAGCATTGTACTGCGCATTAGTACGACCAATACTTGAAAACGCCTGTATCATCTGGAATCCCCATAACTTGTGCTGGACAGCTTGAATAGAACGTGTGCAACGAAGATTTGTCCGTATCACTCTAATTCTCTAATCATTTGCCGTGGCGTCTACCTAATAATCTTCCCCGCTACGAAGACCGTTGCCAGCTTTTAGACTTGGATACGCTAGAGAATCGTCGGAAGAATCAACAAGCGACTTTTGTAGCCAAGCTTCTCAATAATGAGCTTGATGCCCCGGTTTAACTGTCTCAAATTGATTTTAGAGCTTCAGGTAGACAGCTTCGATCATCGAGTCTGCTAACAACTAGATTCCATCGGACCACGTACGGATTTTATGAACCATTGTCGTCATGCACTCGCATCTTCATACTAGTCGAAGACTTATTTGACTTCGGAAATGTTACCTCACGCACTTTCAGTAGAAGAATAGCAAGGTCCAGGATGCTGCATTAGTCTTAGTTTTAGATTTAATTTTCATGTAGATAATATCAATTGTCAGATGATTCGACCAATATACAATACAATACAATACAATGCAATCCTTGTAAGCGGATCCAAGCCAATCGTCTGCCTTGGTGCTATCATTAGCAAATAATGAAAACAGTAGGGGTCCCAAAATATTGCCTTGTGGAACCCGGAATTGTTACTAAACAAGCTAAATTGTGGCGCACCGAACTTCGCAGCAGTTTTACGCTTTCGCAGGTATGATTCTAATCATAACAATTCTTTTATAAACCAGCAGGAATGCCATCGGGTCCAAGGCGATAGAACTGCTCCAAATTACGACCGGCCTTAGCGACTTCCTCATCGGTAATTGTGAATATTTCTGCGGTATCCACATTGTCAGAAACATGCACCATGGCTGCGGCAGTATCGTCCGACGAAGCGTGTAGAGTATTAAAGACGTTAGCAAAATGTTCAGTAAACAACTCGCATTTGTTGCTGTCTATCGAAGCTTCACTGTGCAACAAAAACATACTAGAGGGAAGTCCGTCCTCTTTCCGTTTTAATAAATTTCCAAAAAAAAGATCTGTAAGTATGAGTATGAGTATGAGTATATGAGTAAGAAGCCAGAGAACATGCTGACGAATAATTTGGTGTATTTTAACGGTAAACCTGCACAGCTTAACCTGTCTTAACTATGATTGGTTATGAAAACCACTAGAGGAACAGAATAAAACTCAAATTTCTGCTTGGGCGTGGCTAGGCGGAGCGGATCCGGCGAAAATCATTTGAAACGAATCTAATGGGGTATGCATTTGGTACCGTAGCTTGCAGTCCAGTATCCCAGCCGTCTGGCAATTGGAATCCTTTAGTTGGTCAATTTCAAAGTACAGAAAGTCCTGGACAGTTACACCGTTACTCTCCACTATATTGGCAACTTACTCCCGCATAAAGAGCTCCCAAACCGGCAATCCCGTATACTAGCTTGAGGGTTGAGATCGTAGCATAGTGCTTTGTCTGGTTAGCCAGGGCCCGAGATATCTGTAGTATATTTAGAACTAGAAGTTTTCGTGCAAAGGTCAATGTATAGCAGGAAACCTACTAGAAGTTCAAACCTCAATGTGAAATCAGGTTGTATATAAAAATTTGTTTCTAATTTTATGACGGTTATTAAATAATATAAAAAGTTGAGTCATAATAGTGGCAATGAGTTAAACTTCAACTTTGGGACGCAATCGTCAAGAAACTAATCTCGGTTTCTGATTATTTTAAGAGCTGCTTTAATGTTATTTATTGTCATTTTCTAGTTTTATTACACTACTCTGACCTACCGTCAAATGACCCTCCGGAGAGTTTAATGACACTTATGTCTATTTCCTAAGTTAAATAATAAGATGTTGAGAAACGCTAATGGAAGCTAGGACTATAATTGGACGATGGTGTCAAAGGTAACATCCTATTCCAAGAGAAACTTTATAATAGTTTTCTCAAATACATACTTGAACTCAATTTAAAATTCTTGAACTGAATTTTAATTAATAGCATTAAAATTTAATTTTTAAACAGCATCATTTGAATTGCTTTAGATTAGTTCAATTATCACTAGATATTTTTCATGACAGTAACTGCACCAGTCATATCCAAACACAAAAATAAAATCTCAAGACAAAGAGAAAACGAAGTTTAGCTTAAAACTTGCAATCCCAGCTTAGGGAACGATTTGCGGAAAAAATGAATTCCAACCTCTGATTACCTCCCCGCTCGCTCGGGCCAGTAGCGTGGCTCTAACCGGGTCGTCCGGGTAATACGACTCGGCTGGGATTACCACGACGACGACGACGAAGGGAATTAGAGCGTACCTCTTTCTGACAGCACAATGAACCTCCAAGTCGACACCATTCCGCGCAACAACAACAACAACAACAAGGGACATTCGACCGACCAGGTTGAGCCGCGTAGAGTAGAAGTAGAGAAGAAGTGACGCCGTGCCCTGTGTTCGTTAATCGGTCAGCTACCCGGTGCTCATTGAAGCACTCCATCGGCCAAGCTGTATCGGTTAGATCGGAAAACGATTCCTAGGTTTGTTCTCTAGCCGGCGTTCGCCGAAGGGGAGGAGGAAAAACGGGAACAGAACGGATTAAGGTAGTAATATCACTAGGTTACCGAAGACCGCGCCCGATCTTCAACCTCAGTACTAGACTAGAAGTGATGTCAGATTTGGTTTTTTCGGTAGCCATTTACTTCCGCATTTTGTACCGAACAAAACTGCTAAACCATCACGAAAGATTGACGCTCAAATGCACGGTTTCTGGCGTCCTAAAATTAAAGCGACTCTAATGTAGACAATTGGATATATCTTTATTACGGCTATTTTCAGCAAATTTGTTGATCTCAAATGAACTTTTTCGCAAACACTGCCACACAGCGATGGTGTTGCAGAGCAGCCGGTAAAATAATTCGCTCGCATTCACGGCAAAATGCAACACCGAACCGGACAGACGGAATGGCAGGTGCGGTACCCTAACGGAGGAAGGCCATCGAAATATATGACCCGGTGGGCCACCGAGTAATTGGAGCTCGGTGTTTCGCGACTAGTCTGCAATGGTCACGACCTACGTACCGCTCTAGCTGAAGGCAGGCTGCCTGGCTGGCGCTGGAGGTCTCTCCGTGTACCGTTCACCAGTTCAAACTGCTGGCTGCAGACCGTAACAATCGGAGGCACGATGATATCACCTGCCCCTTTTGCCTTGCATTTCGAATCAGGCTAAAAATTTCATTTCTACCCACACCCTCGATCTATACCGAGACGGATTTTCCACTAGCAGCAGTTTGGAATGTAGGTGTAAAGAGCCGGCGTCAAATTTAAATTTAACATTACAATTTCATATTTATGCTCAGCACACGAGAGGGCACACCTTTGCAAACATCTTCTCAGTTGTCTCATCCTGAAGTGAGTCCATTTTGCTTGTGTCATATAGCGATATGTTTTGCACTTCAATTGTGTCTCCTTTCAAGCTATGTGGCAGATAAAAATGGTAACAAATGCCAACCGCAGCAAATACAATGCTTCCGAGCGAGCAACGGGATATTGTCATCAGCAAGGAGACCGGAGACTAATCCGAAGACAACGATCGCAACCCGTCCATGCCCCACCCATGTTTCACGAGTGAGGCCAGCATGCGGTCACAGTTATTATTAATCAATAACAAATAAACACAGACTGCGGGGTGTGTCTTCGAATTTGCGGTCCAGAGCTTCAACCGGTGTTGTGTAGAATAGAGGAGACTGCTTGGCCCTGATTTGCGCGCCGTTTTCTTTGCCTTCCCCTCGCCCTGGATGGTGGTCCACAAATCGATTGAGAAGCCTCGACTAAACGTGAGCCTCATACTAACATTGCCATTCACACTCTCAACCCACAGGATTCATTTCGATTCAAACTCATGTAACGCTTTCTATAACTGTGTGTAATGCGAAGGCTATGATTGTCATGCGGCATGTGACTCCGCTCAAACATTCATTGCCAAGGAAATGTGAATTTAATTAAAGCTGCAGTTTATTCATGTTCAAGTTAGTGAGTGCCATTCCGCGCTAGTCTAGCAGACGGTGGTGACGATACGGTGAAAATTATGAAATTTGAATGGCAGACACGTTCCCGTTCCGTTCGTTGAATGCCCACCCGATAGTGCCGCAACGGTCGGGCTCGGGACTGATGCCGGGTGGTGACCGCGTTATTGCCAGGGCCGGCTTTGTACCAGTAATCGGCACGAGACCCTCGACCCTGCCGTCCCGACCGTACGATGATATCCGGTCCTGTCAATGATTGCCGTTTGATGGTGCTTGCTGTTTGCTTGCTTCCCGTACTTGGAACTAATCCTGATAAAAATGACCACATTTATTCAGGAGAAATCAGTTTTAATGCGCCCAACCCCAATCGACGTCATTTCTCAAGCCGGAGGAATGCTTTGAATTTGAAATGTAAAGCGAAGAGTGAAGGGTCGGCTACGCTACGAGTAACCTAGTAATTGCTGTGGTCCATATTTAGAATACCAATTAAATTGTTGCTAGCGAAAATGGTACGTGAACTATTTTTCTCAATTTTGATTTTTTGCATAAACAGAATTAGAATTGATGGGTTTATTAATGGGTTTATGTCATGAATATGGTGTACACATAGTTGAACACAAAAATTTAGAGTTTTACTATTTGCTCAGACATTTATCATTAAATTTTGTTAAAATTGAACAGCACGTTATTTGCAACCAGCCAGAAATATATGTATAACCACACTACAACATAGATTCTTTCCCGGGTGATCCGTAGAAACAAATTAGGTGAACTTTGTATCGTTTTGAGTAAATAGTATGAATGCCAAAGCACAAGTTGATACAGTTTATACTGACTTGAAAGCCAAGATTCGGTTAATCATGCTATTCTTTTGAGTAAACTGGAGAAACTTGGATGTACCACAAAACAGATGGGTGATAACATACCTTACGAATAGGCAACTTTACGTACGACTTGGTAACTATAGTCTGCCACGTTTACAAATAGTTCAGATGTACCACAGGGTAGCAATTTGGGGCCTCTATTATTCTGTATCTACATAAACGACACAGCGTTACTATCCAATGTAGATGGAAGAATTTTCTTCACTGATGACTTAAAAATATATCTTGTATTGCGGATTTTCGGCTTTTCAGTCAGTTTTATATTGAAACGGCTATTTTATACTGCCTGACGTTACGGCCTTCAGTAATGGCCTTTTTCAAAGGTAATATGGTTACGTTTTCTTGTCTAACCGTTGATTGCCTACGGAAGGAAGTTTAAATATTAACAGCTCCACTGCACAGCTCAGTTGTGCACTATGCTCAAAAGGTATGGGTGTAGAGTAGGGCGGGGTATAAGTGCGATGTTTGAAGATGTCATCAATTTTTGTGAGATATAAAGGACAACAACAAAATATATTTTATAGCGATGAAGTAACTCAATGTCTTCACATTCAACTATAAATTATTTGGGATAATAGTGTTTTGCAAAATAAATTCTTCATTCTTCTGATCAAGTGCCGATTCGCACTTTTACCCCACTAGCGGGGCAAAAGTGCGAATCCCGCGGAGCAAAAGTGCGAAACTCGAATTCATGAAATTAGCACAGCAGTATCTAACAAAACCATATTATCTTCAATCTGCGGTATGTTTCGGTAAGGAATATTCTCAATTTGCACCTTTCCTATTTTGCGCTAGTGTATGCAGCCTCCGTCAGATTGACACTTTTCCAAACGTTTGTTTTTTGTTTCATCAGCGGAAAAATATTGTTTTCCTTCGGTCAACATCTGTAGAGCACACAGTTTTCTGCAGATCTTTCATTTCTAGTATCTGTAATATAGTGCCTAAAGCTGTATATAATTAGCTATACATTTTTGTCTCGTCCATGAATCGCACTTTTGCCTCGTCCGTGAATCGCGCTTTTACTCCTCTAGGCGCTTGACGGGGTGTGAATAAATTATGGAAAAGTGAAATATATTTTGTAAATTATTTTCACCGTATTTTCAAAACAGATATGTGAGTGATGTAAAACGCTGCTACAAGTTTTCAACAAGTAATATATTCTTGTTGATATCGTATTTGTCGTATAACGAAAAATTACATCAAAACCGCCTTAAAATAACATTTGCACATAACTCAGCAACTCAACAACAGCTTCGTAAGCCATCAAAGTTTACGTTAGATTTAAGGTGTCAAAGTAGTCACCCTTCCATGCTAATGTAGTCAATTTACTCGTAATCTGCACCGATAAATCATTGAATCACACTTTTACCCCCATCGCACTTTTACCCCTCCTTACTCTATACAATATTTTGTCACCAAACCAATGCATTTGGAGCTATTAAAATTTAAACTTCCTTCCGTTGGCAATCAACGATTAGACAAGAAAACGTAACCATATTACCTTTGAAAAAGGCCAAAACCGAAGGCCGAAACGTTAGGCAGTATAAAAAAGCCGTTTTCAATATAAAACTGACTGAAAAGCCGACAATCCGCAATACAATATATGTACCTCAGTCGATCCTAACAGATTATATCTTGTATTCAGACGACCTGCCTGCCTACTTAGCTTCGGGGTACGATGCTGGCCCAACAAGCCAGTCGTCGTATGTTCGATTCTCGGCTAGCAGGTGCTACTACATAGAGTCAGTAGGATCGTTGCACTAGCCCCGTAATTGTCCTGTACTCCAATAACCGGCTGCGAAGTCTGTCGATAAACAAGGGTCCCCTACTAGCACGGTTGTTATAAAGTTGTTGTGGTAACCGAAATATGACTAATTTCAGTCGTAATCCAGTTGCTTCAACTAAATGGACTTAAAGTGTGCTACTTGGGTCAAGTTCTCAACAGGACGTTTATACCCAAGGCTTTGCTTGCTGGCTTTGTATTCAGACGAATCGAGGACAACAGAATGTTACAGGAGCTGCTGGACTTTTTTGGTGACTGCTCCGTAAAGAATTAATTGTTATTGATTGTGGAGAAATATTACGTCATCGGCTTTCGATGAACTAGAAGCGCAGTAGAGTGTGCCAAATTGAATAGGGCGGAAGAGGTGAACCATTAAGATTGGTTCAGTGCACAGTGGTCCAATCAGCGAAATACGTGATCGTATGATATTACGCCAACACGTGAAGTTGTTCGTCTTTAGGAACATTTCTTGGTATAATAAGCCCCTTCTTGTGAGAGAAATCTTTGGGTGATTAATTCCCTTAAAAGTGAGATAAGAAATTTATTTTCTCGTACATTCGAGATACAGGTTTGGTACATTCGGCAAAGTTGTAGTAAATATTAATGCAAACAACTTGGCCAAAGACACCATACTTGTATCTCTTCATGGAAATTATCAATGAAGAGGTTTTTTGCTGTAATTTTAAGCAGGAGTTGTTTGATCTACCACCATTTGCCACTTTGGGAAATATTTAAGCTCAAAGTAGTACTATTTTTCATCAAAAAAGCTCAATATCTCCGAAACTTCAGAAAATCACGTATTATAATGTTCTACAAAAACGTTGATTTTAGCAAGATAAACCAATTTCTAGAACACTATGAACACGTAAAAGTTGACCAGAATAACTCAGGGTTTAAAAACTGTTTTGAAGGGTTTGTCCATGAATAACGTTTCATAGACAATTTTCATGGAGAGATACAAGTATGGTGTCTTTAACAAAGTTGTTTGTATTGATATTTACTACAACTTTGTCGAAAGTACTAAACCTGTATCTCGAATATACGAGAAAATAAATTTCGTATCTCACTTTTAAGGGAATTAATCACACAAAGAGTTCTCTCACAACAAGAGGCTTGTTATACCAAGAAATGTTCCTAAAGACACTGTATGCGAAAAACTTCACGTTTTGGCGCTATATCAAACGATCACGTATTTCGCTGATTGGACCACTGTGCAGTGGTCCAAAAATTATTAACTTTTAACGGGAAATTAGCAATCATTGACTTTTTGTTGGAAAGCCCAATTTCGGAAGCAGTTTTTGGGCCCAAAAGCGGGGTTCTGTTTGTAAAAATGTAAATACTGCATTCTTCTTGGCAATCTGAACACAACGAATATATTTTTATGAACAGAATTTTTGTTTCAAACAAAAAAACTGCTTTTGAATTTGGCAGAATCGATGACTGCTAATTTCACGTTAAAGAAACAAAAGTTATCATAAATGACGATCCAAGGGCCTGCTCAAAGAGAACACCCTAAGCACCAATTAGTTCAAGTCCCCCCTACCAAAAGAACACATTAATAAAATCATTATCATCTTTATCATCTTCTTGGTTCTTTTTTTTCTTCTTCATTTTTCTTTTTCTTCTTCATTCTTCATATTTTTTCTTCATTCTTCTTTTTATCCTTCATTTTTCTTCTTCGTTCTTCTTTTTCTTTTTGTTCTTCATTTTTTTGTTCTTCATTCTTCTATTTCTTCTTCATTCTTCTTTTTCTTCTTTAGTTTTCTTCTTCTTAATCTTAAAAATTGCTCTTTCTTCTTCTCGTTCTTCAACTTTTTTATTCGTGAAAACTTGTTCCGGTTTCTTGGCTGTATTATCAGCACCTATACAGTGCTGGACAAAACAATTCGAATCAATCATATTCAATCATTAAACTGTTGACTGGAGAGTTATCAATTTTGTGAAAAATGTACACAAACGTTCAGCAATAGTATAGTTGTAATTTGTTACTACAAAAAGTTCTTATTGAAGTGGAAGAGCGTTTGGTGAGAAAAATGGTAGACTGGATGAAATTGGAAAAAATTCGATATGAGGCCAAAAATATATTGGGTAGTTCAATTGGTAAGTGGGACTCCTATCCACACTTTCTCGGTTGGCGCCCGACTGCTTTGGGAACTAAACTATTGCCACACAACCCCCTATATTAGATAGTCTTACAGCTAGTTTCCGTTCCTCCAGTCTAACCATTACCTATACACACACATACGCTCGCCCGACAACGGTAATTATTTTTTTATATGATTGCTCTTTTCGCTTCTACCACCGAGAGATAGAAGGTCCAAATCCAAAAGTTGGCATCGGTGTACGTAGCGTTAAAGAGTGTTACGTAGACGTCAGGGTAGATACCTCAGGGCGATATGAAAAAATCTTCGTTGAAAAGGTTCTATTCGGGCTTTCCAACACAGGTTATGAAGATTCCAGATGCTACAATTGATTGTCAAGTATTGAGCGTACCAATGTTCAGTACAGTACCTTTGAGTAATGGGAAATTGTGAAATCTCGGGAAATTTTTGTGATGAAACCAAGTTGTTTCGAAGCCCTAGAGATGACATCAGTTTAATCTTGGTTGAACCGGCAATCAAATGAAATGGGTACATTGCATCGGCGAAATGTTATAACTAGACATTTGAATCGTTCGTTTGAGAAACCTCACAAGCACCATTTGACATGAGTCAATTTTCATGAGTTTTTGACACTTTTGAACCCTCGAGGAATCGAACATCTTCTTTCAAATTCTGGGAAAAGGTTGGTTCCACAAATACCTTTTAGTTGGGGTTAAAAATATTTCGAGAAAATCGATTTTTTGTTGTTTTCCTACACAATTGTGTCAAAAGCACTTGTGATGTTTCTCAAACAAACGATTCATTTCGCAAAGCTTATTGTTGAGTTTGCTTCTATTAAACCTGTCAGTAAAGGTACCCAACTGCCCTTGCAATCGGTAGCAATCAGCGATAGACTTCACAGCGAGATGTTTAAATCGTCGGCATATAGCAGTGCGCATAAAGGACCGAGCAGAATAGCAAAGTCATTGAAGAACAAGGCGAATAGTAAAGGCCTCAGGTTACTGCCTTGTGTGGAACACAAGAAATATTACTGAATGCACATGAAAATGTGGAAGCCAGCTTGACATGTAAAGTACGGTCGGTCAGATATGAGCTCACCCATGAAGTCAGTCTATCAGGAGCACCAAGTTTAGAGAGCTTGTGTAAGAATATTCGATGATCTACTGTATCGAAAGCGCACGTCAACACTGTGTTAATTTAAGTTCCAGCCTCCATCTGTGACATGCAGGTACTGGTAAAATCCATCAAATTAGTCGCCACAGAACGACCCGGCATAAAACGATGCTAATCTACTGATATGCCGTATCAAGCTGTACAGCGCAATATTTCTCCAGGCAGGTTTTGAAGGAGGTCTAATTGTGGGAAGATTTTCGTTCAGCCACGTCGATTTCGTTCAATAATATAGCCCAATCCAGAGACGAAAAGGACTCTTACAAGTCCATCGAAATAGGTGCAACTCCGAAATTGATAGCTGGAACGTCAACGGGACGTGTAGGCAAAACTAAATCCAGTAGAGGATGAGAAAGATCAACAGGAACTAGCGGAAAAATGGGCAGAAGCACAGAGATCTCTTGTTCAGGAATGCGGTAAACGAGTTCCGGTATTTATCCGAGGTAAGAACTTGTTTGAAGTTCAGGAATTTAAAACCCATCGACCACAGCAGCACTAACAGCAGAAAGCGGAAGATAATTGTCGTACCGTACTCCATTCTCTCTATTAAACCAAGAAATTTGCAAAAAGCAAAGCCTGGGTGCTAATTCCGTTATCGAAATTTGACCTTTTGTTTTTATAAGACATACTTCGCAACCAGCTGTTAGAATACAGCCTCTCCCAGTCGAGATTCGAACATACGACGACTGGCTTATTAGACCAGCGTCTTATCTCGAGGCCAACTGGGAGGCAAGAAATTTGCGGTTGGTTATAATCATCACAAATGAGAACTTTTCCGTCTGAAGGCCCTTTGTCACGTAATTCATGAATTGAGAGGATATGCTCATCGATAAACTTGACAACCTTACTTCTGTCAGGTAGGATATAAATTGAGTGAAGTTTTTGGAGCGTCTTAGTAGACACATTCCAGCGTTACGGGACACAATCCCTACTATGCAGATCGGTTCCTGTCTCATGAAAGCCCTGGCATGCTAGTGGAACATAAAGTACTCTTTAAACAATTATTTTACAAGGTATTTGCTAAAAAGTTGGTGAAACAGGAAGCGATTCACAGGGTAACAATGGGTGCTAATTGTGTCCCGTAACGCTGGAATGTGTCAGTAGAATACGAAACCTGAAATTAAATAAAAAGAGAAAAGCAAAGCCATGGGTATAAACGTCCTCCAGAACTTGACCCTTCTTTATCGGCAGACTTCGCAGCCGGTTATTACAGTACAGGAAAATTACGGGGTTATTGTAAAGATCTTATCAACTCTATAGCGACGCCGCCCAGTCGAGATTCGAATATACAACGAGTGGCTTGTTAGGCCAGTATCGTACCCCGGAGCTAACTGGGCGGGTAATGTCATTGAAGTACAAGGCGAATAGCAAAGGCCCCAGGTTACTGCCTTGTGGAACGCCAGAAATATTACTGAAGGCACATGAAACTATGGAATCCAGCTTGACACGTAAAATACGGTCTGTAAGATATGAGCTCATCCATGTAGTCAGTCTATCAGATACATCCAGTTTGGAGAGCTTGTGCAAGAGTATGCGATGATCTACTTCTACTGTATCGAAAGCGCCCGTCACCACAGCGTTAATTTGAGTTGGATCTGTGAGATGCAGGTACTAGTAAATTAGTCGCCACAGCACGACCCGGCATAAAACGATGAAATGGCCAGAGGTACAAAGATCTCTTGTTCAGGAAGGCAGTAAACGAGATCCGGTGTTCATAACTTCATAACCGAGGTGATAACTTGTTTTAAATTCAGGAATTCAAATCCATCGACCACAGCAGCGCTAAGCAGTAAAGCTTGCTTCATTTAGAATCGGAACAAACTTTTGTTCATATTGTGGCACTGTTGGTGGACGGATTTGGAAGTTCTTGGCGTTCACGTGTCGGAAATTTTGTTAGCTTCACCTATGTATTTTGGACATTCCGCAAAACGACTGTATTTTGTAAACAAACAACATGGAAACCGAAAGAAGAGAAAAAATTGTGCACAGTAATTGGGAAAATCTATTGTGGTCTGCATCTAGGCTAGCTAAACAGCTGAAATTGCCCAGAAATGCCGAGGAGAATTCAACTCCGGGAAAGAATCAACTCGTATCGAGCTAGCAAACAGAATAATGTGGCCAAAATCCGTGCTCGAAAGCTATACGACCGGGTTCAACGGGTGTCTTCTGATGGACGATGAAACCTATGTCAAGGCTGACTTCGGACAAATGCCAGGTCAAAAATTTTACTTGGCAACGGCAACGGGGGGAAGTTCCAAGTTACAAATAACACAATGACGTCGGAACTGTACCAAAAGGAGTGTCTCCAAAAACGGATTTTGCCGTTCATTCGATCCCACCACCATCCCGTGATGTTTTGACCAGATTTGGCAAGATGTCGTTTCAGCAAAGTCGTTCAAGAATGGTATTCAGAGAAAAGGGTCCAGTTTGTTCCGAAAGACCTTAACCCACCCAATTTCCTTCAGTTACGCACCTGAGAAATACTGGGCAATCATGAAGAGGAGACTCAAGGCGAAGGGAAAAGTTGTCAAAGACATCAATCGGATAAAGACCTGGTGGAATAAGACTGGTGGCCAAAACGATGGACGAAGAAAGTGTGCGCCGCCTAATAAGCCATATTACAGGAAAAGTTCGAGAATTCCTTCGAAATCGTGACGAATAATTTTATCCGTATTTTTCCTTAAAAATATGAAGAAAATGCTACATTTATGTGAGAATAGATCTTAAAGTCATTAATGAATAGCTGAAATACGCGTAATTGCTTTTGTTCCAATGCTATCTGAAGCAAGCTTTAGGAAGCGGGAAAGAATAGTCGTACTGTATTCCATCCTCTCCATTAAACTAAGAACTTTGTGGTTGGTTATAATCACCGCAAATAAGAATTTTTCCGTCTGAAGACCCTTCGTCACGTTATTCCCGAATTGAGAGGATATGCTCGTCGATAAACTTGACAACCTTACTTCTGTCAGGTAGGATGTAAATGGCAGCAAGCAGAAACTTCATACCTTTGATGATAGCAGAAACACAACTTGTTCGAGACAATTTCCATGTCCTTAATTGACCAGCGAACTAGGGAAATGTTGAGCAACGCCACCAAAAGCACGTTTGTCACTCTTCTTCGGGCTCAACGATCCCAACGATACACGTTGCAGGCGGATCCAAACAGCTGAAGAAAATCGATGCAATTATCTGAACCGGATTCAATTAGCATGATTACATCATGGCTGCAACCATTAGATGTAACGAATAGATTGGTCTACTTTAGACCTTAAACCTCGCACGTTCTGATAGTATGTACAAATAACATTCACGTCATTGGCGTGTGCAGAAAGTTCCAAAACAGAACGTGGACAGCGGATGAGCTGGAAGCGGGAAATGCATCAGCGGAAGGAATATACAGATTACAATTGCACCTGCCTGCCTAACTGAGTTGGAAGCACACAGCACACAGAGCAGCTGGCCGCTGGCAGGAATTGCACGCGGAGGGATCGGGCAAAACGGCAGTACGGCATCGTACTTTTCTGAGAGTATTTTGTCGGAATATCCCGTCACCAACCACGACCTAAGGGCCAGGATGATTTTGTTGGCAGGAACTATCGGAAGCATGACGAGTATGTAGATATGAATCATCAGTAAACACTACTTGGTCATGTGGCTCAGGGACTCTCTTAGTACCGTGGGCCATGCATCTTGACGACGTAAATAACCGTACGTTATATCAGTAATTGCGAGTTCGCAGGTCTTCTGTTGACTTAGTGCTTAATTGCGTCGAATTGTCCTCATAAAGTAATTGGTCCATTGTAGCTGTCGTACGGAACCGCCGATTCAGAGCTGGCATCATTCCACGGTGAAGTTTTAACTGACTGCTATGCGGTATAATCAATTTTGAACTTTGTTTTCGTGAGACGTTTTAGATATGGCGGGCGTTTTGTACTACAGGATGCATGCTTTACATCTGCTCAGTGAGCGATAGTTTTTGCAGTTCATTTAGAGTACATAACGCAATTAGTGCAATTTTCGGCGTGGTCTTCGCATTGGCCAACAGGATGTCCTTCAGTACATTTAGGACAGCACACAGTATTGTTGCAATATATCGCTTTGTGCTCATACTGGTAGCACTGGAAGCATCTAGAGTACCCAACAGAAGTGGTGGAAGCATCTCATAAAAACGACGTATTCAAAAGTTTTAAACCGCTCACAATTAATATCAACACGCTTAGATAGCATTAAATGATTAAAAGTGTAGGCCTCAGTCTCTATTATCAAATTCTTCGTACTATTCTTGGCATTGTGAAACACTCTAATCAGTTTTGGAAAGGGAGTAAGGATCTTATGCGAATTAATTGGATGACTTGGAAAATTTCGATATAGACCAAAAATATATCGGACTGTGCAATGTGGGTGAGCAGGCGAGGCTCGCAACCACGCTCTTTCAGTTGGTACCCGAATGTTTTACTCACTAAACTACTGCCGCCGGTTATATGAGGTAGTCTAATATTTAATTTTGTTCCGTAATTTTCAACATTTACGCAAGCACATTCGATCCACATACTATTGCTACGTCTCCGTTTTTCCGATATCGTACATTTTATTTACTCTTATCATGTGAATAAAATTAGTTTTAATGAATCAACATTAGAATCAAAACGAGCTACATCTAGTGATTTTACGCTCAAAAATGTAATAAGGTTCGTTAAATTCAAGTATATGCTGAAGAGTAGTAAGTAACTTTTTCATATTTCGTTGACTTATACTAGTTTAGTATTTTAACTTTCCTTGAAGGAGGTAAACGTATTTTTCTGATTTATTATTCTTCACAGATCAGATGAACTGGAAAACGTAGGATAAACTGGTCGGTGATGTAATGGAAACACACTTGACACGAGATTGAGAGTTGTAAGTAAGCTTAACTTGCAAACCTATGTCACAAAAGAATGATCTTAGCCACGAGGTAAACCTCTGTGAAGCTTTCAAATGTCAGTTTTTTAAAGCAGGATGTGATGATCAATTTGGTATAAAATACATTAACTTGCGGTTTACGGTTTACAATAACCCGGAGGCACTTTGACGTAAAATCCAGAATGCTCATTATCACGGAACGACCGGGACTAAATCCGTGCTGATCGGAAAATATGTAGTTATACTGGTGAACAAAATTTTGTTTTAATGTTTTACGTAATTACTTCTACGATTTTTTAGAACTAACTAACCAAGTAGAAATGACTGACTCTCTATCGTCACAAGTGGGAAATATTTTTTGATAAAGTTAGTTAACCGAACGAAACTCAAACAAGCTATTTCGATAAAATACAATGAAGCTGAAACAAATCAGAACATAGCTTTAAACTCAACCCAAGGATTTTTTGCGATAAGACTGTCAAATATGAAAAATAAAATAGGATCGACCACCTCGACTGCAGCGCAAAACTTCCGTCAAGCTAGCTCTATAAATAATTTTTATTGCTTGTACCATATGCAAGCTTGGTCGAAAGCGGTAGAACTACTATTTTTCCATTATCCAGTACGAAACCGGATTTTTTCCTTTCCTAATACGATAACGCCTCTACGGTTTTCATCCATTACACATCTTTTCAAATTGACACCGCCAATAAATTTAGTTTTTCCTTGTGTTCCACTTTCACCTACATGTGCGGTTCGGATTCGCGCAAACGCTTTCCGACCACCCCCGGTTTTTCACACGGACGTTCGGTTCGGTTCGTTTTTCATTTCCTAGCATAGCTTCAGCTTTTCTACCGTGCACTGCACGTACCAGTAGATGCACAGTGCTAGCACATACTTTCACTTTAAACCATCACCATCGCCGGCCAGGCCGGGCCAGGCCAGCTACGTATGGGATCGCGGTCCTATTTCGCGTGACCGGTCAGAAGTGCCGCCAGGTCCGGTCCTTACATACACACTACCTATACCGATTAGCTGGGTAAACTTGAACTTGCTCGACAGAACATGCTGCGGTTGGTCGTAAATTAAATTTTTACATTCCGGTTACCTCGTTTTAACACCGCCCACCATTGCATGCCGTCATTCACATTTTTTCTCTAAATTGATCCATCAAGCGGAATTGTACAACCAAAAACGACTGTGGCATGTATTAAAGACTTGATATCGAAAGAAAAATGCTGTTGGTTTAAAGTATTTCAAATAATTAAAGTTCTCAACCTTGTTCAAATTAAAGCAATCAATTGAAAATTATAATATAAAAATAAAATAAGTTGGAAATGACTTCCTCTCATAATCTATTCTTTAATTTGAGCATGTGTACGATAATAATTAAATGCTATTAGGACGTTAGTATGACAACTACTCGAATTATTTTAACCGATAATGGAGGAACGCGGAACAAATTGCCCTCCTTCGTCCCACCAAAGCTAAAAAGCAAGTGCAAAAAATTACCCAGCTAATACACACTTCATTATTCTCACCGCATTATTAGCGGAATAATTTTGTTGCGAGTACACAACATGATACACTCCGGTAAAGGTTATTGCAACATTTTACTAAGTGTGTTCATTTGTCCGCACCCTCCGGGATGTTAGTGCGGTTTCCTTTCGCACCGACCGGGTCTAGCAAGCACGCCTTGCAGTTATAATCGCAACTCCTTCAGTTCAGAGCCAGCCGGTCTGCTTTCAGACGGATCCCCTCCGGGAGGTAGAAATGAAATTCTTTGCTCAGTTTATAGTCCTGTTCTTGTCGGTTGCACTCTGCGCTTGTCGAATGGTTACGATTCGGTTTAGTAGAGATAGAACACTTGTCTCTCATATAAGCCAGCCGTGGTGTGTTCGAACCGAAAGACTTCTCACCGGAGTCGCAAGGACAAGAATTGTAAAATCAACAGTAGGTAGCGTCGTCTGTCGTAAAATCTGTCCTGGCATGTCGTTATTATAAATAGCCAGTCCGTGAACATCATAAATTGTCCCCGAGCGCTCTGCTTTTATCCTGCATATATTAAAGATGATAAAACATAAAACATGGATCTGTGTTGCCATAGTCTCACAGCTCGAGCGGCTGACAAGCCACACCGTAGGCGCTCTTTCATGTATGTTGGGCTCGCTGCTCCATTCACAAGAAAATTTTTCACTTTCCACTCTATGGCTGTCACAGATTCTAACAGACCTTGCGGCGGTCGGCTACTTCTACCTTAAACCCTTCTGAGCCATGTCAGTCTGTCCAGCTCAGGTGACGGACGGGGTGTGATTTTCCGGCTGCCTTTCATTAGATAGTGTTACCGCACACTCGATTGGTCGCTCGCTGAAATGGCTGCTTGCCAAGCGAGATAATGGCTATATCCTCTTACGTTGCGTTGACGGTAATAATTCTCGCTTTGATGATGAGCTAATGCTATTGTTTTTCCTCCAGCGACAAACTGTCGTTATGGCATGAAAAATGAATTGGAGCTGCCGCCGCTCGGCTGATACGATCGTTGTCTCTTTAAACGATAAAGTTTCACGGACAATGAATTTAAAAAATTGTAGTTTAAAATTTGATTTATTACCCACCCAAATGAAAAACGACAAAGAAATGAATGTGCAATGTACATAAAACTGAGTTTTCGTTTCAAAAACTTATTCTTTTTGTTCAAACTTGCTTCGTTCAATAGTTGTTTCTAAATTAAATTTAATTTAAAACGAAATAAAGTACAAAAGTTAATTAATTATTAGCTTATCCTGCAGAGTGCCAACGAGTGACTAACGAGAAGAATCGAGCCAGAGCTCACACGTTGGCTGCAACTGCCACACATGAAAGCTGCGAGAAATACTGAGATATTAGAGCTGCCGAAAAAACACCCCACCATCGCAAGGAACGCCAGCACCGGGATCGCGTTCTTGTGGAGGCGGAGAATTGCTTCGAGAGGTACGATGCGGTCAGCTTCTTTAAAACGATCAACGGGATTAGTAATCGGACTGTGCCAGCTCCTACTATGTGCAACGAAAAAGAGGGGAACCTGATTAACGAAAAATGGGGGAAAGAATCCGGGCGTTGGAAACAGCATTTCGATGGACTATTCAATGGTGAACAAGATGAGGCTCACGACAGAAACAGGATAATGGTTGAATTCCGGGAATTCAACTCTCCATTTGTTAATAGAATTCAAGGCGGCGTAACATTCAGTTAAATGAAAGGAGCTGTGGCGTATTATGCTTGAACATGGTTTTCCGACAGAAATAGTTAGGCTGATACATTGCTACTCTTGATGATTCAAAAGCAAGCGTTTGCATAGCGAACTCAAGTTTTGAATTCAGGTGCGAATGACTGTATTGAGCTTTGTGTAATCCATCAAGGTACGCTTACGTGCTAATGTGTACAGTTTATTTACAATTTGTGCTTAACCTAAAGTCAAAGTGAGTGACTTTCTGTTTAGGAAAAACAATAGCTTACTAAATCTAACTTCTTATACGTGTTGGAACGATCTTAGCTCCTAACTTAGCATCCACGAAGGTTGAATCTTGTAAACTTTAGAAAGCGCCCAAATGGAAATTTTATTCGCGTTACGCGAATCTAAAATTTGGGAAAAACTGTTTTCTTGTTGCATCCGCAACTTACTAAAAATTTTTGAGGAAACGGTCTTGGAAGAAGAGCTATGGAAAAAGAGACTTGGAAATTTTTTTTTTCAAAAACGGTCAGGGCAGAGCTTAAGATTTTTTAAAAAGCCAAATAGTTTAAAAAAGAGTTCAAGAATTTTGGACAACTCAAGCTTTGGAAAATTGGTTTCCAAAAAAAGTTTTGGCAAAAGGGTCTTAGAAGAAGAATTTTGGAAGAGGAGTATTGGAAGCAGGGTCTTAAAAATCTGGTTTTCGAAAACGAGAGTTGGACTTGAACATTCTTTATCGACAGGCTTGTGCAATGATCCAACTGTCTTGGAAGAAGAGTCTTGAAAAAAAAAACCTTGGAAGAAGAATTTTGAAACAGAGGCTTATCAGAGGAGTCTCAGCTAGCTTACCAAAGACTGACCGACTGATTTCACATATTAATGGTTGCTCTCAGTGATTGATCCGAATTAGAAAAATAGCACAATGAATCAACTATGTGAGGTTGGCAGAAGAGTTGTAGAAAAGAGCCTTGAAAGGATACTTTGGGGACAAAAGTTTTGGAAGTAGTCTCGGCAGAATCACTGTAGAAGAAGAGTGTTAGAAAAATGCCTTGATGAAGCGTGCAGAGTCTTGGAAGAGTCCAATGAAAATCCTAGAAAAATCCAAGAAAAGTCCAAGAAATGTCGAAGAGAAGTCTAAGATAAGGCAAAGGATACCATAAAAAGAATCGAAGAAGTGTTCAAAAAGATTTCAAGAAGAATCCCAGAATGGTTCAAAATGGGTCAAATGGGCCCATGAAAAGTCCAAGAAGAATCCATGAAGAGTCCAAAAGGAGCCCAAGAATAAAAAAAGAATAGCTCAAAACGAGACCAAAAAGAACCTAAGGAGAGTCTAGCAAGATGAAGAGTCTACGAAGAGTTCAAGAAGACTCTTGAAAGCAATAGAAAAGAGTCCAAAAAGAGCCCAATAAGTACCTCAGGAGAGTCTAAGACGAAGTCCAAGAAGAGTTAATTAAGAGTCCTACAAGAATCCTAGAAAAGTCTAAGAAAAATCCAAGAAGAGTTCAAGAAGAGTTCTAATTAAGTTCAAGAAGAGTAGAAGAAGAATCTAGAGAGAGTTCAAAAAGAGTCCAAGAAGAACCTAAGGGGAATGTAAGAAGAGTCCTGGAATAATCCGAAAAAAGTGCAAAAAAAGAAGAATCTAAGGAGAGTTCAAGAGGAGTCCAGAAAGAATCAGGCTTGCTGGCATGAAATGAACGATATCCTTCACGCAAACGAAATGCTGTGCAGTAGGGTAGTTTGCCAATTGTTGCACACTACCTAATTATTGCATACTTCGTCGTTTTTGAATGTTTTCTCGGCGATTTATTATATTAAATGTAATTTGAAAACAATATATCTATCTAGCCGATATTGAATGGATACTTCATTATCCATCAGGGACAAAATAACGAGTTAATCCCGCTCGCATTCTGGGATTTGTTTTAAGTTAGAACCTGGCCGTTTTGCTGGATGTATTCGGAACGTTCCTAGAATGTGTCCGGCCATGGCCAATATAATCCTGGATACTTCATATAATGACAAATGAACTACTTTTGCAATTTTGAGTACTTAAAGATGACACATGTTGTATTTTAGTTCAATTCAGAAACTGATCCGAAAGCGCCCAACATAGCTCTAGCCATCCCAAGCCCCAACCTAGCGCCTCCACCTGGCCATACTTGGAAATACTTCAATTTGCATAATTGAGTAGCCAAGCTAGGAGGTGCGTGGTCGTACGGTTTTCAGTTCCTAACCTTACAAATGTAGTTTTAGGCAGCCATTAAACCACACGGCCTTATTTTCAAGTATTATATGATATAAACTAATATTTTTGGCAAACTAATTTATTTTCAGAGAGCGAAATAAGGTGCTATATCCTTGGCCAATTGCAGCCTGGCTTGTTGTCTAAATGCCATTAGGCATTAGGGACTGAAGAGGAACTACCTACGAAATTGAAAAGTTTCACATGCTTTATTTATAAAAAAGGGCCATCGACTCGAATGCAGCAATCATCAAGGCATTACTCTTCTCAACTCTGCAGATATTATAGACATCATAGAAATGCGGTATCATAGACTGAGACCATTACAGGAAACCTTTGTTGGCGAATGCCGATTGCGGTTCTCGGAAGAAACGCTCCACAATGGGTGGAATGTTTACCTTGCGAAAGATCCTCGATAAATTCCGGTAGTTCAACTTGCAGACTGACAATTTGTTTGTAAACTTCAAGGCAGCGCATGATTCAGTTAGCTGTATAAGCTGTACCGGATTATGCTTGAACATGATTTTCCAATGGCTGATGGACGTGATGGTTCAAAACTTAAGCGTCAGAAAAGCGGGGACTCGTTTATGGCGTTTCTATCTTCGACTTTTGGCTTGAACCTTTCGATTTTTTATTATTGTCCATTGAGACCTTTAATTTTGTCTTGACTTTCTCGACTTTTAATTTTTATTTTTTGGTTTTTAGCTTTTTCTTCTGAGTTAAATATTAATTTCACTTTCGACTTTAATTTTGACTTTCGATTTTACTTTTGATATAATGTGTTTTCATGTTGATTTTTGGTTTGGGACCTTCCTTTTGACATAGGACTACGTCTTTTAGGAAGGTAGCTGAAAAATCGAAAAATGCGAGCGTCACGAAAAATGAAAGATTTTGAGCGCTAATAGCTTAGAGGTCTCCCGATCGATTTTAAATATTTTTGCACCAATCGATCGGAAAATCTTCTACGCATCTACACAGAAAACTATTGATTTTTAAGTGCGCACTATTGAAAAATTGGAAATAATGAAGCCTTGTCCATCTAGAAATCCTAGCTTCGTGATTGGTTGTTGGAAATGACGTCATCAAAGTGGAAATGCGTTTTCACGCTTCGGCTTATAATTCAGTCAATTCCTAATAGATTTCCAAGCTATTTACACCGGAATAGATCGGAAAATCGAATTGGAAAATATAGAAAGCTACTGTTTTTCAATGCAAGCTATTGAAAAATTGAAAATAACTTACTCGGTAGTTAGACAGCAGTTTGTTTATCTCTTCGTCGAGGTATAAACTCCCGCTTCGAGATTGGTTGGAAAGACTTCCAATTATTTTCGAATAAGTTTTGACACAATTCAGGAACCAACGAGAAAGCTGATGGAAAATTCCATTTAATTCTACTATAACAAAGTTATAGTAGAGAATTAAATGAAATCCTACCCTTTCTCGTTGTTTGCTAATTGGCTTGATAATTCCTTATTGTGATGTACCACCAACGGCAACACGAGCGGTGCCGCAATTATTTTAATTTCAATAATCGTCACATTGAAAACTTGTCTGCCGTGAACAAGTGATAGAATTGAACAAGTGATAGAAATGAATTAAAACCAAACCCAAAATTTTGTTTTGATAATTACTGATGGCCCAATATTTGCATCTTCATATAAGAATTTGTTCGTTCTTAAAAGAACGGTTTTCGGTAATTGATGAAATTTAGTACACTTGGAACAGATCTTTTCACTCGGTTTTCTTTAGCAACACAAATCTATCTATCGCCAATGCTACAGTAATACGTAGCGTAAATTTTCTTTGGAAGCAAAAGGTAAACGGCGCATTGGTAACTTTGCTCTTTTGTTCAGACTGAAATTGAAATGCTCCAGTTTGTTCAACGTAGATAATGGAAAGACGGACCATGAAAAATAGGCGGGACCAATTCTGGTCGCTTGCTCTGGTACATAACACGAGATAAACCGGCGAACAGCATTATTCAAACGCTAGCTAAGCTACTATCAACAACTTACTGGCATGTCTGGACGCGACAAAGGAGGAAGCATCAAGGGCAAGCTCGCGACAACAAAACGACCAGAATTATCCCACGTCGCTTGCAGCTGGCCACTTGGAGTGGTATTTCATCGTGACTCATGACCATACACAAACGGCTTCGTCGATCGCAAAGCTGCTGAGGCTTTCCGGTTGGTCCGTTGCAACAAGCCGTGTCTGGTTAGCGGTTATCGGTACTCCAATTTACCGAAAAGAGAATTACGTTAAGTGCGTTAGTGCAAGTTTATTGCAAGCTGGAGTAATGGTAATCAAACAATCGGTCCTTTTAAGGGCCACACAACGATTGAAGAGTTTATTATATTTTCTTGCCCAGTTAATACCATAATAACACAGGCAACGAGGGAAAAGTTGAATTTTTTGCCGTGGCGGACGACCAACAAATGACGAAAATAAGTTCTCTGGTCACGGGCGACATTTTCTGCTACTTCCAAAACATCTGCAGCTTGTAAATGCTTTTTTATCAGCGTTCTTTTGTAAGCCGTAGAAAACTTGCGCAAAATTTTCAACTTTTTGAAAACTTGCGCGTACCGTCTACCGATTACCAAAGGAAAAGCACTATTCAACGTAGAAACAGGTCATAAAAGTTTATTTACTGTTTGGATACATCCTACTATCGTTACAAAGAGACTTACGTAGTTCTACGTCACCTATGCGGTCGTGTCTTGTGCATAACCCCTCTAATTTTTGACGTAGGACTACGTCTTTGTTTACTATACTGGGACTGGGTAGCACTTTGTAAAAACGAGAAATAGAAGTGTAACGTTTGAATGAAATATTTCAAACGCTAATAGCTACTATACTACTGAACGAAACATAACAGTTAATATGCCGTTGGATAGATAAAATGTCCAGCAATTTTATAGTAACATACTAATAATAATTTTTTATACGCTAAATAGTGAAAATGTGTGTAAAGATTCAAGGTCGAATTTTTCCATACATTTCCCTTGTTATCGCCTAGCTTCACAGGCACGGACGACAATTAGATACACCAAAGGATTTGGATCCAAATGATAATCTTGAGACCACTTTGTAAGCCACACCCCTTTTCCAATCCAATCGGCAACATCGATGGCTATTGACGGCAACACCGGTCCCAAAGACAAGCGGAATCAGAGGGCAATGGCCAACGTGAATCCCACACGATGCACTTAACATTACATTTTGCATTATCCCCATCGCAGACATGCGAAATTGTTCGATAGCTTGCTCAATCAGTGTCGGACAATCATTTAAGCAGCAGCAGCCGATATGGTTTCCCCCACCACCTACACTAGCTTACAAGCAGCAGCGGCAGTGCCAGTGACTATAAAATGGTACTCTTGGTTCGCCGTCTGCTCATTCATCGCACAATCGCACTGACGGACGGTCAGTATTTACCATCGACGGCTATTGGTGGCGAAAGCAACGGCATTTGGCGGCAAACACCAGCGATCGGAGCCAACAACGATAGCAATCGGGAGGTAACGATAGCATTTTTGGCGGCTATTGGAGGCAAATCCAAGGACTTTTGCGGCATCTAATGTCATTTTCGATGACAATTCGAGGCACCCAATGGCATTTTGCACTGACGGACGGTCAGCATTTACCATCGACAGCTATTGGTGGCGAAACCAACGGCATTTAGCGGCAAGACCGGTTATTGGTGGCAACACCGATTGTTGACTGCACTGAAGAGGTTGATGTTACTTGTAACCAATGGCCCTTTTAAGGGCCGCAAACTAATTAAATGAAGCATAATCAGAATTTATCTCAAATGTGCAAAATGGTTTTGATTATTATTTGTAACCAACGGCCAGAAACTATTTGAAGGAAGTTGGTTCAAATATCAAACTACGCATAACATATTTATTACAATGATCTGTGGGCTGGCCATTCATTGCTATTTCAACCTTTGTGAAATACAGTAGTGATTTGTTAAAGAATTCGCTATGTCTAAATGGTTGCAGGCGTTATATTTACGTAACCACCGTAAACGTATTCGTGAACAAGTGGCTGGTGTAGTAACTGAACCAAGGATATCCTTAAGGGGGCATAGTACTTTTTCAATTAAAAAAAATCGAAATTTTTTTTATTGATTATTTCGAAAGATTAACATTTTGACCATATGTGTTTCAAGTCATTTCGATGAATTCCAAAAATTGACAAAGTTACAGCTATTTGTACCGCACATGTCTGGAGCGATTACACAGCGAATAAAAACTTCAACGTCGTTTTTCTCGAAACCAGGTTTTGAAAGTCGGTACCATAAATATCTCAAGAACGGCTGAAGCAATTCTCATGATTCTTTTTTTGTTTCAAAGCTAACAAAATTATCTAGTGTTTGACCCATCCTTTTTTCGATATTACAATTTTTGTATTTTTAAGAAATGTTTAAAGTCAATTTTCTCGGCTAAAAACCTTACTTTTATGTTTGAATGTCCGCCATTTTGTTATGCGCTCGAATTTTAAAAAAAGGATGGGTCAAACACGAGATAATTTAATATTCTTTCATGTCGTTTTGGAATTTTTCAATTCGGATAAGCCCCCCAGCGCCAATCCATGGTACCGCAAATCATGTTTTTTTTCGAATGATCATGTTCAAGGAGCCGTAGGGGAGAGGGGAAGAGGTTCACATATGCAAACAAAACTGCAAATGTTAGTATAAAGTGCAATGTTTAGCAAGCAATAAACCCGAATCGATTCGCTTTTCGCGTTATCGAGAAAAAAATATTTGAAATAAGGCAAAAAATATGGTGTAAAAAGTACTATGCCCCCTTAACAGGAGCAGAGCGTACTAGATTATCACGCAAACGAAAGCGTGAGAGTGCTTCTAGTTCGGCAGGTGAAGTTGCAAGTTTGTCGCACGAAGAGGCATCGCCCGCAGATATCAATCCATCGCATACCGTTATAATTCCGTCACATGAAATGACAGGTAAGCATATTTATAGAAAATTATCGCATGCTAGTTGAGCTGTTTAGAAAGAAGTCCATAATAAATTTCGTAGCGAAATTACAAAAATACACTACAACTCAGTGCATTGATGGCAACAAATGTTTGTTTATTCGTGAATCTAAAATTGAATCTAAAATTTCAACTTAAATTAGTTGTGAAAATCTGGTGAATACTTAAATTACATAGTGGATCGTGAAACAATGTTCAAACTATCTCTGCTCTATTTACTCTATTTACTGCTAAATTGCTAGGGAATAGTAGGGAAGTGAACTGCTTGTATCCTCATGACTCAAGAAATGCACCGATTTTATCAGTCCCAGTCCCAGATATACCTGGCTGAGCTTCTATCAAGCAGTTATTAATAATTGTGTAAGACAGATTATCTAGTTTGGCATATTATTTAGTATCAATGGCAATTTCATTCTTACTATTTATTATTTGTGAAGAAATCTTATATCACATTATACTAAGTTTGAAACGGTTGAGTGCTTTAAAGAAAGGGATGAAATTGATTCAAATGTAAATTGGGTAACATGATCATCTAAAAGCGGTATTTTGACGTAGGACTACGTCTTTGTGTACTATCTGGGACTGGGTAGCACTTTGTGAAAACGAAAATAGATGTGTAACGTTGGAATGAAAGATTTCAAATGCTAATAACTACTAAAGTACTGAACTAAACTGAACAATTAATGTGTCGTTGGAAAGATAAAATGATCAGCAATTTTATGGAGGGGCGTGAGAGCAATTTTATGGATGGCGTAAGAGGGGGGGCTCCTATGCAAATGAAACACAAATTTCCTCAAAACTCGAGAACTAATCAAGCAAATGGAACCAAATTTGGCATGTGGGGGTTCTAGAAAGTAGGATTTTTTTAAAGATGTACTGAGACCCCTTCCCCTTCTAATAAGGGGGGGGGGGCTCCCATGCAAATGAAATACAAATTTCTTCATAAATCTAGAACTAATCAAGTAAATTGAACCAAATTTGGCATGTGGGGGTTTCAGAAGGCAAGATTTTTTTGTATGGTGAATTGAGACCCCTCCTCTTTTTAGGAGGGGGGGCTCCCATTCAAATAATATAGACATTTCCTCAAAACTCAAGAACTAATCAATCAAAAGGAACCAAATTTGGCATGTGAGGGTTTTTGGAGGTAGGAATTTTGACGTAGGACTACGTCTTTGTTTACTATACTTGGACTGGGTAGCACTTTGTGAAAACGAAAATAGAAGTGTAACGTTTGAATGAAAGATTTCAAATGCTAATAACTACTAAACTACTGAACTAAACTGAACAATTTATATGTCGTTGGATAGATAAAATGACCAGCAATTTTATAGAGGGGGTAAGAGAGCAATTTTAAGGGGGGCGTAAGAGGGGGGGCTTCTATACAAATGAAACACAAATTTCCTCAAAACTCGACAACTAATCAAGCAAATGGAACCAAATTTGGCATGTGTGGGTTTCAGAAGGGAGGATTTTTTTCTACAGTGTAGAAAGTCTTCTCCTTCTGAGAGGGGGGGCTCCTGTGCAAATGAAATTCAAATTTCCTCAAAACTCTAGAACTAATCAAGCAAATAGAACTAAATTTGGAATGTAGGGGTTTCAGAAAGCAAGAATTTTTTCTATGGTAAATTGAAACCCCTCCCCTCTTCCGGAGGGGGGGGGGGGCTCCCATACAAATAATATATGTGAATGTATTCAAATTGATCACGATAGGTGAAATATTAAAACTCATTTGATTACGTTTCGGCCTACTGTCTTTTATTCAGCCATCATCAGATACTATTGTCAACAGAAATAAAACAAATTTTAATTTACCTATTTTAACAAACAAAATGACAAAACTTACAAGGGAATAATCTTATGAAACTACAGTGGACGACAAAAGTTTTGTTTTTAGTTAGCTTATAGTTTGTTTATAGATTAGTTTGTTTATAGTTAGCGTTAATATTTCACCGATCGTGATCAATTTGAATACATTCACATAAGTGCACGGTGATTAAAACCAAATCATATCACAAATAATATACAAATTTCCTCATAACTCTAGAACTTATCAAGCAAATGGAACCAAATTTAGCGTGCGGGGAGTTTAGAAGGCAGGATTTTTTTCTATGGTATAATGAGACCCATCCTTTTAACAGGGGGGGGAGAAATTTTTTCTATGGTGGATTAGAACCTTTGCTTTCTTTAAGAAGGGGAGATCTTATACCAAATGGCACCGAATTTGGCATGTGGGGTTTTTTGGAGGCATGAATTTATTTTGAATTTATTTATTTTATGATGGTTTGAGACCCCTCACCACTGTGGTAGGAGGATAAGGACTCTCTTACAAATAAAACAGGAATTGGTCATTCATTACCATTTCAGCGCTTATGATGCACACAAGTGATTTTTAAAAGAAATTTCTACATCTCAAAGGTTGCAGGCGTTGTATTTATGAACCCCCGTTCACGTATTTTTAAAGCCCCCCTTTGCATTGCATATTTCGCTCTTCTCTTTTAAATATTAGTCTTTGATCTGATGATCTGATATAGTCCTACGTCACCCTTTCGTACAACCCTTAGGGCTGTATACCTTGTAGTTTTTGTTAAATTTTGACTTCTAAATTTTAAATTTTGATTCTGACTTCTGATATTTGACTTTGGAATGCAAAGTCTTTTGAATTTTGACTCTAATAGATTTCTAATCATTGAATGCTGACTTGAGTTCTAACTTTTGAATTTGAATTTTACTTGGTATGTTTATCTTTTAACTTCAGGTTTTTATTTTCTGATCTGGGAACTTTGTGCTTTAAATTTGGCGTTTAAAATACGCCATTGGCTTTTAATTGTAGTGTTTGGTTTGTGACGTTTATTTTTATAAATTTTAACTTTTGACCTCTAATTTCGGATCACAGATCTCTAATCTTGGCTTTTAGAATAAAGCTTTTTATTTTTATCCCTTGGTTTTTGACATTTTTGATTTTTGATTTTTGACATTTTACTTTTACCTTTCAACTAAAATTCTGACTTTTGTGTTTCAAAATTGCAACTTTTGACTTAAGTTTAACTTTACACCGATTGTATGTTCAGCTTTAATTTCAGTTTTAGTCCAATTTTATGTCCAAATCACCAAGTCTAATTTCAAGATCACTAGTGAGCCCAGACTGCCTCCATCGTTGCCAGACTTTGCTGACTAAAAATCAGTAGTTTCACCAGCAGCGTTTCTTACCGTAGAAAGGGTTATAATTTCGTTTCAAATTAAGAGAGAATCGATAGGTTCGTCCGAATAAAGTGTTTGTTAGTTTTGCTGAAAAGCGATAAATTAGTTGTGATATGTACTATTATTTAGGGCTGGTACCGAATCGTCGAAACGCAAATGGCTGAATCACGAATGGCCGAGATCCAAATGGTCGAATTTCAACAACAGTCACAGAAGACCGAATCACGAATGGCCGAATTTTTACGGAATGCCCAAATAACTATTAATAAAAACATAAATTGGCAAGTAGTTAACAAATAACTTTAAACAAACAAAGAACAAAATAAGCAACACAATTACTTGCTATAGAGTATAGCTGATTGCAAGTTCTTTCTTAGGCGCAAGGGAATTACGTCCATTATAAGGTGCGAGACTTATTTACCATGTCAGCAGCAAAAGTTTCCTAGATGAGTTAGTGACCCGCCGTCAGAAGCGCTGGCCACTGCGGGGGAGGCAGTCCCCCTCTCAGAAACCACTTCTATGTAGGTGCATGCATTTTCCTAGGTTTACTGACTAGTAATGATTATCCGTTAGTTAAGCCCGAACGAGCGGCAGCGAGTAAGGACAGCATGTACCCAACATTTATGCAGGTTGAAGGCCGTGAATATTTTCGGCCGAATATGATGTTCGACCATTCGTGTTTCGGCCTTTTGTGATTCGGCCATTTGTGCTTCGACCATTCGTAGGTAATCCATTTTCTAATATACTAGAGTTTCATCTTGCACGGAATTGCCTTTTCGTTGCTTGTTGTCATTTGTTGACTTTTCTTCAGATTTGTCGTCTTTTCGTCATCTTTCAATCTTATTTTCCTCGTATTTTGTGGTCTTTTTACCATCTTTTCGCCGTCTGTTCGTCTTTTTTACCTTTGTCCTTTGAATTTTTCGGCAGTTTTATCGTCTTTTTTGCAGTAGTTGGTTTGGTGTCTCTTTGCTGCCATTTCTGTCTTTTGCCTTCTTCTATGTTTTTTTTGCTTTGAAAAATTTCACATCCAAATCTGGTAATGTATCGTTTTGGATGCCACTTTCTGAGTTCATTTGTTCCCAACATTATTGAAATCGGTTCAGTCGTTCAAAAGTGAATAATTCTTAAAGAAAGAAAGGTTGCCGAAATGTCGATTTTGGTAATCACTCTAACTCAGAAAATACAGAACTAAAATTTTCCGAAAAGACTCAAATACAAAAGGAAACTGGACTACATCGGATCACTTTTAAATTTCTACAGGATTGTTTCCTGCAATTGCAAAATTAGTAACAATGCTTACAGATTTTTCACCTATAAATAATCAGAATAAAAATACTAACTTGAATCATTGCGGTTAACAAATTATCAAAAATCAAATTGAAGCTTTCACCCATGCGTATAGCTCACAACCCGAGACAGGGCCCAATTATTCCAAAGCGTTTCGAGTAATGCGAAACCTTTTAAGCTGAAAACAAATTTATTGCGTTGTCTGTTGGCTACAACAGCAACATTGGGCCTTTGTTATGACTCTTTTGAATACGGGAGAAAAAAATATCTCCCGCCTAACAAGCAACAACATCATTAACATGACGAACGACATTTCCACACGGCATTTCTTGCACAAATCCGCACTCCATCCCGAACGAACGGAAGCCCCATTTGGAAAGGGCTCTCGCAACGAAATTCCTAACAAACGGAGTCAGACATAATTGATGTCCGTGAAACCCGTCCGTGTCCTGTCGGTGCTGCTGCTTGACCTAGGCAAAGGTGCTGCCGACAATCGCGTTGATGAATGATGGCTTCATCTTCGGTACCAACGCCCGGAGTCTTTGCTGTCGCAATAAAAGCGGTCTTCGAAATTCCACCCGAGACGAACCCGGACCGGGAGTCGATGTCTGAACGGAATTGACGCATACCTACTTGTTCTCGATTAGGACGATTCAAAGACGTTCTCATCACACTGGCTGGCTGCAGCATTGCTAGACGTAACTGACAGCGGACGAGGCGTGCTAATTTTTTGTCATATATGACGTACCATGAGACCATTAATTAAGAGATTCATCCATTCGTCCGGACCCTGTGGTCTGCTAAAATGGAATGTCCCGTCATTCGAGCGGGTTTCTCGGAATACATATAAAGACATCAAATAAAAGCGTCTTTTTTTTCTCTCCCTCCATTTAGCACTCGGATGCTGCTTCACGATTATTCCCGAGCTAAACAGTCATTACTCCTCTGGGATCGGAACGAGATCGTAATGAAGGTGGTTGTTGTTTTTGGCCTTATCTAGACTAGAACCGCATCCCTGCCCGTGCCTGCGGGAGAACACATTTTACGGCTCGCGTTCCTCAAGATCGTTCAACGAGGATAGTATCAATTATCTGTCATTTTATGGAGAGCCAAGCTGAAAAGCTCGCCCGACCGTGGTTGTCCTTATCGCACAACCCTCTTTCCGTTGCGCCAATTTCAGGCAGGACTCCGTTGCGTTGTTGGCTGGCTGGCTGCGCCGTTGCCCATTTCATTTCATTTAATGTTTTATCTGTGAAATTAAAAGCATTGCTTGTCAGGTACTCAAAGTGGGCCGACAACGATGGGTGTAAAAATAAACAGCGCAAAGTGTGCAGAAAGTGCACCCATCCAAACGTAGGGAAATCGGAACCCCTCGTAAGCCCTCGCTAGCTTGCGTGTTCATTAACACTAATTGGTCTATCACGACGCGTTTCATTGCTTTGTGTACGACGCTCGTATCCGACAAAGTTGCTGAAATGAATTCTTTCACTTTTATCTCTTAAAAAAATTACGATAACAAGTGGTTTGATGTTTCTAATGAAAGGCGAATAAACGTTGTTTTGAAATTTCTAAACTCAATTTTCAGGTGCTTCACAGCAAGTGGCTTGAGCAGGAAAGTTGTTTGCCAATGTAAACTAAGCGCACAGACCAACAACAACGTTGAGAAGTCAATTCGCAAAAGGTTCGCGTTGAAATGAGGACAGATATTGCAGCATTAAGGCATGAAGGTTGGGTCGAGCCGCTGAAAGATGGAACCCGACCGCGAAACAGCAAATAAGCAACTCACAACGTAGGTACCTCCAGAGTACAGCAGACGGACAGAATAAACACCGTCTGGTTGGCACTAATGTGGTTTTTGTGATGTCAAGTTTACACGCCGGCAGGCTCCGGCAGGTGTGGCGACGTGTGTGTTTTAGGTTTGGTTTTAGGACCCTGTCGGATTGTACATCGAACCGGGCGTGAAAATTATGTTAGATTTCGCTCCAATCGAGACGCGCACTAATGAAGCTGTCTTGTTTGACCCGAATAGATGAACTTCTAACCTTGGACCATTCCCGGTGGAGAGCGAGAGACAGCCAGTGAAACGATCACTCCGCCCGGCGCAGGAGCCCTTCGTGACTGGAACCACTTACGACGATTGCATCTCATAGGGACGAGACACGCACCGTGTATCCGTGCTGTAATAGCACTTGGTACGTATAGACATGCATTCATTAAAACCACAAAATCTCGCTTGGAGGCACCATTATCAGGTCTTTGAGAGCTGACGCTCCGTCAAGGATGTCGGGGAAATAATGAAAAGCGATGCTTGAGTTTGAATGATGCGATTTGCCTGTTGTTTGGTCTGTGACTGTGTGCGGCGCCGGCGCTTGCAGTAAAACAGTTTAGTAGAGGATTCCGGGTTCAGTTGGAATGCAACGAGATATCTACGGGACCATCCGAAATCAGTTCTAAGTTTCTTGGAAATGGAAATTAGATTTGGTTTTAAATGCATACATTAAACAAAGGATCTAACTGAATTATCTAATCTAATCTTCTCGAATTTGAACTAAACTTTGGGAGATTGTTCATCTTAGGTCAAAAAGTAAAACTCTCAAGATCCCGATTTTGGGAAATCTCTTATTTTCTATGTCAGAAAAATAAAAAATCACTTATCACCATAAGTTGTTTTGCTTCAAAAAGCAAAATTACACCTTCTTTGTTGGTTCAAATCACGACGGTTGTTGAATTTTTCGTTGAGCAAAGTCAATCATTTAACCTAATTGTTTGACCCTAGAAAAGACTCCGGGAAGCAGGTGATTCATAGGTAAACACTTTCTAGTCAGTCGATTCCAACGCAATGTCCTCCTCGATAATTACCTTTACATTGTCTGGTTTCCATGGTGTACACCGATCGTGGTTCTAACAGAGCACACCATCGTTTCCCAAACTCCACCCATGTGGGGTGCCCGGTTGGACCAAATGTCCAACGAGTGTTGACATTAAGGAATGCCGATGCGACCGTCTCATCATCCTCTTTTAACACTAATTATTGAAAATTGGTCCCATTATCGCTGAAGAACGTAGTAGGCGAAACACTTATTGATTAGTTTCATACGAACAGCGTGACTGCTGAGGCACGTAAAAACTGCAAGCCAGCGCACAGTGAGGATTTTTTGCAAAAAAGTCCTTTATCCCAATATCTCCAAAAGTTGCTGGGCTAGGATCAATCTTTTGATATCAGAAGAAAGGTATTTTTGTGGGGATTCCACCTGTTTCTAGCACTTTTGGCTAAAAGTACTAGAACTTCTAGGAGCACAGAGATGCATTGATCAATAACTCTAGAACCCACTGGGATAATACCGATCTTTTTTCGTCACAAGAAAGCTAACTTTATGTAGTTTCCGATGCCAGGGTATTTGATCGCAGCAAAATTGGTCATTTTATTCTAATTTTCTCAGTTAACGCTGCCAAATTAAGGTAGCATGATCTTTATTTGGCCAAAGCTCATGAAACAAATAAGTGCTGTGAACAATCACCAAACAGTTCAAAAGCATATAAAAATGACTTTTTTTGACTGAAAAAAGATTCAATTTATCCCAGGAATCCAGAGATATTCATTTCAATTGGAAATCATTGATAAAACTAGGGTAAAATGCCGTTTATTTGACCAAAATAACAAGAAACAAGCATGTGCCTTATCGTGGGATCAAACCCAAATCTAGGTGGACAAAAGTAATTACACTAAAACCGTTAGTCCTAGGTAAATAGTATCTTCGGAGAAAATTTGTTATTTTAACTTCCGCATTTGTTGGTGTACACTGAAGTCGCTTTTTACGCGGTTTTTTATGCGACTTTTTTACGCGAATTTTGGAGTTTACGCGGCTTTTTTTACGCGAATTTCGGAATTTACGCGGTGTTTTTTACGCGAATTTCGGAATTTACGCGGTTTATTTTACGCGATTTTCGGAATTTACGCGCTTTTTTTACGCGATTTTCGGAATTTTTGCGGATGTGCTTAAAACGTCTATTTTTTCGCGTAGTGTTGAAATCCACAAAGTTTTTTTTACGCGAAATTTTGTTTTTTTCGCGAATTTCGGAATTTACGCGGTTTTTTTACGCGATTTTCGTAATTTATGCGGTTTTTATGCGAATTTCGGAATTTACGCGGTTTTTTTTACGCGATTTTCGGAATTTACGCGGTTTTTTTTTTCGCAAATTTTGGAATTTACGCGGTTTTTTACGCGATTTTTGGAATGTACGCGCTTTTTTACGCAATTTTTGGAATTTACGCGGTTTTTACGCGATTTTTGGAATTTTTACGGTTTTTACGCGAATTTCGGAATTTACGCGGTTTTCTTTACGCGAATTTCGGAATTTACGCGGTTTTTATACGCGATTTTCGGAATTTATGTGGTTTTTTCACAAATTTCGGAATTTACGCGGTTTTTTACGCAATTTTCGGCATTTACGCGCTTTTTTACGCGATTTTCGGAATTTACGCGCTTTTTTACGCGATTTTCGGAATTTACGCGGATGTGTTTAAAATGTCCATTTTTTCTCGTAGTGTTGAAATCCACAAAGTTTTTTTTTACGCGAAATTTTAGTTTTTTTCATGCGAATTTTGGAATTTACGCGTTTTTTTTTACGCGAATTTCGAAATTTACGCGGTTTTTTTTACGCGATTTTCGAAAATTACTCGGTTTTTTACGCGATTTTCGGAATTTACGCGGTTTTTTACGCGATATTCGGAATTTACGCGTTTTTTACGCGAATTTCGGAATTTACGCCGGTTTTTTACGCGATTTTCGGAATTTAGGCGTTTTTCGGAATTAACGCGGTTTTTTTTACGCGGGACGTATCCTTCGCGTAAAAAGCGACTTGAGTGTATTTGACATTAGGGTGGCCATCATAGTAACCGCCCAGTTAGCTTCGAGGTACGATGCTGGTCTAACAAGCCAGTCGCCGCATGTTCGAATCTCGGCTAGGCGGTAGGTTCGTTGCACTAGCCCCGTAATTTTCCTGTATTCTAAACAGCCGGCTGATAAAGAAGCGAAATGTCTAATGACGGTATAAGCCCACGGCTTTGCTTTTTTTGTGGCCATCATAGTAAGCGAGTGCAAAACATAAACTTTTTTTGGCTTAAATTAGTTGAATAAAATGTTCAGCAAAGTTGAAGAACATTAAATTTTGAATTACTTAGTTAAAGAAATAAAAGTCCTATCTCTTATGGTTGATAGGATGGAGCAATTTAATGTTTTTTGGACTGGGTGGACCCAAAATATCCGTTTTTTCTTAATATATTCTTTCGTGTTTATTTCTCATAAGTCTTGGCTTTTGAGCACTTTCACATCCAATAAAAATGCACATTTCGCTTGAAGGAATCAAGTCGCTATCTCCTTCGGTTCTGTAGCTAGGCTAGGCAGCTAGGTCGGATTCCTCTTGAAGATAGCTTATTTATAGCGAAAAAAGATAAATTTTATCTTAGTGGAATCCGGTGATATAAACTTTTACATCTTCTCATGTCGAGAAAAGTAGGGAAAAATGCCCTTCTTTTGGCAAAAATTGCTGGAAACAGATGCGTGCCGTAAACAAGCTTCACACCATTGGAATCCTTATAAAAAAATCTTTCTTTTGACATCAAAAGATTGACTCAAGGCCTACGGCATTTTGAGATATAGATATAAAGAACTTTTTTTTCTCGAAAAAATCCACGCTGTCCAGTGCTTTGCGTTGCTGCGTGCCGCTTTCTCCAGAACCGGCCCGAAGTAGTGGAGGTTCATCAAAGTAAAAGGTCGCACAAAAGGTGTTACTCGAGTCGATGTGTTAACGAACACTCAGTAAAGGAGCCATCGGTGGTGCACTATAATATTGGTCATGTGAATAAATGCGTATTCCTTATCAACTTTAGTATTAACGCTTGCTTTTTCGGAACATTGAATTCCTGTCCCATTTCATTTATTATTGTTTCCCTGATCGACGCGACAGAAACGCCCTAGTAGAAAGCCAATCCATGATCGGTCTTGAAGAATTGTAATGGAAAACGTGGATTTCTGCAGTCAAATAGGCCTTATATCCGAAAAAAATACATTGTGGAACTTGAACAGAATTAAGCTCGTAAGGAGCGCCGCCCAGCAATGCAGCAAATCGAGCGAGAAGTTAACTCTACCTACTGTTAAGGCGAGAGATTATGAGAAGCATAGCATTCATCACTTACGTCGTTGCTGTGTGCGGACATTCTGCTACCTACACACTCGCGAAAGCACAGTCTCCTATCGTCTTTCTACATAGCTTATTCGCGAGTCGAATAACTCGTGAGAAATGAGCTGCCCATTGGGGACTAGTGGCGCACAGGAATAAAGATTTTGCATTTCTTTTTATTTTCTTCTCCATCTTCGCCCTCGATTCTACTCACGGGCGGGAGTCCGAGCCCTCGCGAGTAATCGGTACCAGTAGCTTATGCTGCATTAACGAACGAGAGCGACGACCGTAGCCGTGAGCTAAATACGCACTCGCAAAAACTCGTCGCAGTGCATGAATAAATAAGAGCGAGAGTCCGAAAAGGATGCTTATACGTACGCGTGTGTGAAAAAATCAGACCACACGAGGGTGGGCTTCACAACACTGCCGTCCAAGCATCACTGTTCGCACAACCTATTGCTTATCGGATCATCGCAATCAACCCAGGGGAATCACGCAACACAAGGTTCTCGTGCCCTACGAACATGTTCGTGGATTTATCACTACTTTCCGAGGATTGACCCTTTTTTCGCCCTTCTACGTCTTCAAGTCTTTCTATCGATGATTTTGATGTAAGATTACGTCTTTCAGCAACATATGGGGGTATGCAGTAGAAAAGAAACGCAGACCGACCGACGGCTACCATCGGAAATGTTTCCTACAAGGTACTCTCCTAGATCCTGTTACGCCGGCTGTCGCCGATAGCACATGGTTTCGTAGGGAACTACCAGGTTGGCTTCATTAGGGCTCGCGAAACTATGGACCAATTTATTACCATCCGACAGATCTTGCCGAAAAGTTGGGGGCAGGGATGGCACAATCACTTTGACTCAATTCACATTAATTTGACAGTACCGTCTCAGTCATGCAGAATTAGAAAAAGTTTTAGATGGAACGATTGAAGAACTAGTTGTTATCTACAACTTTGTTCAATAAGGTATTGCCGTATCTTTTGTATTTACGGTGCTACAATGATAGTACCTCTTTAGTGACTAAGTGAACGTTCATTTAGTCATTAACGGATTTCTACCCAAGTAGTATATTTTAGGTCGATTTTGTTGAAGCAACCGGATTGAAATTAGTCATAATTCGGTTACCACAACTACTTTGTAACAACCGTGTTAGTAGTGTAGCATTGTAGCGCCGTAACTACAAAAGATACAGCAAAACTTTTTTCAGCAAAATTGTAGATAATAACTAATTCTACAAATGTCCCATATAAAACTTTGTCATATTTTTCTTGGCTGAGACGGTACTGTCAAATGAATATGAATTGAGTCAAAGTGATCGTGCCATTCCTGGTGGGGGGTACAACGTGCCTGCCCATACATCACATTTTTATTGATTTCAAAGCAGCATACGATACGGTCGATCGGGACTAGCTATGGCAAATAATGTACGAATACGGTTTTCCGGATACACTGACATGACCGATCAGAGCTACATTGGATCAAGTGATGCTTTTAGTGCGCACCTCCAGGTCATTCTCGAGTCCCTTCGAGACGCGGCGAGAGTTGGGACAAAGTGACGGCTTATGCTGCATGGTTTTCAGCATCACTCTTGAGGGAGTGATCCGATAAGCGGGCATTGCAACGAGTGGCATGATTTTTAAACAGGACAGTCAACTCGTGGGCTTTGCAGATGCAGAAGATATGAATTGGTTTTTGCCGATAAATGCGCCTACCGAGGCTGAGTTAGCACTAGTTGAATCAATGTTAATTACCGGTCTGCAACAGCAGAATTACTTTGTTAATGACAATGGCAGGCTGCTTGATTTGGTTTTCATAAGCAGTACAGCCTGCGCAGGTATTTTTGAACCACCGATACCACTGCTAAAAATAGACCGCCATCACATGCCGATTGTTTTGAAATTGAATGTTGAGCGTTGTCGCAAAGAAGAAGAAATCGTAATTTTTGATTTTCATCGATGTAATATGGCTCTGCTGGAAGAGTTAATTCAACAGGTGAACTGGGGTCAATTATTAACTATTGATTCAGTTGATGATGCAGTTGCCCGTTTCTACGAAGAGCTTTTTCGTATCTTTCAAAGAAGTGTGCCGTTAAGAAAAAGCAAACGTGGAATTCGCCAAAATCTGCCGCGGTGGAATGCTAACCTTCGGAATCTTCGAAATCGTCTACGGAAAGCCAACGGAAACGTTACTTCAAATGTCGGAGTGAATCTCGGAAAATGGAAATGCGTGAAATTGAGGCTCAATTCAACTCTTTCAACGCTTTACGCTTTCGTGATTACATTCGACGCATAGAATAAAATGTAAAAGCGGACCCAAAAGCGTTTTGGAGCTACGTTAAAGATCGCCAAACTACAAAAGGGATACCGGAAAACATGCGTTATCACGGAATAGATGCAGCCACCCTACAGGAGTCCGTGAATATGTTCTCGACTTTCTTTCAAAGTGTGTCAAGTAATAACTCACCACCTTTGTCTGAAGCGTACTTGAACAGTATTCCGCATTACGATTTAAATATGCTTCGAATGAATTTTTCGCCCCACGATGTCCTGCTTAAGCTGCAATCCATCGATAGATCAAAAGGACCCGGTCCCGATGAGTTGCCACCGTTCTTCGTGAAAAAATGTGCCAGTGCTCTCGCGTACGCTGTCAGTATCCTGTTCTTTCACAGAAAGGTGTTTTCCAACCATCTGCCTCAATCACACCGATTCACAAATCTGGTTCTCTCAACTAGGTGGAGAACTATCGTGGGATTTCAATTCTTAGCTGTCTACCTAAAGTATTCGAAAGTATGGTGCACAATGAACTCTATCAAGCACGGTTCAGATCAGCACGGTTTTGTGAAAAAACGCTCGACCACAACAAATTTACTAAGCTACGTTTCGACTCTAGTGGACAAAATGGAAAAACCACAACAAATTGACGCTATGTATGTGGATTTCGCCAAAGCTTTTGACAAAGTCCCACACGTTCTAGCGGTCGAGAAGTTTAAAAGAATAGGGTTACCAGAATGTATAACTCAGTGGATCCTGTCTTATCTTACGGGTCCCAGCTCAACTGTGAAGGTTTGTGGTGTCTGCTCTACCTTATTCCAAATTCAGTCCGGTGTACCTTAGGGCAGCGTCCTGGGACCATTGCTATTCGTTTTATTTATCAACGATCTATGCTGGAAATTAAATTCTCCAAAATTATTATACGCTGACGACCTCAAATTTTACCGAGTAATCACGACGTTGACAGATTGTTGCGCACTCCAAACGGATATCAACACACTCATGGATTGGTGCAGTTTGAACGGTATGGCAGCAAACGTGAATACATGCTGCATAATATCATTTACCAGGTTACGTGCACCAATTGTGTTTGATTACATCATGGCAGCTACCAGTTTGGAACGAAAGACAACTGTGAAGGATTCGGGAATTCTGATTGATAGCAAACTAAGATTCGTAGAACATATCGCTGCTGTTACGGCTAAGGCATACGCAATGTTGGGGTTCCTGAAAAGAAATACGAAGTTTTTTGCAGATATCTACAGTTTGAAGACCCTGTACTGCTCGTTCGTGCGGAGTGTTCTAGAGTATGGTGTGCAAGTGTGGACACCATATCGAGTAGTTCACATCAACCGAATCGAACGTGTGCAAAGGCAGTTCATTCGATACGCTCTTCGGAATCTTTGTCAAGTAGGCGAGTATTTCTTCAACGCACGATTATTTTCGACGTTATAGCAGGCAACATCTGTGCGGATATATTGAGCAAACTACGCTTCAACACGCCATCACGGTTTTTTTCGGCAATTGCCTCATCGCACTGCTTACGGAATGAATAACCCGCTGGAAGTTTGCTGCAGTCGTTTCAATGAAATTTACTATCTTTTCGGCTTTGGTTTGTCAAAAAGTGTATTTAGGCTAAGAATTAGTAGTATTTAGTTACTTAGATAAGTTTTATGTCTGTGCGATGTTTTCTTTATGTCGAAGATAAATTAAATTAAATTAAAATTAAATTAAAAAAAATACATGGAAGTAAAAGGTCCAAAGGAGAGTACTAGTAAGATGATCCAGCGGCACATTGAGCCGGGAAATCGGACCTACTTTACCCTTCGCACCACGCTACGATCAAAAAGCATACGTCGCCGCACGAAGCCTGGTACAAAACCCTTATTAGACCGATAGTTCTTTATGGACTTGAAGCCGTGACGCTGCTCACGAAGGACATACGCGCCTTTGCCGTGTTCGAGCGGAAGGTGTTGCGGACGATATTTGATGGAGTGCAAACTGAAAGCGGGGAGTGGCAGGGACTTATGAAGCACAAGATACGGGAACTGCTTGGAGAAATTTCCATCGTATTTCTGACATAAGTCGGTAGGCTACGCGGTGGCCCGAACAACGTACAGGATGGCTCAACTAGGTCGAAACCAAAGCAACAGATGATGAAACGGTTCAGTTACGTAAATTATGGAATGGCAGAATGTGGAAAAAAGCAAGCAGATAGCGTCGGAATGGCGACAGTGGTAAACCTATCGGGAAGTCTGGCAACGCCAAGAAGAGTATCAGCAAAGGAGACCAAAATAATAAGAAGAAACTACGTATTTCTAAACGATGGTGAATTGGCTGTGCACGGGATTTATGAGGTCGTCACTAAGACGCACAAGATTTGAGTAAATATTGCAAAAATAGAATTATGATAACTACACAATCGATCCTTTTCAGGGTCAATGAAAAAATGATTGCAGTATAAATCCCATTTTCTTTCATTCAGTCGCTTTCAAACCATGAAATTAATATTTATAAAGCGCTTCAATGTTCTCTTGTGTTGAACCATGCTTTCAGATATGATAATTTATCTGATAAATGAAGAAAACAGTTTTTGCACGCTTCTAATTTGATTCCAATTTATTTTCAAGATTTTTACTTTAGATGATTGGATATATGCCTGTGAATTAGTTCAATGCTGCAACAATTTCTATTAGGTACATGCACTTTATTTAATCAAAGTAGTTCCATTGGAGTGTTAGAAGCGCGTTGTTGGATTGAACCGTTAGCTGCTGTTATTGTAATTTAGCCACCAAGACCAAAATAGTACTACGTTAACCAGCCGGTTGTGTGTTGTATACAACCCAACTGATTTGTTAAATTTAAACCTTGAACTTTGCCGTAAACCCTTGTAGCAGTTATTGAACCAATGCAAAAACATCCTCAAATCATTAGGAAGATATCATCTCACGGCTTTTAGCAAAATAAGCACCAATCAAAGATGATTACAACCTAGCTAGCCAGCTACTTCCAACAAATCAAAAGAAACAACCTGCCAGGTTTTGCAGTTTTCCCATCCTAAAAACATCACGAGTGTCATCCGAACCGGACAAGCTGAGCCATTATAGGCGAGCGAGTGGTGCTAGGGAAACCATTGCATTGCATTGCGATAGCGCATCAATGGTCGCCGTGATCATTAATAAATGCATACTTGGTCATGCATAGCGCGGTTGCTTGTCGAGGCCACCCGGCAATCGTGTACGGCAAGAGCAAAGCAAAAAAAAAAAAACCAACCGGACCAGTTGGGATCGGGGATCGTGCGCGAATTTCCCTCCTTCCCGGCGGCGGCGATTGTTGGCTTTCCGATCGGAAGTTGTTGGTTGCTGGTTCGGCGTCTACCTTGCAGAGGCTCGCTCAGCCCAAACTGGGACACACCGAATCCCGGCCGGGTATAACCTTTCTCTTTCCGTGTGCACATATGAACGTGTCATCGCCCCGGCACCGCCGGCCGTCGGGTTTCGTTTCGTCTCGCCTGACTCTATCACTTGCACTTTTTGCACACTTTTGTGACGTTCCCGAGAGCTATCTAATTTCGCCGTTGCACAAACCGCCCGCCACTTGTGGGTACTGCGGGATTCTAAACTTGAGCGTATATGTTCAACACTGATGCTTGGAATGCCAGCTTCGGCTGGCAGATTTGTGTCAGGAAAAGCGTTACAAATCAGTGTCAAATGCTGGGGTGAACTCTTACGGTAAAGCAGGAAAACCGTCGCGACGACCGACGCATCTGCTGGTGAGACTCGGTGGATAGGAAATATTGTACGGTGTGAAATAGTTGAACTGCATAAAATTTTAAATAATTCAAAACGATTTATTCTACTTACTCAAACTACCATCGTGACGCAGCGCTTTTGCTGACGGTGTTGATTTCCTATGAACTCGCGTTGTTCTCTGATGAGCAGTAAACTTGCGTCCACGTGGCTGGGGCGGTTGACCGCCCTGCCGGGCGGGTCATCCACCGCAGCCACAGGCACAGGAAATAAGGGTAGATTTAATTCAGCACGGTCAGCTGGACAGCACTCTTTTACTTAATGCCGTTTGGCTTTTGTATCCGAAGACCTTGGTCTAAGCTGGTTCGGTTGCCCCGGGCACCAGCAACAGTGGCACAATGTCTAAGCTAATTGTTTTTACATAATTAAATCAAGTCTGTTTATTGTGTGGTAGCTCTACTGGCTGGCTAGATTCAGTGGCTTCCGTTGAAGTGCAGTGTAGAAGGAGAGAAAGCAGACCGCAGGTCTGCCTGCCTCCTTCTATGAACAACATTGAAGTAAGGAAGACATGTTTGTAGGCAAATTTAGAAACTTGGTCAAAAGATCTTCGCTTCAAGATTGCAGCCTTTAATCGCTTCTCCGGAGGGTAAACCTTCATTCATTAAGTTAAATTCGAAGAAGACAGCACAATTTCACGTAACGATCTCTGAGTCGTCAGGACGATTTCTAAGCAGTCAGTCGTTCTAGATTGGTGATGGCCGTTAAGAGAAAAACACACACAAAAAAACCCTGTCCGGATCATTTTAAAATGTGCGAACACGGCGATGGCAATCGCCCGACAATTTCGCTAATTGACACCCGGGGCGGTCTTTAAAAGCGACGGTGGCCGCGGTCTCTGGTCGGCATTTAAAAGGAATGAGAATTGGTCCGATTTGTTGATTTTGGAAGTGGACTGCTCACTGGGAGGGAAAGTTCCCCGTGAAGTGCGCTGGAGCAAAAGTGTTTGCTCAGACAAATTAGCATCATGTATTGCTCTCTCTCTCTATATATGGTAGGGGTTGGTCATTTCCGACCAGGTGGTCGATCAGAGTGCCGATTTTAAATTGAAATTTATTTTAGTAAAATGACGTTACTAGAAACTAATGACTTTTAATTGGAAACTTCAATAAGAAATCTCGATTGGAGCGATACTTAATTGTGAAGGTTTAGAAGCTTTTTCCCATCGAAACTCATCGCCGTCTCATCGTCAGCGAATCGTCAAGACAAATTAACCTTTTTCCACCTCGTGTTTTTGCTGATTTCTGCAGCGCCATTTCTTCCTAATGACTGTTTCATGTTTGAACTCTTTAGATAGCATTATTTTCGTGCAACTTTTCATCGCCAGCTCAATGATCCGGCATTGATTGTGGCACTGGTGGCAAGCGGCGCAAACGTCGTCGTCCGTAGGTTTTGTCTGCTAGACACAAAAGTTAAATGAATGTGAAATTAATAATTAAATAATGTTTTTGTCGGAGAATGGAGAGACCGAGCGCGCGGGACGAGCGGCAAGAACTTACGGAATGAAACCTAGAGAAAAGTTTTTGCGATGGCTGCGAATATTAGTTCAATACCGCAGCATCCATAGCCGTGGGAATCCCAGCCGGCAGACACTTGCGATGAAGCTGGCTGTTATTGTTGGTAATATTGTTTGCTGGTTTTCCACTTGGAAAACTGTGTGCAGCGCACAGTTTTATGGCCCAAGGGTAAAAGGAATGGAGGAAAAAATTTACTTTCATCATAACAACCCGTCTGCGTACAGCACGTGGCAGAGGAAATGTTTTTAATGAACAAATCTAGGATTGGGTTACAGAAGAAAATCCTTACAGAGTAAAATATTTTAAATCTCTGATTCCTGGTAAAAGTTTTCAAGCGTTGGGTTATTTTTAATAGTGCCTTTATTATCTCCCGGTTAGACAGGTATTATTTTGCAATATGATCTGCAGTAAAGGCAATCGATTCATATACAACACACTATTATCATGGACAAGGTAGCATTCCGCAACGTTAATAGTAATCAAATCTTGTCGCCTCATTTAAAAGCGACATCAATAAAATTTCGCTCGCTTACATTGTTGTTCGCCAGTCGCCACGCCCGCCGGCCGCTATCGGAGAAACCCAAGGACCGATTGCAGAATAGTTTAAACGTAATTATGCAAATTCTACTTGCATACTGCAATTCACCAATTCACCACGTTCGCGACAGAAAGTCCAACTGAATTACTTGTCGGTTTCGGGCGGCCGGCCGGCCCTTGCAATTCGGACACAAGTGCTCCATCATCAGTGCTGCTGCTGCAGCACACTCACTCACGAAATCTAATGCCATGCCGGCCCGGTTCTGTACTAACAAACGTCCGAACAATTCGATTGCAATGAATTTTTCAACTGTCAGCCACCTGATTTAATGTGGAGCGGGTGCCTTTCCTATACCTACCTATTGCCTCCAGTGCTGGAGGCTGCTGGCTGATAAATACAGCTATATTGTTATTGAATTGCAGGTCTTGCGCTGATTCTGAATGCGGGGTCTTTAGCTAGAGGGCTTGCAAGTGTAATGGTAATAGAACAGGTAGAACGATTTTTTTTTCTTCTGGCACGTTTTTGCTCATTCGTACCTGGCTGGTACAATATGCAAAACAGGCGTCCGTTCGAGGGAATGATTGCGTACGAGAGCCGGAGCTTCGTTCACTTCAGGATGCAGTGTATAAAGCTAACAGCAGTATAGATCTCACTGTAACCAGAAGGATGTTCCCCGATGATATCACACAACGGGTGGAAAATGGTATGGTACCTATGGAAATGGTTTCTGTTGTCCGGAAAGTATGCTCTGAACTCAACGGGTGGTTTAGCTAGCTAGCTAGCTAGGCTAGCTAGGTGACCGGTGCAATATTTGGAAAGTGAAAAACCACATCTGGGTAAACAAAGCAACGCATGTGTGCACCTGTAACATTTCCTACGAAAATGTGACAGGATTTGTTGGGGGGAAGTTCTGCTACATTCAACAGCAGCTCAAGCGTTGGGAAAACAATGCTTCGAGATATGTTTCGGACGCGACGGTTTATATGTAGTTGCTCCATATCGGATGCTGCTTTGGATAGGCTCAGAGTTTCCTAAACCATATGTCCGGATGGTATTCCTTCTACTGTTTTGAAGCAGTGTATTGATATTCTTAGTACTCAGTACTGTTTTTCACTCTATCTGTACAGTATAATCGAATCGAATGACAAATTATGTATACGGTAATGTATTGTATTTACAATTCATGACAATTAAAAGGCAAAAGTTGCCTCGAGGTCATGTCGTAAAGTATCCTTAGTTTAGATTCAATGTTTGCAATTTGAAATTTTTTATTGAAATATTTTGACAATTTTGTAATAATAGTTTATTAATTCAATTCTACCGATGTGCTGTGTTTTGCTATTCTTATTTTTTATTTTATTATACTGTTCGGATTTTTCCAAAGTTCCACACTTAATCTTTTTGACGTAGGACTACGTCTTACGGCAAGTTTTGAGATAGGGTGTCATTCCAAAAAATCGAAAAATGCGAGCGTCACGAAAAATGAAAGATTTTGAGCGCTAATAGCTCAGCGGTTTTCCGATCGATTTTCAATATTCTTACACCAATCGATTGGAAAATCTTCTAAGAATTGGCCCAAATGAGGAAAAGTATGAATTTTTGATGTTGAACTATTGAAAAATTGAAAATAATGAACCTATGTTTTACCAGAATTCTCGTTTCGTGATTAGTTGGAAGATTCTTTGCGATGATCTAACCCTATACCAATTTGATATCTGTGCTTGGGAAGTAAGCCAAAACAAGTGACAAAGTATCCTCATTCCAACAAGATTTCTTAACACCGCGGTTAAACCTAGACCATTTTGATGTCCTTGCTTGGAAAGTACGTCAGAAAGAGTGACAAAAACCCCTCGTGCCAACAGATTTCTTACGAACGCGAATAAACCTAGTCCAATTTGATGTCCGTGTTAGGGAAGTGTGCCAGAAAAAAACGACACAAGCTAGTTGTCACAACAGATCGCAAATTCTTTACTGCGAGACGATTAAAACTAGGCGAATTTGATATCTGTGTTGGAAAAACGTGCTACAGCTGTAGTGTTTGGTTATAATTATAATACGACTGTATTCGCGTTGACGGCATTAGACGATCTCTTGCACACTCATAGAAATGCCCGTATGTACGTGTGGGAGAAAATCTGCCAAAATATTTCGATCTCTTGCGCTCTTTAAGAAATCCCTATTCCGCTTCACCCCTACAGTAAACTTTTGGAGGTGGCAGCAGCTTACGTTCGTCAACGCGAATGAATACGCATGCTTGCCGTTTCATTACAAGTGTAGTGAAAAGATGTGCTGTTGATAAAATAGGATTGAATAGGTAAAATCCCTTCAACGTGGGGAACCATGGGTAATAAAAACGATCCTTAATTTCAGTAAGGTAGCAGGAAAGCAATAGTTTGTGTTCTTGATTTTGTTAAATTGTTTTCAAATGCACAATATTTTGAGAATTGAACGTATGCAATGTTACTACTTTGATAAATGTTACATGCAACGTATGTAGCATGTATATATGTTGCATATAGCATGTATACATGAAGAATCGAATGATTACAAGCATGAATACATGCTACTATCGCTACAAAGAGACTTCGTAGTCCTGCGTCACCTATATATGCGGCCGTGTCTTGTACACAACCCCTCTGATTTTTTTTTGCTACGAGTACATGGTGTGCGCATCATTTGTTAAGCATGCATATGTATGTTGTATAAAATTCTATGATTAACAAATCATCCCTAAGGCCTTTTGACCGTTACCTCGACTTTAGGAGTCTCTATCAGCATGTAGGAAGACACCAATATCTGATGATGATGATGCCAATAGGCATCATACCCGCTAAGACGCAGATTGCGTCATGTGAAACTGTGCGATACGCACTCGCCACTCTCGAGCACATGAGACGATAGATACTTTCCAGCTTACCTAGCCAGCATTTGGTTCCTAACGCCGATGACCACACCGGCCCGCCATACCTGAGTATGGACTGGACCACATTGGCTAATAGCCTTCGCTTGCTGCCATATACCGCAGAGCTATTAGACATCATACGAGACAATGCCAAAATAGCTGTGGAAGCCCTCTTGCAGGCATAGTCGACGTGGCTCCCGAACTTGAGCTTATCGTCGACCATGACTCCCAGGAGTTTTAGGGGCCGCGTTGACGCAATAGTGCAGACCCCGACGCTGATCTTTGCTTGCTGCACCGACTTGCGGTTGTTCACCATGATAACCTCCGTTTTGTGATGCGCTAGCTCCAGTTTCCTGGAGCGCATCCAATCTTCAACAATACTTATAAAGTGAGTGGCTGTCAATGCAACCACTCCGATAGATTCACCGTAGACTTCCAAGGTGACGTCGTCTGCAAAGCCGACAAGCAGCACCCCTACCGGGAACATGACGTTCCACAACACCGGGCCCAGTATGGAACCTTGCGGAACCCCACGGTCCTCCGTGTTGTAGCATAGCACACGATTCTGGAAATAATTTTCCAGAATCCTGTACAGCGACGCCGGCACTTGGACTTTCCGAAGCGAGTTTGCTATGGAGTCCCAACTAGCGCTATTAAACGCATTTCTCACGTCGAGCGTGACAACTGCGCAATAGCGGACTCCGGGAAGTGGCCATCTTCCAGGCATCTACTCATTACTGCTCCAAATAATTCGGGAGCCTCCAAAATAGCCGCTTTAATGGCCAAATTCCGACGGGATTCCGTCTGGCCCCGGTGCCTTGCTCACCTTTAGGGATTTAGCGATCTCAATGAGTTCCTCGTTCGTAACCGTCGCTTCCTCCCCGACCTCTTAACCGCCGTCGCCCACGTTACTTTGGATGTTCGGCATGGAGGCCGACCATCTTACGCTATGGTCTGAGATACTGGAACGTCGGCCGTGGGACGACTCAGTGCCCCGAGGTCAGGGCCTTAGCTCGTGGCGAGGAAAGAGGCCCTCAATGATCCGCTCCTGCCTCTCTGGCGTTTGCTCCGCGGGTGCCATTACGCCCTTGGTCTTTGCCATTACGACCCTAAGGCATCACCCCACGGGTTCGTATTGGTACTAGCTCATAACCTTTCAAAGCAGGCTCGCTTGCTAGCTTTTATCCCATTCTTAAGCGCTGCGCGTGCAGAAACCAGTGCTACTCGACATTCAGCCCTGCCTTCGTCCGAACGAGCTCTTTGCATAATTCTCCTCGCACGAAGGTACGCTCCGCGGTACGTTCCACAATTTTATCTGTCCACCAGTAAGCCGGTGACCTTCCATACCTAGGTCGGCCTTTGCTAGGCATGGTGGCGTCACACGCTCGCGACAGTACCTCAACCAAATGACCAGCTTTCCGGATCGCTTCCACAAACACTTCGGGATCGAACTATGATGTCTTCCATCCACGGGCGGTTGGAGTGTCGGCCCTTCCCGCCACCTGTCGCCTTGTTATCTGACCGATACCATAGCGGACCACCTGATGGTCACTGTGAGTGTAGCCATTGTCTACCCTTCAGTCTCCTATCAGACCAGAACTGCCGAATGTCACGTTGACGATAGACTCCGCACCATTCCTACTGAAGGTACTTATGGTGCCGACGTTGGCCAGATCTACGTTAAGCTTTGCCAGAGCCCCAAGCAGAATCCGACCCCTATGGTTCGTGCGACGACTTCGCCACTCTACCGCCCAAGCGTTAAAGTCGCCCGCCACAACCACCGGCCTTAGACCAGTCAGCACAACTGATACTCGGTCTACCATCCACGTAAACTGCTCGATAGACCATCTCGGTGGAGCATAACAGCTGCAGTAGAACACTCCACCCACTTTGGCAACCGCAAATCCTTCGTCTGCGGTTGACACAACCTCTTGAACCGGGAACCTGCTTGTCGTCCATATAGCCGCCTGTGGCCGTTTCCGGCAGGGACGCAATATGGGTCCGAGATGATGGCAATGTCTGTTGCGACTCAAAAACTGCTTGGTCGCCGGCACACCAGCCGGGCACCTAGGACCTCCCGTTACGTGCTTTGCGTCCCGTTGGCCGGTACAGATCAAGCGCTTGGGCGGCTCCGCGCGGTCCCTTGCTTTATGGCCAGAACTGCCATATCTCCTGCACAATTGACTCCTATCTAGCCCCTTGCAGTTCCAGGCCTTATGCCCGTGCTCGAAGTACCGAAAGCAAGCCTCCGACTGCTTGAGCACGCTCAGTGGGCATACCGACCACCACACTTCTAGCCTAGCAGCTTCGTGTCCGTCCGCCAGCGAGAGTTGTATGGTGGCTACCTGGGTTTGGACAGGACCGCTACGCAGGTGAACCTCCTCGGTTGCTACCACCACTCTACTTTGCTCTTTGAGAGCCTGTACGACCTCGTACACATCGGTGATCTCATCCAGGTTTTTAAGCTGGAGAGTCATTTCTGGTGTGAGAGCACGTACCTGCACTCCCTCCCCGAGCACTCCTTCCGCAACCGACTTGTATGCGGAACTCTTCTTGGTGGTGCCCTTCTTTAACTCGAGTATCATTTCGCTAGTGCGAGAGCGGCAGATGCTCCACACCTCCGCGCCCGGATCCCTGAGCAGGGCATCTCCTCTCCTGGCCTTCAAACCCTCCGAGTATTTCGATTCGTCAGTTTTCGGGATTAGAGTGTCGCCCTTCTTCGCTTGCTTCCTTGTCGGTTTAGGTGGAGCTTCCTTTTTCTCTTCTTGGCCTTAACTTCGATCCACGGGCCACCCGTCTTGGTGCTTCCCGCAGGTTGATCGATTGGCTCCACCAACCCGCTCGCCTGGGGGCTTTTACCGATCAGGCTTTTTTTTGGTCCACTAGGGGTGCTATCCCCCGGGGACTGTCTCAGACGCTTGGCGGACGCCTTACCGCTGTTGGTAGTGCTCTCCGTAGCTTTCTCAGCCGCGTTGCGACACCCTGTCAACGGGCAGGCATCCGTCTGTGCTGACTTCGACGCCATCACGGTCCCCTTCTTCACCTTTCCAGCACGCGCCACGAGGTCGTTGTGCGTTTTGGTCGCCGCACACAAGGTTCTCCGAAGCATTAGCTTCAGGTCCTTGGAGAAATTACCGCGACCTGACGTGAACGCGATGATTATATCGAGCTGCTGTGACGCTGCTACCACTTTAGGTAGTGCGTCTCTATTCTTTCCCATCGCCCTGATTAGCGCTGGGTCGTTCATCGCTGTGTCCGGCGTGGTAGGGATACCGCTGCCTTTGCCACCAACACTAGCGCTGCCTCCTCCCACGAACGGATTTGCTGCTTTTATTAGCGACAGACTGGTCATCGCTGCGTCCGGCGTAGATGCAGCTAGAGCGACAGGTGTACCGCTTCCTTTTCCGCTTACGCTGGTGCTTCCACTGGTATCCATCGGCGGAGATCTCTGGATTCCGCCTCTCGCGAACGGATTATCTAATCCGTGCACGTTCAAGTGACAAGTCTACAACCACTTTATTAAATGATGTGGTGAACAAAATTGAGGTTACTTTTTCACGAAAGGAATCTTGCTTAGGAACTTTTTTGGATTTTGAAGACGCGTTTGATAACGTATCTTTCGCTTCCATTTTGGAGGCTACTCGTCATCATAATGTGCCTTCAATAATAGAACAAATGCTTGGTAACCGATTGCTTTTTTCGTCGTTACGGCAAGCATTTGGATGCAAAGTTTTAGTGGATGTCCACAAGGTGGCGTTCTCTTGCCTCTTTTATGGAACATTATCAAAACATTATCATCTATCATCTGCGCTTCTAAGATTTGGATGTCGACGTTGTGAACGAGGTGAAGTAAGCGGGGTTGATTCTCAACTCCAAGCTTTACTGGTCCACAAATATTGATTTCCGAATTAAGAAAACATGCATTGCTTTCAGGCAATGTAGACGACCAATTGGCAACTCTTGGGGACTTAAACTCAAATTGTCTGGTAGTATTCGGTCGTTGTCAGACCAATACTGACGTGTGATTGTCTGGTATGGTGGCAAAGGGGTGAAATTGTGACTGTCCAGACATAGCTAAGCCCTACCACCTGAAACCAGAGGCACTGATATGTGCTTATCAACTACACGTGATTGGCCTGTGGCAATCTGTGAACGGTTCCACAGGTCATACTCGATTGTGGTCGCAAATTGTTGCTGAGGACAAGTTTGTTCTTGCTCCTAGCGATGTAACGCTTATGTGTACTTTTTCGTATAGGACTTTCTCAAGTAACTTTCCTCCTAGAGAGAAGTGGTTGTCCGGCTACATGGAAAGGAAAATTTCCGACTATGTGGTCTGTTATACCGATGGTTTCTTGCACGAAGGTCGCGCGGGTGCTGGTGTATACTGCCGTGAGCTGGAATTGGAGGAATCCTCTTCGTTGGGTAGTTACCTCACCGGTTTTCAAGTTGAAATCTTTGCAATTATGTGCGGAGCTCAGTTGAATTGATAGGCAAGATTATCTACTTCTGTTCATATAGTCAGGCCGCTATAAAAGCACTTTGTGCGACCAATTCTAAATCTAAAGCAGTCATCGACTGCCACGCTCAATTAGAAGAACTAAGCATCCTGAATGTCGTTCATCTAGTTTGGGTTCCTGGGTTCCATTCTGATATAACCGGAAATGCATGAGCTGATGAACTAAGAAGATTAGAAACAGAAAAGTCAGTTTTTCGTCCAGAACCTTTATCAATGTTGAATAAAACAAAAGATTCGATCTTCGTTTTCATGTAAACATTAACGTTATTAGAAAAACCTTGAAGTTTGTCGTCAATCGAAAAGCTTCATTGATAAGTGTTTATGCTGTCGAGATTTCCTTATCGACTCCCTCCTATTCCCTCTGTTTTCCTTCCTGTCCTCATCAGGTAAATGATGACACGGGCAAAGCACAAATCTTCCACACGATTGTGAGGAACGTGCTGCTCGAGCCAAAGATGCTGATCCTGACAGCACGTGGGCTTTGCTTTGCCTTATAGTAACAGTTATCTGATTCTCATGTAAACTGACTAGTGCGGATGCGATCTATCTTAATTTTAAGTGAATAGTACAAGAAAAGTTGAATAAAAAATTGACATATAACTTTTCATATAAATTTGACGTGAGAATTATGTGCATTTGTGCACTTGTTTGGCTGCCAAATGACATTTGGCCTAACCCAAACCAAAACAGCTTATCAGATTTGTGACAGCACGCACCGCACTGCGAGCCGAGTTAAAATGTTCTGATCCTTCAGCAGTGTTAACACCTAATACACTCTTGGTTTGGGTGCATTTAGCCGACTCACTTCACTACTGAAACGAATATTGTCAGCGCCCCTCGGTACCAATTTCTTTTGTGAGGTGAGATGTTATATGTGTTCGGAGCGCACTGCGCGACACCGTTCCAGAGCACTAGCAATTAAGTTGTTGGCGTGTCACACGCACACCTATTACCAAAGTAGTACACCTATCCAACGTAGAGTAAGAATCCCGAATACGGGGAACCTAAGTATCGAGTCCTGGTTTTCTAACAGCTAACGAAGAGCGAAATAATGCAAGGCTCTTTGGCACCGTGTCAGTGGTGTCGAGCCGAAGCACAAAGCGTTCGGGTTCTTTCATTCTCAGGTGCATACGTGATTCCGTAGGGACCGTGTCGCTTCGAGCGGTGATTATAACAAGCCTGGTTAATGCTTTAGGTACCCTCACTGATACGTCTTGTACATCTGCGTTAACCTATTTTTGGGCTTTCGGGATCTGTTGTAGGTGGTTATATTCATTTTGGTGAATTCAATTGTAGTCTACTGACATGTCCGTAAAATTCTGCAAAATTTGATATGCCGCATGACTAATTTTTGTTAAAATCAGAGATTGGTCTCTTTCCTCGTAATTTCCGAAAGCCGTTCCCGGGACAACAAAAGCACGATTCCGTAAATTCATTTTGAGATTTTGGAAACAGTCTTTTCAAAAAGTCGTACAAAAGTGCGTATAACGTGCTACTTCCAAACTAGCTTGATCTTACCTGAAATCAACTAATAAAGAAAAAAAATTCCAATTAAATTCTACCCTTTATATTTATTTGTGACAAAGGAAAAGTTTTCTTTTTTTATCTAATTTCAGGTTTTGTATTCTCCTAAGACGTTCCAAAAACTTCAGTTGATCTTATCGCCTTGTATTTTGTAAGTGAGACTTGTTGAGATTGCACAAAAAACAGAGTTTGATCACGTACGGTAGTTGGTTCAATAGTCGTTTTTCTCGGAAATTTATCAACGTTTTGGAATGTTTAGAACAAACTTTTTTTTTATTTTGTTGGTATAAATTTGGTAAAAGTCGATAGATGTCTTTGCCCTACTTCCCGTGGTCGGATCATAACAAAAATAATGTAATGTGTGTAGAATCAAAATCGGAAATGAAAAAATTGGGTTTAGGTACCGTGAACGTACCATATTCTGGGCAGTTAAGACATTTTTAAGATTCTTCCGCTATTCTAAGTATTCTAGATTTAAATTAACAACGTGGATAGCCTCACCGTGTAGTGCTACGGTCTATAATATCTGGTAAAAAATATGGGAATTATAAGTCGACCAACAATTGAGTATATTTTTCGTTTTGTAAACTTATCCACGGTGCCTAATTCTGCGCACTTTTTTGCCCATGTTCCTAATTCTGCGCATGTTTGCTCCTTATTCTGCGCACCCAAAAAGTGAAAATAAATACTCCTGACATGCTGTTTATGTCTTTATACGCTGAAAGCACACTAAAAAATTCGGCATTAGCCATTACCATAGTTAAATCCATGATCCGGTCTTCTTGTGCTGTCCGGGTGGCAAAGGAATATTGTTATCATTTTGATTGCCTCATTTTAAACATTGTATTCTCGATAACGTGAAGGGCGAATTGATTCGGGGTTTCTGCATACTGAACATTACACTGTAAACTAATACTAAAAATTCTGTTTTCATGTAGAATCTACTTCCCCACTCTCTAACAGCCCCATGAGTTAAAGTAGAATAATTTTCATGCCTCTATACCTCAGCCATTTGGGAGAGGTTGCGTATCCTTCGCGATTTCTTCGTAAGATACATTACTGCGCAGAATTTGGAACATGAATAAAAAATCTGTGCCTAAATCTGCGCATTATTGCATCGCATTTTTCTAAGGAAAGCAATGCATGCAATCACTCTTTTTGTCTAAAACATGACTAAAACTGATTATTCTTTCTAATTATGCTGGGTAATTTGATCATTGCAAAGAATTTAGATCATAAATTTGTTAATTTTCTAGAAGGACAATCTTAGCATTGGTGCTAATGACGATGTTTTCTGTCATATAAAATACTTTCAGTTTCACGTTAAATTATTTCGCTCTCAAATATTAAGGCCCGTTTGTGAATAATGGCGTAATATTCAACAGACATTTATAAAAAAATAACGCAATGATCATAGTTATGCACAATGTTAAAAAATACTTATATAAAGAAAAATGCGCAGAATTAGGAGCTGCGCAGAATTTGGAGCGGTCACGGTATCTAAATTGTTAGTCGTTTAATATAAATCAAAAGTAAAACAAAATGATTCGTTGCGACGTGACTTGGGAATCCTATTTCAAGTCTTGTTTCAAGTCCAATTTCATGGCCTATTTCAAGTCCTATTTTATGTCCCATTTCATTTCCAGTTGAATGTTTCGCATCAACTTCAATTTAAATTCCAATTTTAAGCCCAATTTCAAATTCAATTTCAATTTAGTGTTCTTTTTATAAAACTAATTCCAACTAAAAATTCGAAAATTCAAGTTCAATTTCAAGTCCAATTGCAAGTCTGATTTCAACTCCAATACAAGTAAAATGTCAAATGTGGATTTGTAGTTAATCCAATTTCATCCCCGAGTTCTAATTCAATTTAAATAAAATTAAACGCCATATTTCAAGTCCAATTTCGTGTCCAATTTTAAGTCCCAGTGTCCCATTTTAAGAATTCAGTGTCCGATTTCTAGTCCAATTCTTATTCTAATTTCAAACCAATTTCAAGCTCAGTTTAAAGGAGAATTAAAAGTTTACTGTCCGATTTCCGGTCTTATTTCAGGTTTGGTTTGTTTGGAGTCTACTTTTAAGTTCCATTTGATTCCAATTCCAATGACTAATCTCAAATGGAATTTTCAATTTTAACTCCTAATTCGAAGGTTGAGATCTCCTTCTGTTTGTAAATTAATAATATAGTTAACGACTCAGTTTCTGGTCTTTTGAATAACTTGGGATACGAAGTTTTTGGGACAGTCAGTCACCGGGATTAACTCGAATTTTCGGCTATTTTCTTATGAAGTCGATGCACAGGTAAGGCCACCTGGCCTCCGACTTTTTTTGAAGCAAACTTGGATTTCATTATACTGGATGTTATTGACAAAAATTGGTGAACATTTTAATAGTGCTAATCTCTTTAATATTATTACAAAGCAAATATGCTCAAAATTACAAAGAAAAAGACTCTATGCACACTGCTTTAAGCGAAAAATTAGTTATTGATTTTTGCCTAGCCCCGTAATTATCCTGTACTCTAGAAACCGGCTGCGAAGTCTATCGATAAAAAAGGGTCAAATCTTAGAAAAATGTTTAAGCTTAAAGCTTTGCTTTGAAGGTTTTGGATTTTAACCGATTCTGTGGGAAAAATGTCAATTTTTTGTTCAATTGTAAATAATTTTCTGTAGCTTTAGCATTTTAGTGTCTTTTAACATGAACATTGCACGTCTCAGGAATATATTTTATGCCCATTTTATGTTCGGCATTAAAATCTATTTCGTTCACACGTTTTACTAAAGGACTCAAAGTATCCGAAACGATTTTAATGCCAGGCAATTTATAAAAGACTAGCAAGACTAGTTTCCGATTGAACAAAAGAACCTGGTGTCAAGTTATGCTCATTGCTTCACTTTAAAGCGTTAGTTTAAAGCTGTCGGCACTTAGGGTTACAACCAATTTGAAGTTTTATTTTGTCGCAAGCGACAAGTGCAAGCAAGTAGCAGCATCATAAAGAGAGCGGCAAATTCTTTCAAGATTGACCTCTTTCGTATTCGTATTCGTTTTTTGTTGTTGCGAACCTTTTGCCGATTGATTAGACACGGCATATCGTGGCAAAATATTGAATACATAAACCAATGAATGGAAACTTCCGATAACGGTAATTGCTGACCGTGAATAACGGTTAGCAATTTGTTACAACAAAGAAATGACCAATTTTAGCCAGACTAGCTAAATGGGGTTGGACAGAAAAAGTTTTAAACTAACTAGTTTTATGATCAGTTTAATGCAATACGCCGCCTTTGCATCCAATCAATGATAGAATAGAAATATTTTGCACCTGATACTTGCCAGTAATGGACAAAATAATTGGTGCTTTTCAATAACAATCTTTACTGGAACAAACAAAAACTGCGACGTTCCCCTTTGGAACAGTTCAGACTTCTCGCTGGAACCGGCTAGGAGGAGCTAACTTTTAATAGCCGATCTGTTTACTTTCCAAAGTTCCGTCTATGCGCGGGCGATGATTGGCTCCTAATTTATCGGTTCAAGGCTTTGGGCTATGCTGCAGTCCAGCCAGTCCGGCTCCGGGACCGACGGCGGAGTGTAGGAAAAGGGAGATGTTTAATTCATGCCGGTTACAACCGAGGGCGGGAGTATAAATGCAAATCATGATTGCCGCTCGCGGATGAATTGCCGCCACAAGTGCATCGTCGGGGATTGGCCAGGTTGATCGTGGGCTTTCATCCGATGGATGTGGAAAAGACAACGGCAGAGACCGTCGTCGTCGTCGTCGTCGTGCCACTATTTGAGTTGTTAGTTTTTATTTTATTTTCAGACTTGCAGCATTGCTGCTGCTGTTGCTGCTGTTGCCGTCGCTGCAATACCCGGATGATTGCTTCAGGGCGATATTTTCAAGGTTTACAACTCCGGACGATGCGATGCAGCGATGGGCAGCGATAAAAAAATTATGTTGAACAAGGGATGGGACTGCGATAGTTGGCTGGATTTAGTGGTTAATTTGCTCGATGTTGAAATGATTTATTGGCGTAGTTAGGGCAGATAAAGAAGGTATCAAATTAAAAGCCCTTGATTGGCTCACCGCCGAAGAAGTGGGTTAGCATGACATTTTCATCGACGACGACGACGACGGTGCAGTTTTGCTGGTGGGTGGCATGGCCGATGAAAGTGGGTAAATTGATTTCATCCCGTTAAATAAAATGATACATTTTATGGCTGCCTAAGTTTGCCTAGTTTTGATCTCGTTAGGATAGAAACGATTCATTGTTTCTGCTTCTAGGAAGTAGCAACCTTCTACAGTAATGGGCTCCAGGCTCGTCAATCTTTTTTTTCACCATTTTCGGGTCAAGCACTTTCTAATTCTTTGTAATACTTCATTCACCTACAGCCGGTAATTGTTGCCTGCTCCAGTACGGAAACGCAATTTTAAGGCCGCGTACGTCTTAATCGTCGAAAAAAGATAAACGAGCCTACCCCATCACGCGGCTTTACGATGAAAGCTAAACGCTAATCGGGAGGCGATTCCCCACTTGAGCTGCTGGAACGCGCCTTGTTTTGTTGTTTTGATCCCGACTTGTTATTATCTTGTTTCGTCAGCGCCCTCGAAACAGCGCGTCTGACGGCGATGATAGAATGTGTATATATTTATTCACTCCCGACCTAATATGCATCGAAAAGTTCGGCCGCCTTACGTGCTGCCGCTATCTAGCAAACATAATTCACGTGTTCGGGGAAAAGTTAACCCTCTGCCGGCTTGAACCAGCTGGAGAATGGAGGGATTTTGTTTTCAAAAATCGTTCCGTGTTTACGCTATGTTAGGCAAAACAAAAAAATTGTATTTATTTCCGTCAAAGCATAAAAAATTTGGGAAACAAAAACCATTGAGCTGCACAGGGTTTGCAGCAGCAGCAGCAGCAGCAGCGAACTTGACGAAAACTGGCAGTCTAAGGTATGCTAAAATAATAATGTAAGCCTGTTTATCTTGGGATGATTAACGCGTGGGAATTATTTTTTGTTGTTGTTGAATAACTTGCGAGCTTGCGAGCGAAGACCGCCGCTGAAAATCGGGAAAAGTTTTTTTTCTGTGCCGCAAACAAAAAAAAAACGCGAGGAGGAAAAAATGGTGCCAGCAAAAGTTATCGGCTCGAAAACATTGTTTACATACCCGAGAGTTGTTGTTTTGCTTGTTTCGGGGGAAGGTTTCGTCTAATAAGTACTTTTCCTGAAAAGAAACAAAAAAAAAGAAGAGAAAATGAAACGGGTGTTACATTTTGACTATCAGCTTTAATATCAGTTTGATGTTGTACGTGGCGTTGGATAGAAAGTGGCGTTTTGAAAACCTATGATTGATGGTCATGATCATGATGGGCGATTTTAACGATTTATATTTTAACACTAAAATTAAATTTTACTGGTTTTTCCTTCCAGAACGTTAATTTACTGCAGATCCAATAGGTAACCAGTGGTCCAGCGTTTTCAAAAGGATCGAGAAAACTGCTGTTTTCTTAACTATTTACTTAGCCTATTGTCTGGAATTTCTGATAGACCTAGCTCGAGAATTGCTGTTAACATTTCTTGTATCAGAAAGTGCGCCTGGACCAGGTGAACGATGTGATCTAAAATGGAAACAACCTCCACCTGAACGAACGATGATCTCTAAAATTTTTCCTAACCATAGTATGTTTTTCCCAAATGCAAATTTTAACAGATTTTACGGCTACCTCCCACATTCCTCCGAAGTCTGGTTTAAATTTTTTCACTTCCTTCAGTCATGGCAGAATTTTTAATATGACCTTCCTTAGCAGATTTCTTCAGATGACTGGCGAAAATGACTCCGTGATGCGCAAGAAAACATCAATTGAGGTCCTTCGATGAGCGTAGAACAAATACCGTGAGGCGGCCACAACCAATCAAGTCAACATAAGTCAATATAAGGGTCATTCCACGTCAAGTGACCGAGAAAAGGTACAAACTTGTAATCGACCTTCTCGAATTTTCACCAAACAAGCCCAGATTGTTCGTTTTGGGTCAAGAAGCAAAAATCCCAAGTTTGGTTCCGATTGGACTTTCGCTCGATTTTTGGGACACCCCCCCCTTTTATTAGAAAAAGCATCATTTTCGTCAAATTAGCTTATTTTCTTTTCTTTATATCTCCGTAAATATTCAATTTAGAGAAAAACTTTGTTCTACATTTTCATGGGAAATCATCTGAGGAATCCGACAAGAATATTAGTTTTCTGCGGTAGTGCTGCCAAATACTTTTATTTTCCATCCGAAAACTAAATTTGTATTTTTCTCTCAATGAGTACAATTTGATCTCAAAAATTTCAGCACCATCGTGTTCCTCAGATTTTTTTTACATAAGAATCACTCAAAACCACGAGGTGTTCCGTCCCGTTCTCGAGATATAGCGTCTTGAAACAAACAATTTCCAATTTTTCAAGTAAAATCATAAACAAAATAAAATTTCCTAGCAATAAGCAAATAACAAAACAAAGCAAAATTATTCTGGTTTGATCTAAAGCAACATTGCGCTGTTCTGAAAGCACATAAACAGTATAAATACAACTAAAGTTTGTTTTTGAGCGTCTTAGCAGAATACGAACATTGAGTGAACGAAAAGTCAAACAAACAATTCCTAGTTTCTCATGCCTTCAACCATGTGAGGTGGCAAGTAGCAGAGGTGACACAATGTCAACTGTGCAACAATACCATTCACTTGCGCAAAGCAAAATTCAAAAATAAATAAAAGCCTAATTGCTTTTATCGAAAATCTGTATTGTATTGACGAAATGAGCAGTATATATCATTGTTTAGGTTTCTATATAATCCATATGAAATAAATTAGTTCTTCGCCGGAGTTGCGAAGAAAAGGAAATATTGAAGGATCGCTTCCTGTCAGCAGCATCTATTCCTGGTATCCGATCTATGTATACCACAATTCCTGTTAGTACCAATTCTGTTATAATGAAAACGGTTTCCGAATCAAATTCAGGGACTACATATAAAGTATCAAAAAAATAAGCAGAAAAGGCACAAGGAAATAATTATTTGAAGAAATAAAAATATATTAATACTGTTAATACTGATATAAAATATTGATATGGATTTATAATGTTCCAATACTAGTGAAAACTGTAAAGTTGGCATCACTGTTAGGAAAAACTATATTATATTCTTGAATGAAAGAAAAATTTAAACTACAAAACAGTTCGAAAACAGACATTTATGAAGCCTTCAAGTAGGAGGTGAAAAGCGCATCTGTTGAATTAAAATTAATAGTGGAATTTTATTGTGAAAATAGGTTTGACTTTTCTTTCGCTCAACTTTCGTATTCTGCTAAGACGCTCAAAAACAAACTTTTGTTAAATTATTTACTGTTTAGGTGCTTCCACAACAGCGCAATGTTGATTTAGATTAAACCAAATTGATTTTGCTTCTTTTGTTATTTGCTTATTGCTAGGAAATATAATTTTGTTTACAGTTTTACATGAGAAATTGGGAATTGTTTGTTTCAAAACGCTATATCTCGAGAACGGGACGGAACACCTCGTGGTTTTGAGTGATTCTTATGTAAAAAAGTCTGAGGAACACGATGGTGTTGAAGTTTTTGAGATCAAATTGTACTCATTGAGAGAAAAATACAAATTTAGTTTTCAGATGGAAAATAAAAGTGTTTGGTAGCACTGCCGCAAAAAACTAACATTCTTGTCGGATTCCTCAGATGATTTTCCATGAAAATGCAGAACAAAGTTTTTTTCAAATTCTTGATCGTTTGCTATCATTAACTAATTTTTTAAAATTTTGCGACTTAGTCCGGTCTGATTTAACACCGACCATATGATATCGCGACAAGCAAAGTCGAGTTGAGCAGGCGAGTCGAGCAGTCGAATCAAGCAATTTGGTCAAGCAGTTGGGTCGAGCAGTCGAGTCGAGCAGTCAAATCGAGCAGTCTAGTCGAGCAGTAAAATCAAGCTGTTCAGTCAAGCAGTCCGGTCGAGTAGTTGAGTCAAGCAGTTGAATCGAGTGGCCGAATCGAGCAGTTTAAACAAGCAGTTAAGTCGAGTAGTCCAGTCGAGCACTTGAGTCGACTCGAATGGTTTAGTCAAGCAGTCGGGTCAAGCGGTTAAGTCGAGCAGTTCATTCGAGCAGTCAAATCGAGCAGTTTAATTGAGCAGTCGAGTCTAGCAGTTGAGTCGAGTAGTCCAGTCGAACGGGTTATTCGAGCAGTTGAGTCGAGTAGTCCTGTTAAGCAGCTGAGTCGAGCAGTCGAGTCGAGTAGTCCAGTCGAGCAGTTAAGTCGAGCTGTCGAATCAAACAGAAGTCAGTTGAGTCAAGTAGTCAAATCGAGCAGTTGAGTTGAGCAGTCTAGTCGAGCAGTCGGGTCAAGCGGTTCAGTCGAGCAGTCGATTCGAGCAGTTAAGTTGAGCTGTCGAATCAAACAGTTAAGTCAACCAGTTGAGTCGAGCAATCGGGTTGAGTGGCTAAGTCGAGCAGTTAAGTCGAGCAGTCGAGTCGAGCTGGTGAATCGAGCTGTCAGTTGAGTCGAGCAATCAAATCGAGTAATCTAGTAGAGTAGTTGAATCGAGCAATCGGGTTGAGCAGTTGAGTCGAGCAGCCGATTCGAATAGTCCAATCGAGTAGTTGAGTCAAGCAGTTCATTCGAGCGGTCGAGTCGAGCAGTTGTGTCCAGTAGTCCAGTCGAGCAGTGGAATCAAGCAGTTGAATCGAGCAGTTAAGTCGAGCGTTGAATCGAACAGTTGAGTCGAGCAGTCTAGTCGAGCAGATAAATCACTGTCCAGCCAAGCAGTCCAGTCGAGCAGTCGAATCGAACAGTCCAGTCGAGCGGTTCAATCGTGCAGTTGAGTCGAGCAGTCGGGTTGAGTAGTAAGTCAAGCAAATGTGTCAAGCAATCGAATCGAGTAGTTAAGTCGAGTAGTCCACTCGACCAATTAAATCGAGCTGTTGAGTCAAGCAGTCAAGTCGATCTGTATAATCAAGCAGTTGAGTTGAGCAGTCGAACAGTTCAGTCGAGCAATCAAACCGAGCAGTCCAGTCGAACAGTCTAGTCAACCAGTTGAGCAATTGAGCAGTCCAGCAGTCGACCAGTGAGGTGACTGAGAATACGACCCATTGCCACGAAAGCATAAGGTCCTGCCAGGGACCTGTTTTTAGTTACCGATAAGCCTCTTATGACGTCCTGTCAGAGACCTGGTTTTCGGTACAGACATAAGCCTAGCTAAGCATAAGATAGATGCCAAATTTCCAACACAAAGTCCGCTACGAGGCCCAGTCATCGTGACGGAAGCTAGATAACTAGCATTTTATAATGGTGAATTCCGTCCAAAAAGAAAAAAAATACTGATGATTTAAGACCTGTAGAGATACACTAATAACTGTGTTAATGACAGTTGTAATCAAGCCGAAGTTAAATCTATTATGAATTTGTTACAAGGGTAAGTCGCTTAGAACATTGTAGCAGGCTCAATTTAGGGAACAGCTCACTGATTCCAATTGTGATACATTTATTTCACAGTTTGTTGCACACTGTAGCCCACCTTTTTGACATTTAAATCTTGAAATGTTAGAAATTGGCAGCCCTGCCTATGTTTGTTATTGTCCAAACGATCAAAAAAGTCAGGCTGAGTGCAGGTGAGTTTGACAAGTTACACACGATCAGAACCTCGGCAAAATTATAAAATCTGTTCTACTATTAATAGACTTACAGCCAATTAAAACGAGAAAGTTAAGTCTATTTTCAAGGCCAATTTCAAGTCCAAAAATACTGTCTCATTTAATGTCTAATTCCAGCTCAATTGTAAGTCATGTAGGGTATGTTGCTGCTTCGTCGTAATTGCCTATTCCCGTCCTATCCAACACAAATTATTAAAAATATCAGCGATTTTTAAGACACACAATGCAAAATTAGTTATTCCTTAACATTTCAGTTTATTGCCTCTCATACGCGATCAATAAAAGTGAGCTGAGATCTATTTAAATGCTTTTTTTTTTTTATTAAACAATTCCTAGCAGCCAAATTTCCAACGTTTTTTCGTGCGACGAAGAAGAAAATGTTCGTTTCAATTTCCGCCATTCATAAAACGAAAATAACTCACGCAACGCATTGTTGTTATTCTGCAGCCGGAAAAACTTGCATAACTTACAGAAATTCAGCAGAATTTTTGATGGACGAATTTTAAAACGGTACGACGAATTTAAGATATAAAGTCAGTTGCGTAATTTATTAATCGCTTTTTAGTGAATTCAAAGGGTACGGATCGGAGGGTAGGTGTGTTTGAGTCAAATCAGCAGCAGAGCTTTTGGAGTATTCTTTAAATTCACCTAAGAAATGATGAAAATTGGAGTGGCTTTCCTTACTACAACGGGAATCAGAAATAAACCCTACATTTGCAATCAAATTTAAATAATTTAATGTAACCTGAAGTTCGGAGTTTCTTGCCTTAGGCCAGTATTTTTATGATAGTTACAGTGATTGCATAAAAGTTAATCCACTATGCGGATGCGATATCCCTCCCAACAATAGTAATCTCGATCTGTCGTTCGTAAGTAAGCATGACGTTAGAAGAACAAATAATGAACGTGCCCACTTAACTGGAATAAAGTGTATTTTCCACTAATGTCGAATGACTTAGCGTCGCATCTTGTGTTCTGCAAAAGTATTTAACTGTTCTTGATACAATTTTTTTCGTGATTGCTTGTGACCTTAAGCTAGCACATGCACAAAGGAGTGCAAATTATATGAAGTGGACTATAGACGGACTTGAAAGCAAGGTTTAAAAAACTAAAAGTTTCCTTTTCGTGCTGCAAGTAAATACAAACTAAATTCGAAGCTGAATGTAAAAATAAGATCCGACTATGAGGACTCTTTCTGCAACATTTCTAACGTTCCGCAGGGGGGAAACCTCGGACCACAGCCTGTTTGCACTTTTCTTCATAAACGAGCTGTCGGTTCTTTTGCCACCTGGTTGGTTGTCGGTTATTTTATGCCGACAATATAATAATGTTTTAAGATGATCACAGCGGACTCCGATTGTACGGAGTTCCACTGCCTAACAAGCTTATGCAGTGCTTTGCAAATAATCTCAATTCTCAGTGTTTTTCAGACAAAGTACAGAGAAAGTAAAGACAAATTGATCTGATCTCTCCGGTGAATGTTAATTACGAAAAACTAGTTTTAAGAAGAAAGAAAATAGATTGAAATTTCCATTTTTCAGGTAAATTGCTTTCTTTTGCATTTTCTACAACTTTGCCGTAGAAACCATATCTCTATCCAGCAAAGCAAAGCAAAACTTGGGGCCAAATCCCGTTTTCGGAACTTGATCTTCTGTTTTACAGGAGTATAGGACAATTGTGGGGCTAGTGCTAAGGCCCTATCAGCCTCTCCCAGTTAATATTCGACCATGCGACGATTCGCTTGTGAGAACAAAATTGTACCTCGAGATCAACTGAACCATAAAGAAGAGTCAAGTCATAAAGACGTTTATTACACAAGGCTTTGCTTTTTTCTGGTTGAATCGATACGTCAAGAAATAAAATTTTCAATTTTTCAAAATTTCTTTTTAAAACAATAGTCTTATAATAGACTACTGTTTTTCAAAGTTTTTCTTCAATTCTTTTTCAACTTCGTTGTGTAATTATAATTTCAATCTAAATTTCAAATCTGCTTCGTTTTATTTTTGTACAGTTGAAAGTTTTTAATGCTTCATGGTGTCATATTTTTTAATTCCTGTTATTCTGCTCTTACTCATTATGGTCGCAATTTCATGTCTATAAAAAACAAGCGCTGCTACGTTGAATAAAACTTTCCTCGTGCGAAACGAATGTTATCTCCTTCTGCAGACAGCATTATTCAACAGCATCACTCGCATACAAAAGTAACAACTCACGAGCAAGCGGAAATTCCTAGAATGAGGTTCATTTCAAATGATACCATTTTCTACAACAAGTTTTATAGTATAAACACAGAAAAACGTCATTCATGGTCAAATAAAAAATAAATCCGCAAGAGCGCTACGTGCTACTGAAACGCACTTGTGTACGTACCGTTCACCTGTAGGCCAGGTAATGGATGCATACTTTTCTATAGCATTCTTCACCTGACCGTCTCACCTCGGTTCAGGTGTCGTGCAACATTGTTGATCCGCGTGAATTGTTCGCAGCTCGCGTGTCAACCATCACCGTCATCATCATCAGGGTCATGCCAGCTAAGGTCCGACCGTGCTTCCCGCCGCTGCCGCCGCCGCCTGCCGGTCGGCCGGGGTCTTTGTTGCATTTCCCCCTTCGTTTTTTTTTGTTTTTCTTTTTTTTTTGCTTTTGGACATTAAACCCGTAATTTGAATGTCGGCAAGCGAGCAAGACCGTGATTATAAATCATGCACGAGTCGATCGCGTCTGCTGTGATGGCCTGGCAGCACGTTACTGCCGCCTGCCGCTTAACTGTTTTCGGCTATTAACGTAGATTGTTTTTTGCTCGCTGCTAAGGTGCCCACATACCTAGATGCCATTGCTTGCTGCTGCCGGTGGTGGTGGCCAATTTCGGCACTTCTTCGGGTTTGTGCCATGACCTATCCTCACGAAGCCTAGCAGCAGTAGAAGCAGCAGCAGTAAGCAGACCTAGCTGCGTGATTTGACTGAACTCGAAACCGATCGTGATTCTTTCGAAAGAGAAAGGATGTGCGGGCCAGTCGAAATTTGCATAATTATAAGATATGGAACGGATTTATCGGTTAGGTCAGAAGCTAACGGTCGGTGTAGTAATTTTTGTTTTATTCGTAATATAGCCTAAAATGTAGGGAAATGTAATAAATTAGTGAAGTTCCGTTCGAATAGTTGTGGAAATACACATATTATCGTAGAGTTTTAACATTAATCAGCTTGTTTAAAATTGACGAACTAGGCACTGTTTCTCAAAATTATCGTACAATTTAAATCGAAAGATATGAGAATGTTTTGAAATTTTGTACACGGTATAGTACAAACGAACACAATATTTAACAAATTAACAATTTACACTGGTTTGTCCAGTCAAGTCAAGACAAGGCAAGCCAAAGGTGGGGCACCGACCTTTTAAAAGCATATTTTGGGCTTGGAAATCCGAGTTACATCACGAAATTTTTTTTTACTTTCTATAGAGGAAGTGGGACACGGCACGGGCCCTTGCCTGGGCTGATCAGTGGACTTGGAATTAGACATAATTTAGAATTATCATATTCTAATAGTAATTAGTCCAAATCCAATGTATCGGTCCAAATACCGTCCAAATCAGCCCAAATCCAGCCCAAAGTCTAGGCCCAATCAAAAATTTTCCAAATCCAATCCCATTTAGTCTAAATCCAACCAAATTAATCCGAACTCAATCAAAAATTATCCAAATTCCAATCAAATTCGTTCAAATCCTGTCTACATCCAATAGAAATGGTTTAAAACACAATCCAAATCAATCCAAATTGATTAAAATCTCTTGCAAATTACTCTAAATCTGATCAAACTCATCCAAATCCAATCGAAATTAATCCAAAGCTTCGCAAAATCAGTGCAAATGTGATCCAAATTAGTCCAAATCAAATCCAATTTTGAGAAACAAGAACAGAAAAAGAGGAAAAATCGAAAACGGAAGACAAACGAAATTAAATGAAAAGAGAACGTGACAGAAAGGGAGTGAGAAAATAGATAAGGAAATAAAATAGAAGAGGTGTTAACGAAACAAAAAAGACTGAGAAGGAAGAAAAACGAGACAAGAAAAAAAAAAGAAAACAGTGGACAGAAAAAATAAACGAGAAAGAATAGACATGGGAAAGAAAAAAGATATGGGAAATACAAGACAGAAGAAGAAAAAAACTTTACAGTGTACTGTACGTACATCATCCACATTTAGCATCAGTTAGATCAATACAACATATGAATCATAAGTCATAATAAAATAGCCAAACCCTTCCGCTCACCGTGACATGAACTAACACCAGCGACCAACGTCGGCAGCAGTGTGCACTTCGAAGCGTACATTTCTTGCTGATGCAAGCAGCGGGTGCCTCGGCATCGAACGCCGACCAGAAAAGGGTCGAATTACATCTTGCAAACGAAAAGTAATCCAGACTGAACCAGAAGTATATACATTGTATACAGGATTTTAGGTAGCTCAGTGCAGATATTTCAGGAGGTGATAGAGGATCATATTTGACGAAAAAATCCTTCTACACATATGGCCAATCCTCAAGCGTTACAGACTTATCGAACATTTTTAGTTTTCGATTCTGTTTACCTTAAATTAGCTCTGGTACAAAAACTATGTTATTCTGTTGCTTTCATTCGAAATCTGATAAAATTTTGTATTAAAAATTCTTTTTAAACCTGCTACTTCATGAGATTTAGTAACTTTTTAGAAGCAAAATGCTATGAAATAAGTGTTTCTAAGTGTTTTATCGAATTTCTCTTAAAAATGTGTTATAAAACTGATTGCAGTTATTTAGCAATTTAAAGCTCTTCCACCGTTCTACCATACGTTCTTTAACTTAGAACGTCTATCTCTTTTATTTTCGTTGCAATTTCATTTTAAACGTATGGTTTTGGGTGTTGAAGTAGTACAGTGGTTTACCGATTTTATCTACCCATCCAAAAATTTTTGGTAGATATATTTGGAAAGTAAACAAATTTGGGGAAAAATAAATTGCTCCAAAATAATTTAAATGAACAAGAAATATTGTTATTATTAATAATTTTTTTCAATTATGTATTATTTCAGCGTAATTTTACGCATAGGGCTCATTTTATTCATATCAACCATTAGCCATAATGCAAGTCAACTCAGCAATATTATAAATAAATACATATCGAAATTCAAAATTGCTCCGATTTTATTCAAATTTTCCTTTGCAGTAAATTTGAGATCCGTATTTTTATTTGGTACTTAGGGTTCTCTTTTCTGAGTCAGTGTGGTCCCAAAAGTTACCATTTTTTCCATTTTTTTTTCTTTGAAAATTCATAACTTTTGATCCATTGAACCGATTTCAATGATGTTAATACCAAATGGAAAGTATTTTAATGAGTTTTTCAGAAAAAAATATTGGACTGAAGCCCAACCTTTTTTTATTATCGCAGAAACATTGAAAACATTCACTTTTCATGTTTCCATGGTGTGTAGACCAAAGAAATTCTAAGTTTTCATAAAGTATCGAGAATACAATGAAGACGCATGGTTTTTGTTTTTACTTGTGTAATAAAAGGGGGTTTTTGACAAAGAAATGCGTCTCTAAAATAAACCGCCATGCTAGTCCATTACATTTTCGCATCTTTATTTCTTAAAAAAAAGTATCTCAAAAACTAAAAATGTCCGATATCTGTTTTTTGATATCTTATGTTAGCAACTACCTTGCTATTGAAAGTATAATGAAAAAATAAAACCTTCTTTCCATTTCTGGGTTTTCGAGTGATTGCTATATCTTTATACTATATATTTATATAGTAGAAAGGCAAAAACGAATATTTTAAGTGATTTTAAGAGTTTCAAGGCTCCTACAAAAAATGTTTTTGCAATCATAAAAAACTTTTAACATCAGCTTGTTGTTATTTTTTCTGAAAAGCTCATTAAAATTCCTTTTATTTGGTAATAAAATTATTAAATTCGTTCCAATGGTTCAAAAGATTAGAATTTTTAAGGAATGAAAGGTGATAATCATAGTTTCTAGCGGAGACGGGGTGTGCCCGTTAGCGTTACGGTATAGAAAAATATCACAAAGGATCATTATGAATAGTTAAAAATATGCGTTGCAAAATAATGGAAGTTACTTTGCGTCTTTGACTTCAGCATTATTATGCCCATTCTGTGTATAATTACATACCACAGATGCCATATAGTAAACTATAAAATACAGAGAAATATTCCCTATAAAATACAGAGAAATATTAAATTCGTGGAATCTTCAAAATTTTCATGCCGAAATGACAATTTAAAAAAAGGTAGATAAAACCGGGTCTAAATGGTAGACAAAATCGGGGGTACCTAAATTCGGGTGTAGATTAAACCAGGTGTAGATATAATCGGAATACCACTGTATCTGAAAACCGCACGAACTCAAACATCACGCATAGCACACTAGATCGACGCGTGCGACGGACACAGTTAGACGCATATGGAAAACAGTTTCGAAACTGACTTCTCGGGTCTCTCTGAGACGTTTCTGAAAACAATAGCAGCATTACAATGTGTTCTACTACTACTACTACTACTACTACTACTACTACTACTACTACTACTACTACTACTACTACTACTACTACTACTACTACTACTACTACTACTACTACTACTACTACTACTACTACTACTACTACTACTACTACTACTACTACTACTACTACTACTACTACTACTACTACTACTACTACTACTACTACTACTACTACTACTACTACTACTACTACTACTACTACTACTACTACTACTACTACTACTACTACTACTACTACTACTACTACTACTACTACTACTACTACTACTACTACTACTACTACTACTACTACTACTACTACTACTACTACTACTACTACTACTACTACTACTACTACTACTACTACTACTACTACTACTACTACTACTACTACTACTACTACTACTACTACTACCGGATCAAGAGAAGTTAAAAATAGGGAGAGAAAAAGACGAAAACCGGAGAGCAAAGGGAAAAAATGAGCCAAAATAGAGTAAACATGACAGAAAAGAATAAAATCAGGACAACGACGAAAATAAGCAAAACGGGTAGAGAAAAGGCGGAAAACGTGAATGAAGTTTGCAAAATGAAACACAGAATGAAAACCATGACTGATAATAAGAAATGGGACAAGAAACGAAGAAAAACGGATCAATGATACAGAAAACAAAGGACAGACCAAAATTCAAAATAAGAAAAAAAGAGAAACATGCAGTGTGAAGTGCAAACGGTACAGAAAACAAGAAAAACCGAAACAAAACTTGGGAAAACAGTACTGGAAAAGAACTGGACTGGAAAAAACTGGAAAACAGGAACAAAAAAGAGTAAAATGTGTGAGAGACTAAGATGAAATATATCAATTCTAATTTCAAGTAAACCTTCGTGTCTAATTTCGTGTCCACGTCCAAATTCAAGTCTAGTTTAATCTTCAATGTCAAGTTCATTTTCATGTCCAATAAAATTTTCGATTCTAAGCGAAATTCCAAATCTAATTTAATTCCAATTTTATGTCAAGTCTAATTAAAGACGCTATGTTAAGTACGATTTCAACTCCAATTTCAATTTCTAGTCCAATTTCTACTTTGGTCTTAAATCCAATTACACCCGAAAGTCCGAAATTTTCGACCTAATCCGATATTCTTGTGATAAGATCTAATAGCTTCGCCACCCTACGATTACTCGATTTTTCAGGCCAAAATTTCAAGAATGAAATTTTAAAATTAAGATAAAATATGTCTGTTCTGCCTTGGCGGAAGACTTATAGCAAATAAATAAATAAAAATATCCTTCTGAAAGACTGGGTGGGTGCTCCACCTTTTGTTTGGGAACGCTTGTGATCACCACAATAGGCTCAAGAAAACCGAGACGAAAAGAATGGCTAAAAGAACCATTGACCCTATGTATTGGTAAAATTTTGTTCCATTTTCTCGGAGATATTCTGGATCGCAATGGGATTATTTTTTATGTGAATATTCGTTGTCGGTGACACTGAAACTCAAAACTGGTCATTATCAATTTGCTTCTAGAAACTTTTGCCAATATATTTTATCATAAAAGGTCAAGATTCTTTCAAGGCTGTTTCCATGAAAATCGAACGAATACCAATGGAGATAAGGCCGGAAGTGTTCGGTGCATTTATGCTAAATTTAAAGTACAGCAATCTTGCATCAATTAATATAATTAGCAAAATAGGTTTACTGTGTTGCGTATAGCATAAATTCGGTGCCCCACCTTCTACCAAAAGTCTGAGTACGCTAGTAAATATGAACGAATATGTTGGAACTTTAATATATTGTGACAGATCATCGATTTTATCTAATTAATTATGAACAGAGAACAATGGTAACGAAATCCGATCTGTTATCGACCTCCCAATTCGAACGCCCCCGGCGACTGTGTCTACCCTTCAGCGGCTTAACGTATTAATTTTTATTATTATAATGTTTACTGACAAACCACATTAAATCTGTTTCCATTAATAACTGGTTTCACTGTTGTCACCACCATCAGTGGATTCCGTTCGTGAATCCATTCCTATCTCCACCCGCAGTGCATCGCGGTATGAAATAGTTAAACAGTTGACAGTGGAAAGTTAATCCGGAACGAAGTTAATCTGGTGCAACTGCAAGAGTAGCAGGAGGAGGAACGCAGAAATGGTATCGTCCTACTTCGACGACGACGACGATGGCATACCTCCGGCGGACAACGCCGCGCCGGTGACAACTGATTAGAGGCAAAAATGCTTTTCCTCGTTTGCTTGGAGTTTCCATCTCTACAGCATCTACCCCCCGTTTTCGCGGGAAACCGGATTGTAATTGAAAGTTAAAACAAAGTATTTGATTCGAATGACTTTTAGGATGCATTTCTCTGATAATACAAATATCAAGTAAAGCATGTCAGATTAATGGTGAGAATAACAGGTCTGAACTTTACGTTGATTTTCATAGCTAGGAATGGGTTCGGGCCATTTCCCTGCGCGCATTGAATTATCTCCAGAGTCAAGCCTTTTGCTGTCCCCCTTGCTGGTGTGATGGCAGCACCCGAGCGATAAGCGCCGGCTAAATGTGCATTTAGTGCACCAAACGCGGGGAGACTTAACGTGGTTCGCCAGCTAAGTCCAAACTGACTGGTTGTGTACCCGGTGCCGGTTGTTAGCAGCCGGATTCGAATAAATTCGTACGAAGCCGAACCGCGATGAAAGGACATGATGCGGTACAAGGTAGAGTAGAAAAAAAAATCGGAAAACTAGTCGCCATCGCCAGTGCCAGTTCCAAGCGCACCTCTCTATGGCACCCAAATGAGAGCAATTTCCCCGGCCTGGCTGCCACACCGGAGTAGGTACTGGCAGATTTCTGGTTACCACAACCGCGGGGCCTTCAAAGTTGGTTATTTAACGGAGCATTCAACATCTCATTTTGCTTCATTCCGACGGCCGGCCGGTGGTGTGGCATGTGGGCTTGTTAAACGAACGATGTTTAGCTTTAATATAGCACAAGAACGGTATTTGCCTTCGAGTGAGTATTTAGTTGGTTGCCCCCAACAGCAGCATTACTTTGTTGCTGTTGGACCACACGATTTGCGCGAAAGTTGTTATCGAAATGTTACGGTACTTTTTCATCCACCGATTTTCTGTCATATTTCGTCAATTTGTGGTATGGGTGAAACAGTATGGTATGCTTGATTAAAATGTAATTTAATTTATGGTCGTGCTTTTCTGTTTAATTCCAACAATTTGTAACATAAATTAGTTAGTTTGCATTCATTAGTATTCTATGGTAAACCCAATTAGGCTTCCATTTAATTAAGGGTTTAGCACATGCCATTAAACGTCAAAACGAGCAGTGCATACGACGTAATTCAAACACTCGGTGAATGTACACTGAAATCATGTAATTGACCATTTATTGTAAAGTCCGTAATTGACCGACAAGCCTATTCAAATAAAACATACACAAATCAATCAATCAAAACCATCAATACTCGTTACTCGCCAGAGTATGTTGCATTTGTACCGGGAATTTTGCAGCAAAATATGTCACTCGTCATACACCATATGACGATTGGGGCGACACATTATTTCCGAGCCCCGTAAAACGCATGAACAGACCAAAGAAGGACCTGAATCACGTACTGCGTACGACCCAAATTTTGCGTGACCCAGTATTTTGCCGCAAAACCGCGTTCGAAGCTCATCTTTGTGTTCAATAAATTTTCATTCAATAACCGAAATGCTACCAGAGCAGAGGCAAAGCCCTCGACTGACTGGGAAATCATCGAATGTGCGACACTACCAACCAGCAGTCAGCAGTGGTTATGGTTTTATCGCGAAATCAGTTGATTTATGACTTCGAGAGGTCGCGTCACGTCACGTCTCGCACACACGCATTGTCATTCTTCTGCTGCCGTAGCATAAAGTGAACGATGATGTCGTCACTTTTAATAAATGATGAAAATTGAACGCTCCTTACCGAGCCGACCGAAATGGTGGCTATGAACGGATCGAACATTTCTCGACAAAGCCTCAATTTCGACGAGAAAAACACTGCTGTTTTTTGGAGAAACTTCGTCACTAGTTCGGTTCCACTTTTCTGTAAGATTTCTTATAATAGGTTAGTTTTCTGCATCATAGACAAGTTCTTAGTGGTCCTGACTTTATTCAAATCCATTTACAGGACATTAATATCACAAAAGAATGAAACTAAACTAGAACCAGCAGTGATTCGCAGTATTCAGACTCCATCATTTTGAACAATCATGTATAGGAAATATAATCGTCTGATACAATTAATATATTTACACTAGTCACGCTCGAAACCCAACACGCCCTGTCACAACAAAGCATTCAACATTTTAAGCAAGATAAATAATCAAAAAAGCAACAACATTTATCGCTCATTCAACGCGGAGCACATATTCTAACGTCGAAAATTCGATCAAGTGTGAACAGAATTTGAAACGGATTTCACCCGCAGTGACAGCTTGGCGATTCACCGGCATCACCGGGTTCGTGGCTGGATCCGCCTAAATGAAGACAGTCGTATCGATTCACGTCCTCCTCCTCCTCCTTCTGGCTGAGTTCAAAAATAGAAACGGCACGGCACGGATCAATCGTCGTCGTCGTCGTCGTCGGCCTCGACCTCGGCAGCAATAACATTCCCAGTCCCATTCCGGCATCATCTATCATTCCCGGAACCGCGGCACATTGTTCGTCATCATCAAAACCAAACAGTCAGTGTGCCATTTGTGCCAATTCATCATTCGACGATGCCTTCGCGAAGCGTGCGCGAATATTGAGTTCGTTGCGGCCCTCGGTCGGCTCGGAGGTCGAGGTGACCTGCCAGCATGATTGGGACGGAAGAAATCTTCGACAGCAATCGGCCCCGTAAACAGTTAAATGGCAAATCTCGTCCAGTCAGTTAACAACATGACTGTAGCCGTCGGAAAGCTGTGCGATAATCTTCCAATCAAGATGCAAGTAAAATAGCGCTTGAAACACAAATGATACAAAGACAGTTTTTTTTCTTATGACTTTACAGTCGATATTTTTTCAATTCTTTATGAAGAAATAGACTGTGAGAAATAAATTGACTGGGCAGATGGGATTTTCGATTGTCGGTCGAGTGCGTTTCCCCTTTCACTACCGCACAGTTTACCAACAAGGAATCCAATGGAGTACTGGATGTCATCGTCTATAGCGTGCTATTTTTTTTAAATTTTTTTTTGGACTTGGAGAAGCCTCTGGGGCACTTCAGTCGGCTAAGAGGATTCCGCCTCGAACAGTCAGCATCAGCTGCAACTTGCCCATTGTCACGGATTCAGCTCTTGCATACAGTTCTAGTTCGATTTCCGTTTTCCTGATTTCACGAAAGTGCTAAATTTTCAGAGGAACGTTGATGCCCCGTGGTTCAGCTGGACATTCTCGCACAACATCTCGTTGATAACCTGCAACCCTGGCTGCAACCAGTTAATCGCTTTGAAATAGATTCCGTGGCAAGTATTCCCAACCCGAATTCTTCTACTACGTCGCATCACGAGGACTAACGTCATTCAAATCAGGTATCCAAAGCCTGTTCCACTCATCGAGCTCGAGAGGTACCCGTATTCCCTTGCAAAAGCTCTACCACAAATGAGTAATTTGTTTTCTACATTCCCGAATAAAAATGTATAGCTAAAAACATTTAATTTCACTGTTACAAAACAGCGGAAAACCTCATAGAAACTGTGAAATGCTCTGTAAGTTACACTGAAGTCACCAGAAATATTGCTGTTTTCACCAAAAAATTTTAATGTAAACCGCCGATTTTACAACGAATAAGGGGGTGATTAAGTGCTGTTATAGTAAATTTTTCGACTTTTTCTCTTACAAATAAAACCCAAAAACAGTTAACTTTGTGGTACATTTACTGTAATATAGAAAATTCAAAAACTTTTACAGTGAAGTTACAACGTAAATAGTTGTAAACAACAAAGTTTATAGTAATCTTGATGTTTTTACATTAATATTCGTTGTACATTTCTATCCGGATTGCTAGTGGGACCGTCATCTGCACAGCTTGCTGCCAGACAGGTTATGCCACGAGAACTTCCGAGTTTCGACGGACTTTCGACACTCTCACAGCACGAAGGTGTGCGGTTATTTAGCTGCAGAGAACTTCGCACAACTGCAGCGTTGCTTGAAAGGTCAGACACTAGAATTCGTCAGAAACCGACGCCAACTAACTCCTACCCGAGCCAGTTCTACAGGTCCTGGACACGTTGCAAAAGCTATACGGGAGACAAAAGGTTCTTATTGACGCGCAATTGAATAAACTTGCCAGGTTCTACAGCAGATAATTTCTCGTCGGTAATCACGTTTGATCTTACGGTTCAAAATTTAATCGACCATATATCAGCTGCAGGACTCTACGAACACATTCCCCATCCAAAAAAAAGCTGTGGGCTTAAACGTCTTTCTAAGACTTGACCCTTCTTTATCGACAGACTTCGCGGCCGGCTATTAGAGTACAGGACAGGAGATTTGGTTCAGTGTATTGAACGTTGATAGTTGTGTTTTTACCACCCGCTAAGTTTTCGATATTATTTTACTTGTTTTTCGTTCGTTTTATTGTTTTTGTTTTGTGCAGAGTGCTTACGAAGATTGCTTGTGTCGTTTCTCAATTGTGATTTTAATAATCGAACACAACCGAAGTGACTCTACGAGCAGGGCTTCGACCAATCCTTTTTTTCTAACGCAGTCACACCAACGCGCATTCAAGTTCACACCGTCCGTTTAGAGGTGGAATACAAACGCTATGCATAACACAACTGGCAGTTTGCTCAGTCAAACGCCGATTGCAGGCAGCAGTACGAACGCGTTCTAAAGCTTTTTGACATTTTCGTTTCGATCAAGTTGCCTTTACCGTTTGGAGCAGCGAATGACTGCAAAACAGTCAAATGACTGGCAGTCACCACGCTAACGAAAAGCAATCGCACAATCGTATGATTCAATACTACAAAAAAAAAACAACCACTACATGTGCATGGAAGAAGTCGGTCGGACTCCGTCAAATACCAACGAATATTTTGCTTGCGTCGGACCGACGTCCGGGTGACAAACTATTACTGTGAGCAGCCGATTTGGAGACAAAAAGAGAAACGAAAAAATACGTCACCATATGCTTCCAGTCAGTTTGCAGTTTATATTCTCAAAGCGCAAAGCAAAACGGGAGATCGACTGTTTGCTTTTGCTAAGATGCCGCATGAATTGTAAGACGGCAGCAGCGCAAGCGGCAGATTGACTGGATTCGAAAAGCAGTCAAATGATCGTTCAAAAAGGGGAGTTTGAATGCGGAAAGTTCGCATTCACGGCAGTCACATTCAACTTGCGATCCCTTTTCAAGCCCTGTCTACGAGCTTTTACTACGTGATTTTGTTCGACTGTTTTGTTTACATCTTGTACAAAGCCAGTGCTAGTACTACACGGAAATAAATCTGCACGTTGCGTATACCTGCTGCCAGAATGATCCTAAGTGCATCCAAATCGGTGGTCGCGTACCGTACACTCTAACAAGGATTGATATTTTTCGAGTCAATATGACCAACTGTTCCGCCGGCGACCGCTGTGCTAAAACACTGAAAAAAGCGGAGGATCATATTATATGTATGGGTTTTTGCGACCAAGCCTGCCACGCCCGGTGCGCTGGTTTCAACGGCCCGTTCTCGAAGATTCTCCACGAAAACCCCAACGTATTCTGGATGTGCGACGAGTGCGTAAGACTAATGAAGTTTGCTCGCTTCAAAAGTGCGGATTCGTCTCTCGAAAATGTCATCTCCACCGTCATCGAGGGCCAAATAATTGCAATCTCCTAACTCGAAGACGAAATTGTCAGGAATAATCACCAAGTTGCAAAACTCGCCGACAAGGTCTGCAACCCCGATGCGGATACCTGACCATGATCGTCCTTCAAAACGCCGCCGAAGTAACTCGGTGACTCCGAATAAACCGGCCACCGGAACGAGACCCGTCGAAAACCATGACAAGCTTGTGGTCAGTTCTTCACCCAATTTATTTTGGGTGTACTTGTCGTGTTTCCACCCCACCGTAATCACTGACATCGTCGAAGGACTAGTTTTTTTTTTTTTTTTTTTATGTGATGGCCCCAGACCCTATATGGTCTTTGCCTCCACCCCATACGCATCTTTGGAGTGGGAGGGACGTTTATCTCTTGGATATTTAAATATAGTTATTTCACATATTGTTGCTTATCTATTTATCAGCCATACTACTTGTTGCATCACTCTCCCGCGTATGTCCATCACAATACTATTAAATTCTGATAATCGTATTTTCTATGATTTCATATAGATTGGGCTACCATTACTTTTCACCTGTCTCACCTTCGCAAGCAACAGGACCATTACAATTTCACCTGCCTCGCCTTCGCAAGCAACAGGATATTCCCTAGTAAAAAACGGTTCTGCCTTAGCAGACTATAGAGTGAATGACTCGACAAGTTCACAATAATCGTTGATTTAAAATTGGCTTTCCACTGTTTCAATAGCCATGCGTTTGAACTGGGTCAAATTCGTTGAACATTTGGCTTCCTGTGGCAAACTATTGTATATTTGAAGTCCTTTATAGAAAAGCGATCTCTGAGTCGTCTGTTTCAAAAAACGGGGCAGTCTAAAGTCAGAAGCACCTCTGGTGTTGTGTCTGTGTATATCTCTACCAAACTGTATTTCTTGTGTAAGATATTCAGGCAATATACCAATTTTCATTTTATGTATAAACATCAAGCTGTTATATATTATTCTTTGTTTCACTGACAACCATTGGAGCATATCTAACATAAGATTCGTTGATGTTAACCGTCCACATCTGAGCAATAGTCTCATTATCTTATTTTGCAACCTTTGAAGCCTTTGCACTTGCGTATCTGACGCCAGCAACAGCACCGTTGCGCAGTAATCAAAATGCGGCAATATAACTGATCTTACATACGTTAGCTTGGACCAAAACGTTAGATATCTATTTATCCGACACAGTACTCCATACTTTATGGCAATCTTTTTTATAACGTAATCCACGTGTTCAGAGAAATTAAGCTTTTCGTCCACTTGTACTCCTAGATACTTAGAAACAGTCACTCTTTCTATTACCTCTTCGTCTATTTTGAGTTCAACATTCTGAGCAAATTTTTTATTTCCTATAATCATCCACTTTGTTTTTGATACATTCAAGCTTAGTTTTTTCCGTTTCAAATACTCTGCGATCTGCTTGAGGTCAATTTCAGCTTCTCGAATTGCCGTGTCTAAGTTGTCACTGGCCCAATAAATTGTGGCATCATCTGCAAAGAGTTTCAGGTTTCCATGTCTCAAGCAAGTTTTTAGGTCATTGATGTATAAAATAAAAAGTAAGGGTCCTAATACGCTTCCCTGTGGTACTCCCAAATCATTCCTACGCGAATTCGAAACAGCGTTTCCGTATTTAGTCCTTTGACTTCTATTAGAAAGATAACTGTTAAACCATTTCCAAACAGTTCCCCGTATCCCTACGTTATGTAAAAGATCTAACAACTGCGATCTATCAATTGTTTCAAATGCTCTTTTGAAATCCAAAAAAACAGCTACAGTGAATTTTCCTTTTTCAATATTAGTCTTCCAATTATGCAAAATCAGATTTATAGCCGTTTCTGAGAAATGACTTTTTCTAAATCCTGACTGCTCAGGTATTATAATATCCTGAGAATTGATAAAACTCATTAATTGTCCTTTGACAACGATTTCCAGTGTTTTCTCTTGGAGCTCCAACATATTAATTGGTCTATACTGCGTTGCATTCTTTGTATTACTCACTTTCGGAATTGGGACTATGGTTGATTCCTTCCATGCACTTGGCACCAAACCCGTTGATAGACTAGTGTTAATAAATCGCAATAGTATGTCATTGGTTTCCAAAAATGCATCCTTGAACACTCTGGTAGACACATTGTCAATTCCTGCCGTTTGTTTCAGTTCGTTCACAATATTACGCAAATTCGTCATTGAGATAACCTCAAATCTATACATACACCTGTTGCATGTTATCTGTGACATAGCTGGTTGACTACTGTTTGTGTTTGGAATATTGTTTCGTATCTCGTATATACTATCTATGAAGTAGTCATTAAATTTGTTAGCAACTGAGAGTTCATCTGATTCCTCTATCCCATCGAATATTATTGTACTCGCATGTTCAATTTTCGGATTTGTGAGTCTTTTTATAGTTTTCCACATCTTTTTACCATCATGCTTATTTCTGTTTAGCTCATCTTGAATAGATTTATTTTTAGCATCTCGAATTGCCCTAGAGTATTTGTTCCTGGCCATAATATACTTGTTCCAATGATATTGTGTTTTGTGTCTTCTGTGTTCTCTATTTAACTGAATACACTCTCGCTTCATCTGGGCTAATTCATTAGTATACCAACCATCACACCGATTTGTGTTTAAAATTCTGTTGTCTAGTAATCTGGCTACATTGTTTTTAAGCATTAGGTCATAATTTTGGACACAATTTTCAAACGTTTCATGTGTACTACAATTCAAGCACTGATCTATGGCAAATATCTCATCTCTTTCTTGCCTGTCTCGCCTTTGCAAGCAACAGGAAGAAGCTTGTGTGTCAAGTCGACTCTGCCTTAGCAGACAACATAAATCAGTTTGATTGTACCTTCTCCAACATTTCACTTTCGTGAATTCATCATCTAATGCCGATGTATTGTCGATTGTAACACATATCGTTTCATGGTCAGTAACACGTAAGTTTGGCTCAATACTAGCTTCCGCTTCATTAACATAATTAACAAAAACTAAATCTATCCTTGTGCTGCTTTGTTGCGTAACACGTGTATCTTCTTTCACAATTTGTTTAAGTCCATATACATCCATCACTCTTCTTAATTCTCTACTATCATTACTTAAGTTGTAGTCGATATTAAAATCACCACAGATAATGCTATCAATAGTATCATCAAGTGCTTCCAACAACCACTCATCTTCAAGTTTTCTTAGAAAGGCCAAGTCACTTGAATTTGGGGAATGATATAATCCTCCAACAATAACATATTGGGTACCAATTTTAACCTTCAACCCTAGAAACCAGTTTTCATTATCTTTGACATTCAATACTACTGTACTAGTCAATTTACGCTTAACATATATTGTTACGCCACCTGTATGTCTAGAGTGTGACCAGCAGTTAAACATAATATACCCTTGAATTGAAAATATTGCGGCACTTGCTTCGTCAGTCAAATGAGTCTCTGTTAGCACTATAATAGATGGTTTACTCTCATTTACAACTAAACAAGTTTCATCAAAATTTGAAGTCAATCCGGCAGAATTGAGGTACATTATTATGAACTTTCTTTGCTATTTTGTGTAATCAATAAATCGTTTAGCCTTACTTTGTGTTCGAGATGGCTTACAGATTCGGGATGCCATACGAGTTGTTCCCCTAGTAAAAAGGGTACTGACCTCCAGTCGTTAAATTTCGTGTCCTTCAAGGTTGGCATTCCACTGAAATACAAAACTGCAGCCTTCACCCCCGACAGTTGGCCACAAGGAATCACTTCTAGGGAATTCGATGACGCTCGTTCGAATCCAGCGGTATGGCTTCCCCCTATCCCCACACCTTATCCGCGTCTCTAATGGCCCTGGACTCTCCAGCTCCTTTAGAGCCATCGACATCAGAAGTCTAGTTGCTGAAATTCAGACGATACCGGAATGCATCGAGTACAGTATCATGGAAGCCCCCAACCCCCCGCCACAGTCGAGATATTCCCGCCAGCGTACATCAGTCGGTCCGGTCCTGCATGTGAGTGCGGGAGCCAGGGCTTCCAGACACCTAGCCGCGGCAAGTATATCACGGTGAACCGCTATTTCTCTGCTGATGAAGTTTACGTTTCCAGTTCTTCAACAACTGGCTCACCGATCCTCGAAGTCCAGCCAACTGATTTCTGCCGGCCCGACGCTTCTGCCAGTCTTAGTCAACCACTCAAATCAACACACAGCGGGACACCGGAATACACTGTTGCTGGTAGCATGGGCGCTCCCGACCTCCCTGCCGCAGTCGAGTCATTCCAACCAGCGACCAGCAGCCGTCCCGGTCCTGCGTGCGGGAGCAGTGGATGGGGCGTCCAAGACCTCCTGCGTGGCAAGTTCGAAAATATTGATTCCCACCCCTCTGGTGATCCGTACTCTGCTTCCAGTCCTTTGCTTCACAACCAGGAACCGTACAATCGCACAGAACTTCAACATATTCACTGCTACTACCAAAATGTGGGTGACATGAAAACGACTGCTGTCGATTATCCATGCGCCGACTGTCCATACGAGTTAATCGTATTGACCGAAACCTGGCTTGACAATCATACGTGCTGAGGTGTTTCGCTGCGACCGCAGCATACACAATAGCCGCAAAAGTACAGGAGGTGGCGTCACGACACCAGTCCATCGTCAGTTCAAAGCCTCTCCCAAGAAACATTTATGCGCTGGTTAAACATTTTAGTAGCCATAATCATTCAGCCATAGCTGAATATGCATCGAATAAAATTTATGTAAACAATTCTACAATACTTATTCAGTCGAAATTGGAGAACTTATACAACCTATTTCGTTTGAGATAGAAAAACACTTGTTAAGCAGTTACATCGCCTCTGTGCGCCTTGTTTCCAGCTTTGCGCAAATTGATTATTTAAAAACGCACAATTACGCTACATTACAGCTTTAAAGCAGCTATTAGCAAGCCCGAAATTTGACTTAGATGTTTAGGAGCTGAAAAAACGTTTTTATTTCTAAAACTAGGCCATAGTTCAGCCACAGGTTGAATAAATTCAGCTAAAAACGTTTAATCAGCCTGAAATTGTTACTTAGGTAGCTGCTTTCAAAGCTGCAATGGAGCTTAATAGAAGCTTTTGCGTGTTTTTAAATAACCAATTTGCGCAATGCTGTCAATTCTATTTTTAGAACGAGAAATAGTTTTGCAATGCTTTTTCGGTAGCTTAATCAACGTCTCATCAACCTTTATGCAGCCAAAAAGTAATCTATTGTAAATTTAAAAAAATAGAAAGCGTCATATTTATTTTGCTATGGCGTCGTATGCTATATTATAAATTTCGAATAACTTGAGTTCGTATATACAAGCTAATTAAAAATGCATGTCGTCATTTTTCGGGAATTGAGCCGCCATCTTCTGATCCATAAGCACTCACCGTATGATCTGCCCCATCTGCATCTGCAGAACAGACAGTGAAAATATCTTTACACTTGCAGCAGTCGATAATGTCGATAACTGACATATATTTTTGCAGGCAGTCGAATTGCGAAATTCTATGATCTGACAGTATGTATTGCTATTTACCGAATAAAAGCTTGGTATTAATTTGTAAAGCTACTTTAACACCCTTAAGCAGCTTTAAAGTAGTTTGAAAGCTGTGAGCCTAGTGAAAGCCTCTACTGGTTTATAAAGCCACTTTAACAGCTTTAAGCAACCGTAAAACGGCTGTTTTAAAACGGATTATTTAGCAGAAAAATCCGCTATTAAGCTTGTTTATCAGCTTTGGATGAAAGCTGGTTTGAAAAAACTTAAAGTAGCTTAAACATCGCTTGATCAAACAACATTTGAGTGCTTACTTTATGCAGCTTGGATCGCTTGGTTTAAGACGATCCAATGTGCAAGATTTTTCGAAAATAAACACTGATGAAGCTTACAAGTCGTAGGCGAAATACGTATCTCTCACGAATAAATATAAATAATAGAATTTATATTTTGAATGCTTGGAAAGTTTTTAATTTCAGAAGATGGCGGTCCGCTCTCAAGAAATTCCCAAAACATAGCACGTTGCCACTCCGTAACCACTACCTGTCAATCAACACGCGTTACAAACGATTAAGTCGCTGCTGCTTTCGGAACTACCTGAGTAACATCGAACGCAGACTGAAAAGGAATCCGGAATTTCTCCTCCGGAATTACTTCGGTAATGTTCCTGAGTAGGGAAACTGCCAGCAACACAGAACAGATTTCCCAACTGTTCGCGCGGAAATTCTCCAGTGTATTTACTGATGAAAGGTTGACAAGAGAAAAAATTTCTATAGCCGTCCAGTGCGTCCCCGCCCAAGTAACAATTCCAAGTTTTATTACGTTCGTATAGCGGTTTTCATGACTAATTTCATAAAACCGCTAATAAAACTATGAGCTCCACCAGAACTTTCTGATGACCGCTATAAAACTGCTTTCTGACCAAGTGGCCCACGCCTCAGAATGTTTTCATAACCGCTATGAGAATCAGGCTATAAACTCAAGTAGTCGTATTACGCTCTGCTAAAAGCAGCAATAAAACCGATTAAGCTTTCGCTACTTGATAGCCATCGCCATAATTTAAAAAAGCTTTTCGCTTTTTGTTTTTCGCTTTATGCTTTACGCTTTTTGCTTTTCGCTTTACTAGCAAACGCCAGATAAGTTCGGTAGCTTTGTCAACTTGAAAATATATCCGTGAGCAGAAAAGTATCAGTTTTACTGACAGATCATTCTGAACGATTTGGTTTATAGCGACCAGAATAAAATAGCCCATAGAATATTTATTAATTTTAAGCAATTTCGTTGGTTTGCACTATGTGCGCATTTAATTTCATCGTGCATTTTGATATGATAGGTCGATAAAATCAGCGCGCCACTGAAATTTTGCAATTTTCGAAAACTGGTTGTTTTAACAAATTGAAAATATCAGTTAGTCAATCTCAATTTCTAGCAAAATCATTTTAGTTGCTTCCTCTGACAGGAAAACCGATTGATAATGACCTTCTTTATGCAAAATACTTTGCTTTGATGAATTGTTGTTTGTCAGCTAAAACAAAATACTACAATATGGCAATATGGCTTCGCATAAAAAAATGATTTTGGTGTTGAACTTTGGTATTCTTCATAATAGCAGCAAAAAAACTGTTTGGTTAGGGTGTTACCATTTTAATAGCTCTATAAAACTAACAGATTTATTGCGGTTTGACAAGTAACCGTGATAAGATCAATTTTGATTGGTGCGCCATTTTTTAGGAGACGTGCTGCAGCCAACAAGTTTTAACATGGTAATATAAGCAACCACAATAAATTCGTTTTATTAACAGTTTTATTATGGTTTTCTAGCTAGCTATAAGTGTGTTTGGACTCGTATCCTCTTGGTATTGCGCAATACCACCATAAATCCAGTGGTAATGATTCATACTGCAATAAAACCTTTATAAAATTCAAGTAAAACCAAGTGGCTTTGAATTGTTACTTGGGCGTGCTTAGCAATTGTTTAACTCACCTTTCCATCGACGACGCGATGGTCATATCAGCAGCCGCAAAGCTAAAATCCTCTCGTTTTCCGGGCCGGACAATATTCCGTCTCTTCTGCTGAAACAGTGTATCAACGCCTTGGCTGCTCCGATGAGCCACCTGATCAGTTTATCAATCAGTACAGGTGTCTTCCCAACAATATGGAAATCGGCTTACATGTTTCCTGTTCATAAAAAGGGAAATAGAAGAAATGTGGATAACTATCGATAACTCTTACGTCCGACGTGATTAAAAGTTTTGACGACCGGTCGCAGACGGACGTTATTTGCACGGACCTTTCCGATGCTTTCGACAAATTGAACCATCGAATCGACATTGCCAAACTGGACAGACTCGGAATCGGAGGCTCGTTGCTATGATGGTTTAATTCATACCTCTCCGACTGGCACCTAGACGTTAGCATCGATGGTTTTACCTCCAGACCTTTCACTGCTAACTCTAGAATTCCACAAGGTACCGGACCTTGGACCTTTGGTCTTCCTCGACTACTTCAACGATGTCAACTTCCTGCTTAAATGCCCGCGACTCTCTTTTGCCGACGATCCGAAGCTGTATGCTAAAGTCGATAGTTCGTCCGACGCCGCGTTCCTGCAGGAGCAGCTATTAATTTTTGCGAAATGGTGCACAGATAACCGCATGCTGCTAAACTCCGACAAATGTGAAACAATTACATTCTCCAGGAAATTAAACCCTCTCGTCTTCGACTACATGCTATCAGACGTGCCTGTACGCCGCGAGAACTGTGTCAAGGAGTTGGGAGTACTGCTTGACTCTAAGCTTGATTTCAAACAGCACATCGCATTTATTGTCGACAAGGACTGCAGGAATCTGGGATTTATCATGCGGATCGCCAAGAACTTCAACGACATCTACTGTTTCAAAGCTCTCTACTGCGCTCTTGCTCGGTCCTATCTTGGGTACTGCGCTCCAGTGTGGTGTCCAAAATGGAGTTGACCGAATCGAGTCTGTGCAGCGCAGATTCATACGTTTCGCTCTTCGGAGATTGCCCTGGAACGACTGCAGACTCATCGATCTCGCCCTTTGAACACTCGTCGCGATGTGATTAGCATCAGAGCATTAGCTGTTGCTGATTTGCTGACCTCTAGAGTGGATTGCCCTTGTCTACTCGCAAATCGTGTCCTACGTAATGGTCCATTTTTACGTGTACCGCGTCGGCGCACCAACTACAGCACCTTCAGCACAATCACCGGTCTGCAACGCCATTTTAATCGCTTTATACCTAGCTTCGATTTAAACGTTAGCCGCGAGGTACTGAAAACTCGATTCCTGGCACTAGCTCGTACATTTTAGGTTAAGTGTATCAGTAGAGCCAAAAGCCCTGTTGATATTTTTATACAATAAACAACAATTAGACAGTTACGGGGCTAGTGCAAAAATCCTACTGACTCTAACCAGCAGCACCGCCTAGCCGAGATTCGAACATACGACGACTGGCTTGTCAGACCAGCATCGTACCTCGAAGCTAACTGGGCGGGTCACTATCTCAATGGTTGTGAAATTACCTTCAGACGGCTCCCCAACCAAACCTTCCCCTCCGCGTCCATGGTATCTGCTTCAACGATAAGCTCCTTAAAGGGTCAGACCTCTACACATTCCATCTTGCTGCGCTTCAAGGAACCAGAACAATGCGGTGTGCGGTGACATCAAAGAGATGTTCCACCCAGACTTTGACATTCCAGAGATCACAGAGAGACCCAGAGAAGCAGTCATAGCGTTTTTTGTGGAGGAACAGTCCTGATCAAGCAAGTCCAGAGAATAAAACGATGGGTCTGTCGAAATCGGGGCCTACGAAACGAATCCTTGGATTAGTGTGGCAGCCGGAAAAAGACTACTTCTTTTTCAACAACTTTCTTCGCGAAAATGCTTCAATGTCAGGTACCTGCTGCTAACCAACCATCAAGTTCTTAAGACAATCGTGTCTCTTCTCGACCCACTTGGGCTCATAAGCCCCTTCATTGTGCAAGGTAAGGTCATTTATGCTCAACATCCAGCGATCAGGATTCAACTAGAATGAGAAAATATCGGACATAAGTTTCGGAAGCGGATGGTAGTACCATGCTTTTCTTCAGTGATCAGAGAATCAACACACGTCTGCTGCGAGATTTTTCCCTGTTTTGCCGATTACAAATGCATCTGAAGACGCGAAAGACGCTTCCGAACAAAGACTGCAGTGAGTGAATCTTCTTGCGAAACCAGGTTTCCCGTTAAGACGTTTACAGCGAAGCCCAAAACCGAAAGTTGAACATATTTTGTAACCTTTCCTACGTTTCAACTGTGTAAAAAACGTTGGAAACGTTGGAAAGATTACACAATTTGTTCTACTTGTAATAGACTGACAACCAATTGACAACGAGAATATTAATTTCTACAGGCGACATAACAAGTTCTCTGACAGAAATAATGCGACTACGGGGAAAGCCATACGGTCAAAACGATCGAATGCTGCTTTCGAACCAGTGTAGATTACATCAACTTGAACCTTTTGTTCCATGTGCAATAAGCATGCAGACGTAAAATTAAGATGATTCGTCTATTCATGTTATAGTTTTGTAATATATGTGCTTGACCTAAACTAGCAGCGCTTTGTTTAAATAATGCAGTTCTGTTCTATTTTGAAAGTATGTTGAGTAGAGATACTTGAATAAAGTTATAGTTAAAGAATATTGTTTAATTTAGCAAAAAATTCTTTACCAATATAATAATTGGCTGAAATTAGAGTTATAAAGCCGATCGTTTACGCTATTTGTAACCGACAATTTTTTATTCACTTAAGGTCATAGGAGATTATTTGAATAGAAAACTTTAATGTTTTGCAGATTTTGTCTATTACAGTAAGAGGCTATTCGATTCATAGTAGAATCGTACATATTATAGACGATTGCGGGCGCCCATTAAAAATAATAAACGTATTCACATTCAATCGCATTCAATCTCGAACGAAAGTGAGTATTTATTTGAAAGATAGACTGGTGGGCAATTTTGCACGATAATGATAGTAATCAGGGGGGCCGTATTTGTTGGAGCAATCAAATAAAAGTAGCGTTCAATCCAATAAAAGCACTGACGACGGTACAGAGCAGAAGGTTTATTGGATCGAAATTACGAACAGAATACAATCAGAACTCGCGGTTTGATCTTGTGAAAGACGGCAAAAAATATAAATATAAAAAAAATCTACCATCGGTACCAGCTGGACCAAACCCCTGTCATATTAAAGACTGTAATGTCAAAAGTGAAGTACTAAATCTTGTTAATGTTATTTTTTAATCATTTTTGGCATTTCACTACTAGAAAATTATTTTATTTTGCGACTGTAAGCAAGATTCCCAACTTCACTAGCACCCGATTATTGTTAGACTAGGACAGCCTACCTGTTCGGACTGCAAAACCAAACCCGGAACCAGCGGCCATACGATTCGGCACACACGTTAACGAGATCACGTATCAAATGGTCCCATTAAGGCGCCCACTTTTCGTTTGAAAACATACGCCAGCAGACCGCCCCGGCGAAGGTGAAAATGTTCGCACTGTGCGGTCGGTAGCGCCCAGCCGATGGTGGTTCTTCGGGGTCCGACATAAGTACGTTCGAGTATGTACACATATGTAGGTACATACCTAGCTACTGCTCCAATATAGGTTGGTGCCGGTGCTACCGCGGGCGCAGCCTGGATGGATCTGTGAGAAAACCGGCAAAGAAAATAATGGCCACGATTGAATGGCCACGTCCAGGAATGAATAAACGCAAATCGAATCGGCCAGATTGCGAGGGGAGAAGGTTGGAGCAGAGTTACAAATGGAACTGTTATTATTTTGATTATTGCCACCCATTGAGCGGCCGATCGATCGATTGATGGATCAACAAAAAAAAAACGATCACCAATCATCTTCCAATTAGAATGCAACTGTTTGCCGCTAGTTGGATAGCTTTAAGGAAAATTAATGAGCGCTTTCCTTTTCTCTTTTTCTCTGTCTGCTATAATAAGATTGAGTTCAGTTTTATAAGGATATTAAATGAAATGATCTGTCAGACGCTATTCTTCAGGGTTGTGGCATAAATAGCCGACTCAATCTCTATTAATTTTTTATGTCATTAAGATTGCGTGGTAATCGTCAATTCATTACTACTATTAATTTATGAAAAGTAATGTTTTGCTCATAAATATGCGTCGTAAAGTTGAATCTTCTTCATCTATAGACGGCGACTCCAACCACTGAAAAGTACGAATGTTGTATTTTACGGATTTGGAACGGGGAGCAAAATTAGTGTGGGGTAGAGAGCCTATTTTAAACAGTCTAAGCGGATCACGGACTGTTTTGCCTTATTATAGGCGATGGGTTAACCAAGTGGAGGATATCAGCATACCAATCTTCTGGTTAACTTTAGTTCTTCAAGCAAAGTCGCTATTATTAGGCTAAACTTCTTATTTTGATTTTGAAAATTTAAGAAGACGCTCCTAAAACTTCAGTCAAGCGTGAATATATTATGACATAAAAGAACAGCAACAATGAGACATAAGCATGTGAAAGCAGAAACACATAAAAAGGCAAAAGACATGCAAACAGAGAGATAAAATAAAAAGACAGTAAGACAAAATCAAACGGGAGGTAAAAACATCGGGCCGGGCTCTGGGAAGAAAAAAAATCTGTGAGATAAAGGCTTTGGGTACATAAAACATAACATAAACATTCATGACAATTGGAAACATAAGATTTAAAGACGTAGATATTAAGAAACATACAAGGATATTGAGAAAGAAAAATATTTGGACTTAGAAACGTGTCAGAAAGGTGTTGGAAGGTCTTTGAGACAGAAAGACATTGGGAGAGAAAGAAATTGGTATGAAAAGTTATTGGGACAGAATGAAATTGGGAGAATAAAAAATTTGGCCCCTTTGCCTTTGGGACAGAAAGATATTGAGACGAAAAGTTATTGGGACAGAAAGTTACTGAGACAGAATGAATTTGGGACAAAAATATATTCGAAGAGAAAGCCATTAGGACAGAAAGATATTGAGATACATCGACAATTGTAGGGAAAGACCTAGAGATAGAAAGACTTTGGGGGAGAAAGATATTGGGACAGAATGCTATTGGGACAGAAAGACATTGAAAGAGAAAGATATTTAAAAGGGTCACCGTAGTCTACAACAAATAAAAAGTCAATTAATCAATAAATCAATAAATCAAAATCAATATTGGGACAGAAAGATATTGGGACACCTCAACAATTGGAAGGAATGACCTTGAGATAGAGACTTTGGAACAAAAAGGCATTGGAAGAGAAAGATATTGAGACGAAAAGATGTTGGGACACATCCACAATTGTAGGGAAAGACCTTGAGACAGAAAGACTTTGAGACTGATACACGTAGGGAGAGAAAAATATTGGGAAAGACTTTGAGACTGATACACGTAGGGAGAGAAAAATATTGGGACAGAAAGATATTAAGATAGAAATATATTGGGACACATCGACTATTGGAAGGAATGACCTTGGAATAGAGACTTTGGAATAGAAAGGCATTGCAAGAGAAAGATATTGAGCCGAAAAGATGTTGGGACACAGTGACAATTGTAAGGAAAGACCTTGAGACAGAAAGACTTTGGGACTGACAGACATTAGGAGAGAAAGATATTGGTACAGAAAGCTATTGGGACAGAAAGATATTGGGATACATCGACAATTGTAGGGAAAGACCTTGGGACAGAAAGACTTTGGAACTGTTACACATAGGGAGAGAAAGATATTGGGACAGAAAACTATTGGTACAGAAAGGCATTGTGAGAAAAAGATATTGAGATAGCAAGATATTGGGACGAAAAGAATGAGAGACGGAAAGTGATCTATTATGCGAGGCGCGTAACGTGAGAAACTAAATTTCACTGCACTGCCACTCGCATTTACTTCGATGTTCTGCGAATCGAGTCACATGCCGCGAAAAGTCCGTTTTAAAACTCTTATTACATTCGATTCGACTCGACCAAACCCGAATGAAACGCGAGTGACAGCAAATTAAAATTTTCCTTGTCATTTGCCTCGCCTGGAACGGATAAAGCTAGAGGACGGTCCAAAGGAGCACACGCAAAAAAGAATGCTAGAAGAAGCCAAGAAAAATACCAATAAGTGCCAATAAAAGAGACTAGAAAAGGATCACAGAAATATTCATATAAAGAACTTCAAGGAACGGTCAAAAAAGGGCAGAAAAAGGCTAGCAAAAATGGACAGCAAAAAAAGCCAGAAAAATACTAGAAAATAATCTGGAAAAAGGTCAGCAAGAAGGTTGAAGACAGCGCGAAACCATAAAGAAGGTCTGAAGGAAGGTTACTAAAGAATGTAAGGCAAGAAGGAAGACCAGAGAGATGCCAAAAATGGCGAGAAATATATTTGAGAAAAGACCAAAAAGGAGACCAGGAAAAAGGGTAGAAAATAAATGGAAAACTGTACGAAGAAGGCACGAAAAAAAGATCGGAAGGAAAGCAATAAAATGCTAAAAGCAAGAAGAACCGAAAAGGGGCAAAAAAGCAACAACAAAATCAGAGGCTTGGTAAAAAAAGCATGGAAACAAAGCTAGAAATAAAAGCAAAAAATGCCACCAAGAAGGGTAAAGAAAAGCGTGAAAATGGATAAAAAAAGCCATGAAGAAGACTAGATAAGAGGCCCACCAATGGCTACAAACATTTTGGAAAAAGGTCAAAAGGAAGACCTGAGAAAGTCCAGAAAGTCCTGAAAAGATGTCTGAAAACGGTAAGCAAAAATGCCAGTAAAAAAGTGTCAGGGTTAAGTCAGAGAGAAGGTCAGAAAAAGTTGCAGAAAAAAGTCAGGAAAAAAATCAAAAAGAAGGTCAGGAAGAAAGTCCGAAGGAAGACAAAAAAGAAGGCTCAAAAAACCCAGAAAGGCCTGGAAGCAGATCAAAAAGCGAGCATGATAGAAAGTCATAATCAAGAACAGAAAGAAGATCAGAAACAAAGCCAAGTAGAGGGTGACAAAAATGTCAAGGACAAAGCCCGAGGACGGTCAAAAAGGGTGCACGCAAAAATAAAAGCCAGAAGTAGGCCACAAAAATACCAAAAAATGTCATTAAACAGAAATCTTGCCAAATAGATAGAAAATCAACGGAAAAGTGTATGAAGAAGGCAAGAAATAAACACCAGAAGGAAGGGAAGAAATTGCTGAAACAGACAAGGAATAAGCTAGAAATGGGTCACAAAAATAATCATATAAAGAAGCCACTAAAAGAACCGAAAAGGGGCAAAAGAGGTTTAAAAAGGCCAGCGAGAAGATCAGAATCAGAATCTATGCCAGAAAAGGCATAAAAAAGGCCAGAAATAAAAGCAAAAACTGCCTGAAAGAAGGTTAAAGAAAAGTGCGAAGATAGGCAAAAAGCTATGAAGAATACTAGATAAGTGGTCCAAAGATAAACTCAAAAGAGGTCAGAAAAAAGACTTAAAAGGTTAAAATAGGCCTGAAAAAGGCCCGAAAAAAATCTAGAAACTGGAGAAAAGAAGTCCTGATAAATTATCTGAAACAACAGGAAAAAATGCCAGAAAAAACTCCAGAAAAAAAATGCCAGAAAAAATTATCAGAAACATGTCGGGATTAAGCCAGAAAAAGGTCATGTAAAAGTTCCAGAAAGAAGACCGGAAAGAAGGCCGAAAACGATTCAAAAAAAGTCAAATAGAAGGCTAAATAAAGGCGCCAAATGAAGTCCAGAAAGAAGACCAAAAGGAAGACTAGTAAGGAGGTCTAAGGTGGTGGTGGTCAAAGTGATAAGCCCATACAAAAAAAGGAGGTCTAAAAAGTAAAGGATGTGAAAATAAAAACCAAAAAGTTGAACAAAGAAAAGGCTAAAAAAATCCAGCAAAGCATGAAAAAGATCAGGAAAAAATCTGGAAAAAGGTTAACAAGAAGTTGAAGCCACGCGCGAAAAAAAAACATTAAGTAAGTCTGAAGGAAGGCGAGAATGTAGGGCAAGAAGAAAACCTGAAGGAAGGCCAGAAAAAAGAACAGAAAGAGGTTAAAAATGGCGAGAAACAGATTTGAAAAAAGAGGAACGAAAAGAAGGCCTGTAAAAAAGCAACAAAAAGTGAACTAAAAAAACCAAAAAAGGTTAGAAATAAAACTATTAATATTCGGCAGGGCAGTCTTCGGAGAAATTTATCAAGACCTTTTACGTCGTTTCCCGACGTTTCGACACTTTGTTGGTATCTTTTTCAAGGGGTAATATCATTTAGTCTTTTGTTCTGTTCTTAGGATTGTACATATTATGGTCATGGAGGGTAATAGTTGGTACATGAGTTGGAATATTTAAAAAAAATTCAAAACTTTTTCCTGCTTTGAACTACCCCTTGAAAAAGACACCAACAAAGTGTCGAAACGTCGGGAAAGCATCAAACTTCAGTCTTGATAAATTTCCGAAGACTGCCCTGCCGAATATTAACAGTTACAATTGAATCCAGTCGATAAAAAAACACAAGTTAGAAATAAAAACGAAAATGCCACAAATAAGGCTAAAACTTTTTTTGAAAAAGACCAAAAAGAAGGCAAGAAAGACGACGTAAAAGGTCAAAATAGGCCTGGCAAAATAAATCCAGAAAAAGGAAAGAAAAAGATCTTGAAAAATAACTGAAAACGACAAGTAAAAATGACAGAAATAACAACAGAAAAAATGATCAGAAAAATATCAGGTCAAAGTCAGAATGAAGGCCGAAAAAGATCCAAAAAGACTAGAAAAAGATCAAAAAGAAGGCCAAACAGAAGGCTAAAGAAAGGCATTAAATGAAAGTCAAAAAGAAATCTCGAAAGAAGACCAAAAGGAGGCCCAAAGGGGATCAGAAAAAGGACCAACAGTATGACCAAAGAAAAGGGCCAGGAAACTATCTGAAAAATTGTCACCAAAATGGTCGAACACAGGCGCAAAAAAGCCAAAAAAAATTTTTTGAAGGAAGGCCTTCAAAAAGGTTAAAAAATGAACGGAAAAGTGTTTGACAAAGGCACGAAAAACAGATCAGAGGGAAGGCAAGAAAATACTAAAACAGACAAGAAATTAGCTACAATGGGCCACAAAAATCATGATACAAAGAAACCACAAAAAGAACCGAAAATGGGCAAAAAAAAAGTTAGAAAAAATGGCAAGCAAGAAGACCAGAATCTTGTCCAGAAAAAAGCATACAAAAAAGGCTAGATATCAAAGCAAAAAATGCCAGAAAAAGACCAAAGAAACGTCGGAAGAAAAAAAGCCACTACACTCAACTCTTTTTTTACACGGTTTGTTTTTTTCGATTACTCAAGGACGGTGCAACTTAGGGAGCATTTACAAACTACATGACGAATGTCGGCCCCTCCGATATGTATTGAGAAATAAACGAAGGGTCTCTAAGTTTCCCCGTTCTAAATAATCGAAAAAACAAACCGTGTAAAAAAAGTACTTGAGTGTAGGTAAGTGGCCCAAAATGACCACAACATTTTTTGAAAAACCCAATAAAAAGACTTAACGGGCTAAAATAGGTTTGAGAAAGGCCAGAAAAAAGCCTAAAAAAGGAAAGAAAAAAGTCCTGAAAATACACGTGAAAACGCTAAACAAAATGGTCAGAAAAAACACAAGAAAAAATGATCAGAAAGAAGGTCAGAAAAAGTTCTAGAAAAAAAAACCGGAAAGAAGTCCAAAAAGATCCAAAAAGGCTAGAAAAAAGACAAAAAGAAGCCCTGAAAGAAGGCTAAATAAAGCCGCCAAATGAAGGTCAGACCAAAGGCCCGAAGGAAAACTAAAAAGAAGGCCTAAGGCCAGTAAAGGATTTAAAAAAAGATACAAAAAAGATGGCCAACGAACAGGCTAGAGAAAGCCAAAAGAAGGGCAAGGGCGAGAAAACAATCGGAAAAAGGGTTCGCAAAAAGGTTGAAGACCGGCGCGAAAAAACCGCGAATAAGGCCTGATGAGGGAAGCCAAGAATGGAGGGCAAGAAGAAGACCAGAAGGAAGGACAGAAATAAAGGACCAGAAATAGGCCAAAAATGGCAAGACATCGATTTGAAAAAAGACCAAAAAGAAGCCCAGTAAAAAGGTTAGAAAAAAAAACGAAAAACTGTTCAATGTAGGCACGAAAAAGACCATAAGAAAATGCCAAAACAAATAAGTAAATAATCATTCTAAGAAGCCACAAAAAGAACCGAAAAGGAGCAATACAAAGGTTTGAAAAAAGGCCAGAGAAGAAGACCGGAATTTATCCCGAAAAATCGCATAGTAAAAAGGTTATAAATAAAAGCGAATAATGCTGGAAAGAGAAGGCTAAAGAAGAGCGCGAAGTTAGGCAAAAAAGCTATGAAGAAGACTAGATAGGAGGCCCAAAAAATACCACAAAAAAATTTGAAAAAGGCCAAAAAGATGGTAAAACAAAAGACTTAAAAGGCCAAAATCGGTCTAGAGAAAGGTTAAGAAAAAGTCCAGAAAAAGGAAAGAAAAAAGTCAAGAAAAAGGAAAGAAAAAAGTCCAGAAATGCTATTCGAAAACGGAAAGCAAAAAATACTAGAAAAAATGATTAGAACAATGTCAGAGTAAGATCATCGGCTCTCGTCTTGAAGATAGGCATACGATGCCTGAAACCGGTCGACGTGTAAGTTGAAAATAATTTGTTTTATTTTTGACATTTTGTAAGAGTTATACCTAAGTGTTGTATCTCGTCGGCGATTTTGCCTAGTGATTGTGGCTCTTACGTTGACACGAAAAATTTAATTTGTTTGTTAAGATCAGAAAAAAGGTCAGAAATAGTTCCAAAAGAAGAAAGAAAGAAGGTCGACAAAAATACAATAAGACTGAAAAAAGCTAAATAAGGCCGCCAAATGGAGATCAGAAAGAAGGTCTGAAGGAAAACCAGAAAGGAGACCCAAAAAGGGCAGTAAAAAATTAAAAAACAGACCAAAAAGGCTAGAAAAAACCAGAAAAGTAAGAAAAAGGCCCAGAAAAAAATCAGAAAAAGTAAAAGTGAAAGTAGTAAAAGTTGGAATATAAACCAGAAAAAGTTCAAAATAAAGGCAATAAAAACAGTCAGAAAGAAGATCAGAAAGAACTACAAAAGGCTACATAGAAAACCGTAAAGAAGGCCGCAATGCCCAGAAACAGTCTACAAAAAGATGGCCAGAGAACATGCCAAAATAAAGACCGCAAAAAAACGTTAAAAAATACACGAAAAGAGGCCAGAAAGAAGGTCATGAAGAAGTTCGGAATAAACTGGACGCCAGAACAAAGGTGAGTCAGTTAGTGAAAAGCCAGCATAAAGCCAGAAGATTAGAAAAAGTACCAGAAAGATGACTGAAAAAACGCCCGAAAAACACCGAAAGAGAGGGGAAGTCAAGAAAGACCAGACGGGAGGCTCAAAAAGGCTAGAATAGGATTTAAAAACAGGCAAAAAGAAAGCCAGATAATAGGCTAGAAATGGGCAGAAAATACAAGAAACAATCCAGAAAAAAATCCAATAGAAAGTGCAGAAAAAATCTTATTAAGGGCTAGAATTAGAGTCAGAAAAAATGTCGGAAAAGAGATCCAAAAAACCCTACATAGTCTTACGCCAAAAGGTTGCATGTCAAATGCAATTTGTTATTTGGGTGAATCTAATCGCAAGATCTTTTAAAGCGGACGATAGAACCGTTTGTAATTACCAACAAATGACTTAAATATCTAGGCAGTGACCCATCTTATTCAGTGTTAAGAAGCGTGGGAACAATTATTTCCCTATTGACACTTTCTCCATAATGCGATACGGTTCATTTGAAGAAAAAAACGGTCCGTTGAAGAAACTTCCTTGATTGAGCACAACAAAGTAGAACATATCATCTCGAGCTCGAGCCCAGACAATGTAACAGTTACTACTTACAATGTCGCTCACCGCAAAAGTCAATTTCAACTTTCAACGTTCGTTGGCCAACATACATTTTCCCATTCCACGAGAGAAATTCACACCTTTTTGTCCAATGAAATAACTGCAACATAGAACGAACGAACGAAATTCCTGGTACTAACTGTGCTTAGACAGGGAGGCGACTCGCGACACCCTGCTGCTGCTGATGCTGCTGCTGTTGCTGATGTGGGCTTTGATGGATGACCCTTTTACGGTATCCGCATCCCGGTCGCTACTCTCCTGGTGATGCGACGTTTCGTTGGTGGGGTGGGGACATGGCGCATTTAGAATGGGCAATCATGACAGGTTAAATCTACCGTTGTCGTCCGTCGTCGCCTGTCCGTTCATCCACCCGTCACTACCGTCACATTCGTTGGCATCGTAATCCCGAGCTCACCGCCGCGATTCTCGGTTGCAGCAGCAGCAACAAAGCTCAAGGCGGCAGCGGCAGCGGCCGTGGCCGCTGTCATCGCGTAGTAACCCACAGACCCAAAGAAGTGATTCACGCCGCGACGACCGACGACCGGCGCGGCAAGAAAGAGCATCAAACGATCCGCTCTTTCTTTCTCCATGGGTCGCGGTTACGGCCGGCGTGTTTCGTAAGAACACGTGAGCTTTTGCAAACAACACACAGCCCAGGGCTGCCTGCAGATGAAGAAAGAAAATGAATCACGAAGGGCCCATCCGCGGCGGGAGGCCGACAGCAGCAGAGGCAGCAGAGTAGGCAGCAGCAGCCGGGGGTCTGAAGGAAACGAAGAATTATGCAATGATGAAGACAACGATGATGATGATGATGATTTTTATTTTTATTGCTTCGGTGATGCTCGCTCTTAGCACAACGACTGGCTGACTGACTGACTGCCATGCCAAGGGATGGAGCGTGAGTGAATTGCCCCAAAAAATGGCAAAAGTAAAACAGCAAAGGGTGCACGTGTATGACGTCTGTCCGCCTGAGACGGTTTGGTTTGTGGGGCTGTGAAAAAAAACCCCAAGCACTAAAACAAGTCACTAGCTCAGGCGAGGAATGTGAATTCGTGATGGCTCTTGGGTCACGGGGCGGCTCGTAAACTGGAGAGCTTCTCGGAGTAATGGCCTGGCATGGATGGCCCGGCATATTGCACCGTAACCTGACCTGACCGGTACTGAACTTTATTTTATTGATATGAAAAATTACGAGTTGGCAACGTTACTCGAGAAGACTTGCTCGTAGTTAGTGGTAAACGTTAAAATGCAAAAAATTCCTGCAGTAACTGTAAAGCTTGAGTGAATTTCGCTCCTGGTGTGAGCAATACGATCTACCTTAGCACAAAAATTTAAATAGGTATTAAAATTAAATTAAAGGTATTTTTGTTGTCAAAACAATTTTATGTTAATTTTCAATCGTTTTAAAAAGGACGTTTAATCTAGAACTAGTTGTTTACGAAATCTGGCCTTTATAGTGTCCCAAAACTTCAATCGACGCGAATTAGTCCACCCTCTTCTTCCTTACTTCCTCAAAACGTCCAACCGTGATGTGGCAATGTGAAACTCTTACCCCGGCAACTACCTACCTTGTGTCCGCCTTGCTGTAAGTTTCGTCGTTCATCAACGAAATCGATTCAACACCTCCCAGGTCTTCATCAGGTCAGCAGATTTCGGTTTTCCACTACTGATTGTGAGTCGTCTAGATTTCCTTGAATGAATTCCAGACCCGGGACACCGTCCCAGGTGTTTTCCGATCTATCGGTCGATCGTTGATCGGTCGTCTATCGTTGCATCTATCTATCAGCGAAAATCGTGAACTGTTCCAATCCTGCGGTCAGCTTAGTTTACTACTTTGTTTACGAACGGGACATCAGTATCGTCGACCGAGCTGCTTTACGAAAACTAAACGTCATACATTTACAGGGTGTCGATTTCCTGGAAAAACCTGGAAAATCAGGGAATATCAGGGAATTCATTTTGGGATCAGGGAAATCAGGGAATATCAGGGAATTTCGAAATTCAATCAGGGAAATTTTGTTTGCCCGGCAATATTGTTGATCAACTTTGGAATCAAATCAATTTTCGTGTAAAATATACGCAGATTGATCGGTTGAATTAAAACTTGTTACATGTCTAGTGGCGATTCGATTATCTTTCAGTTTGCCGTAAATTTTTTATTTGTTTTGCGCCGTACAATTGTCAGACTTCACTCGCTGTAGTGCTCGAAATCGGCAATGGCAGGCCTCACGTACTTAACGGTGCAGACATCAAGAGCACAAAGCGGGATACAGACTGTTATTTACACGCGATCTACAGCGTTTTCACCAATTGCAGAATTTTACACTCAGAAGCCCCAAGCATTGATCATCTTCCTTCAGTGTCCATGATTCATGTCCGTTAAGGGTTACCGGGAGCATTAACGTTCTGTCGAATTTGCGTTTATGTGAGTTGGCAACCTTCGGGACTGGTTCAGCTGGTTACGTAATACGCAGAAAGCTTACATGTTTCTCTGTTCTGACGTGATCCGCAGTGAGCATGCGACTCTTGGCCTGGTTCTTCTCATCTGTCATTTTCTGCATTCGACATCAAACAAGCTGTTACACTCACCCTTATTCTGCGAGGCGAGTGACGTAACTAATTTGGAGTCATCGCGAATGAGGTGACAATTGTCGCCTAGGTGACACGGTTGTCACCTAGGTGACAGCACTCAATTCGCCGTGGCGAGTCACGGCGAGTGACAATTGTCGTATTGAGTCACGTGACTCGCAGAATAAGGGTGATTGTCTTCCCCACGTCGTGTCTATCACTTCCCTCGTAGTTGTTGGCGCCATGGCGGATCCTCCACAGCCTACTTACGTCTTATTCTCTTTCGTCCTGCTGTTCTGCGATTCGTTGATCAAGCTTTCTGGTGTACTCCACTGCAACGTCATATGCCGTAAACCGCTAGGTGTTGAAATGCAAGATCCTCTCAGTGCGAGCCTTTGCCGATTTCGATAACCTTACGTGGATCTTACGACGAGATAGCGGTCAAAGTCGCTAAGAAAAGACTGTATATTGTGACTTCCAAAAAGTATTGACCGTTAAACACGATCGATCTGGGAGCTTGAATTTTCAAGTCGTGCGCACCCATAAATCCTTTCGAACCTGTCATAGAATTCGTCCCTAGCAAAGCAAAGCAAAGTCTTGAGCATTAACCGTCACTAGACATTATCCTTCTTTACCGACAGACTTCGCAGCCGGCTGTTAGAGTACAGGAAAATTACGGGGTCAGTGCAACGATCCTACTGATTCTGTCTAACAAAAACCGGCTAGCCGAGATTCGAACACAACTGGCTTGTTAGATCAGCATCGCACCTCGAAGCTAACTGGGCGGTTCAATTCGTCCCTAGTACCATCGAATTTATGATTTGTTGGTGATTATACGTTGATTAAGCTGTAGTTGAAGAATTTGCCTTAATTCTCAACACCCATATACGGTCATCGGACCGAACGGTCGGCCACCGAACTACCTTCGAGTCAATGCTGCTTTCAAGCCTCGATAGTTGCAATCCGAAATCATGACACACAGCTTTAGTCTTAACTGTCCTCCATTGAGGGTTAACATATTTGCCATTTGGACTTTTTCTAATAATATATCTAGCTAAAGTTTTGCCGTACCTCGAAACCAGAAAAACGCACATTTTTGTACCAAAAATCTTTGGGGAATCATCTCCTTGACCCCATACTTTTTGTAGCAAAGATAACAAGCTGGAACTTCCAGGAAAGTTTTGTTTTAGTTTAACTGAAAACTCGCAGACATGTGTCCACCTTCCAGCGGCAAAGTTACTAGTTTGAGCTGACTGAAAATTAGCAAGATTTGTTATGTTTACACGGCTGTAATTTTTTTGTATGTAACATCTAAGCTTTGTGCAAAAACAGGGCGATTAGATTATTTCTCAATCTTTGTTTCTTTGGATTCAAGTTGATACCTCAAACATAACTGTCCCTAGACTCGATAGAAGAGGGTGTTTTCGAAACGCTGGTAAGAAATAGGTTAAGAATCTTTGATATGTGTTCTTAAAACATGAAGAAATCTAGCTTTAGTTTTCAGCAGCTCGCATAAGCCATGCTAAAGGGTTAAAAACTTAAGCCAGAAATCGCCCAAATAAGCTTGATATTCGAGTTTTGAGGGTCAGGGAAAAATATTTGAAGCATCAGGGAAAATCAGGGAAAGTCAGGGAATTTTATTTTTGGATTTGAGTCGACACCCTGATTTACGTTTGGCGTCCGGATGTGAATAGTTCCTTCCAAACTCAATTTTACTGGTCATGATGACTGGCCATGATGACTGGTCATAATCACCCTTATTCTGCGAGGCGAGTGACGTGACTATTTGGAGTCACCGCGAATCAGGTGACATTTGTCACCTAGGTGACTCGCTTTGTCACCTAGGTGACACGGTCTGTCACTTAGGTGACAGGGGTTTCTTACCTAGGTGACTCGGCTGTCACCTAGGTGACTCGACTCGCCGTGGCGAGTCACGGCGAGTGACAATTGTCGTATTGAGTCACGTGACTCGCAGAATAAGGGCAAATGACTGGTGTAGAATACTAAAAATTTTTCTGACCATTGATTGCAAGCAAGCGGGCGCCTAAGGTTTCGTTCCATTTCTGTGCGTCTTCTGTTGTCCTGTAACGCCTGTGCAACAAAGCTTTCGATTGTTTGAAAGATCTTTTCTTCTCCTTCGATTGAAACAGTTGACCCTTCTATCAATTTGTTAAGAAGAAGGTGAACTTGAACTACTCAGAGGTAAGTTTTCTTAACAATGTTTAATGATTGCTGTTGCTCTTCTTTCCAAGTGTACCCGTTTGTCGTCCTTCAGGTAAATGCAAAATAATCTTGTTAATCCAAAAGTGTAGTAATGAACCTCATATTCTTTGCTTCAGATAATGAGCAATACGTCTGTTTTCTGGATTATGGTTGAAATTTAAACTGTATGCTCTCAATGCTGATAGGGTATGTTGCTACATCGTCGTAATTGCCTATTCCCGTCCTATCCAACACAAATTATTAAAAATATCAGCATTTTTATGACACACAATGCAAAACTATTTATTTCCTAATATTTTAGTTAGTTGTCTATCATACGCGATCAATCAAAGTGAGCTGAGATCTATTTAAATGCTTTTTATCATTGAAGAAGTCCTACCAGTCAGATTTCCAACTTTTTTTCGTGAGACGAAGAAGACAATCACCCTTATTCTGCGAGTCACATGACTCAATACGACAATTGTCACTTGGGTGACTCGCCACGGCGAGTCGAGTCACCTAAGTGACACTTGTGTCACCTAGGTAAGAAACCCTTGTCACCTAAGTGACAAGGCGAGTCACCTAGGTGACAATTGTCACCTGATTCGCGGTGACTGCAACATAGTCACGTCACTCGCCTCGCAGAATAAGGGTAATTGTCGTTATTCTACAGCCAGGAAAACTTGCCTCACCAGCAGAAATTTTGTAGAATAACATTTGTCATGCCGTCCTACACAAATACATGCGCGTTAGCTTCGTAAACATTGATCAGCACAAGAACTTTTGGAGTGTTCATTAAATCCATGCAACGAATGATGAAAATTAGAATGGCATTACTTATTACGACGGGAATTAGAAAAAACCCTACCTCTTTTTGGTGCTGGAGTTCTATACGCTATTGGCGGAGGGTATGAATACCAGTGCATTGCTCTTACTGAAGCCATATAGTGTGCATTGCGTTATCGTTGATTTCTCAGTTCGAGACTGCTAGGGGGTCAAATTTCCTGCTCCAAAAGCTTCGGAACATTTTCAGCAAGTCATTTTTGTGTTTTATTGGCTTTATGAGCAGGTGCTTCGTCTTGTTGGAAGACGAAATGACGGCCAGCAGCAACCTCTTTCATCCAAGGGCACATCCTTCAGAACCTTCAGGTATACATGGGCTGTTCGGGTCAGGGATGGTTCGATCACTTTGACTCAATTTTGATTCATTTGACGGTACCGTCTCAGCCGAGCCAAATATGACAATGTTACTTATGGGACATTTGTAGAACTAGTTCTAATCTACCATTTTTCTGAACAAAGTTTTGCTGTATCTTTTGTAGTTACGGTGCTACAACGCTAGTAATTCATCAGTGACTAAATGAACGTTCATTTAGTCACTAATAACTAGCATTGTAGCGCTGTAGCTACAAAAGATACAGCATAACTTCATTCAGCAAAAATATAGATAATAACATGTTCTACAAATGTCCCATATGTAACTTTGTCATATTTAGTCCTGTTAAGACGGTACTGTCACATGAATCAAAATTGAGTCAAAGTGATCAAACCATCCCTGGTTCGGGTCGATTCACCTTTTGATCCTGATTAAAGTTTTTTTCATCAGAGAAAAAGATGACGGAATCATTATGATGAGGATGCTTCAACCTACTCAGAAGTTTTTTAGCTTTCTCCAATCGCCGTGATTTGGTCGCAGCATTCATAAGTTGACCGCTGCGTAGCGCATACGAGCTATAACCAAGGTGTTTGGCTCGCCGGATTGGGAAGTACGAACACCCGATTTTCCGATCCATGGACCTTATTGGCCTCACTGGATTTTTTAAACAATTCTTTCCACTTTTTTGACTCTGTTCCGTTTGGCGGTAATGGAACGGCACTTGTATGCCTTCCGGGTAAGTGTGTAGGATTGCTTATCACTTTCCCAAGCCTTCTTTATATAGTACACTGTTCTTTCCGACACTTTTACCGACCGAACTATCTCCTTTACGCTTGCTCCGGCGCGTAATAGAACGCGAAGGGCTGACCAATTGTTTTCTTGTTTCGACATCTTTCAGTTTACTCAACACTGTTTGTTTACATCTGACACCCAATAGTATAAGCTATTCAGCCATTCAGTATATTTGAATATTGTTGCACAAGCATGAGAAATTACTATTTGAAATTTACTGCAAAAATTCGTCACGCATCCTGTATTTCTTCAACCAAATTAACTACTAACGGAGAAACAGTGGTTTTGTTGTTCATTTCATAAGAACCAGCCAAATTTGTGAAATTTTGTGGAAATTTGTGGAAACACAATGTGAATCACCCTTTTTTGCGAGTCACATGACTCAATACGACAATTGTCACTCACCGTGACTCGCCACGGTGAGTCGAGTCACCTAGGTGACGACCGTGTCACCTTTTGGATTCTGGGTTCACCATAGAGCAGTGCGAGTTCATGGCTTACCCTACGCCTCCATGCTTCCTTCTCCTGTACGCCGCCGACGATCGTTCTTAGTACTCGTCTTTCGAAAACTCCGAGCACTCGCAGGTCCTCCTCAAGCATTGTCCATGTTTCAGAGTAGAGAACAACCGGTCTAACAAGCGTCTTGTACAGAGTACACTTTGTACGGTGGCTTAGTCTGCTCGACAGCAATTGCTTGTGAAGTAGCCTATAGCAAGCACGACTTCCGCTGATAATACGCCTCCGTATCTCACGGTTGGTATCATTGTCCGCCGTCGTCGCGTGGGTCTATTCCGATTGTTCCAGTCCGAATTTCCGAATGCCTACAGGTCCAGTCCGAATGCCTACAGGTGCACAAGGCACTGATAGTTCCCATTATTCAGCCGTTTATCAGCCAAAGCGTACGTACTTTGTTGTAGTCGTACTTACTGCTGGATCCATAAAGTTTTTCAGTACCATTACAAGTAAGACGGCGCTTAGTGTTTCATTCCATTCAGTTGCGTCTTCTGTTACTTGTTTTCTTAGGAGAGTCTACAGTCAATCTTCATTTTCTTTCTTCTCCTTTTATCGATATGGTAGATCCTTCTATCAACTTGCCAAGAGCTAGGTGAACTTCTCCAATAATGTATAGGTATACCCTCTTGTTGGCCCTCTACTTTTCAAGATTTACCCCAAAGAGCAAAGCAAGAAGTTTCTTCACCTTGCAACATTCCCAATCTAATTTTTCCTCTCTTTCTCCTTCACGACTTGTCTCGCTCTGGCAATACTAGGCCGTATGGATAAAAACAGTTTGCTTAGGTTTTTCCGTGTAAATCTTATGGGAGAAGTAAAGAAAACTCTCATTTATACGGCCTACTATCAGCAGCTTTGCTTCATTACTTACTTCTAGAATTACTATTTCAAAGGAACAGAACCTAAACGCGAAAACCCGCGCTGAGAACCGCAGCTAACACTTATCCGTATGAACAACGTCACGTGCAGTACTTTGCCAGTCGTCGTCCCGTTAGCAAAACCAGTTAGATTAACCTATTTCCTTTCAGCGCCAGCGCTTTTCTATCGATTCTAGGGAAGATCATGTATGAGGTATCAATTTTGACCCAAAGAATCAAATAATGGTCACAGCTCACAAGGTTCCTTTTACAGAGCTTCCTTTTAACCAGTCCGCTGTGGTTTGAAGGTTACATAACATCTGCGACTTAGAGATTCTGGGGGAAATGTTGGGGTCAATTTCGGTTATGATTGGCTCTCACTGTAGTTCGGTTCAGTCCGCGGATATCCCAGCTTGATAAAAAGGAACGAACCAGTGTTGCTTCGATGACCCTCCCAAATTCTATTTTTTTCGCTCTTTCACCTTGTCACCTTTGTCTTCCCCTGGAGATACTTACTATCAACTATACCTTTGTTTTACTACCGTGAACGTAGGAATAATGTGTAAAAAGTGCCCCAACTGGGCAATACGCCCCAGTTCGTTGATTCCTAAACTAGCATAAATTAAAATGCAAAACTAACTAGAAACCTTACAATTCGATGAAACCAGCCTACTATGTAAGTTTGACAGTTGTGACTAGCTGTCAACTCAAAAGAAAAATAAATATGTTTTCTAACAGCTTCCGATGTATTTTTTTGCGTCGTGTCCGTAAGCCTTTTTTGGGGATAAAATCTTAAAATATCCTGTTGGTGCGATTCGATTGAGTGAAGTAAAGTTCTAAAACATTATCTCATGCGAAAAACCGGTGAGAAACGCTTAATTTACTTAATTATTTTATATTTTTCCCGACGTGTCGAATCCGGCCAATATGCCCCGCTTGCGATGGTGCAATATGCCCCATTGCAGATGTGGCTATAAATACAGATAAATAGATATAAGTAACAGTCTATTGCCACTATTATCCTCAGTTAGTTTTGTAGAATAAAAATGCTGGGAACGTCTAAATTCAAGGTGCAGTATAATATGCCCCATGTAGTAAAGAAAAGTTATCACAGGAGACCAAAACTAGGTTTATTTTATATGAAAACGCAACATTTTGACAGTATCTAAGAGAGTTTAACTTTCTACAAAATAGACCAGGCATATCAATTGCAAAAATACTCCAAACACAACGTGGAACATAATATATTGCAGCTGGGGCATATTGTCCGCATAGACGAGAAACCCAAATTTTAGACGCTGTTTTTATTCTACAATATTAAAGGAAGTTAACAGTTGTTATTAATTTTCAGCTCAAAAACGAACATGTATTCGTAGTTGTAACGTTAATCTTGGTAAGCTCTTTTGAGATATATCCATTTGTTCTTAAGGGGGACACATTGTACCACATTTTTATGATTCTTCCGCTATTATAAGTATTCTAGATTTGTATTAACAACGTTAACAGTAGCAACGTGTAGAGCTACGATCTATAATATCTGGTAAAAAATATAGGTATTAAAAGTCGACCAACAATTTTTCGTTTTGTAAACTTATCAACGGTGCCTAATTCTGCGCAGTTTCTTACCCATGTTCCTAATTCTGTGCATGTTTGTTCCTAATACTGCGCACCTAAAAAGTAACAATAAATACTTATGTCATGTTCTTTATATCTTTATACGCTGAAAGCACACCAAAAATTCGGCATTAGCCATTACCGTAATTAAATCCATGATCCGGCCTTCTTGTGCTGTTCAGGTGGCACAAGACTATTATTATCATTTTGATTGACTCGTTTTAAACATTTTATCCGCAATAACGGGAAGGGCGAATCGATTCGGGTTTTTTTTGCATATTGAACAACACACTTTAGACTAATATTAAAATTTGTGTTTTCATATGTATAAAAACCACCTCCCCACTCCTTGACAGCTCCATGAGGTTGGACATTCAAAAAACAAATCAGAAGACATGGTTTCATAAATTGGCGCTCGTAGATTTGGACCACGAGACGCAGCACAGTATGCCAATCAATGCAAGTTAAAGGTTTTACTTGAATTTTCATGCCTGTATTCCTCAGCTATTTGGACAAGGTTGCGTATTCTTTCGCCTTTTCTTTGCAGGATACGTGCGCATAATTTGGAACATGAATAAAAAATCTGTGCCTAAATCTGCGCAATACTGCATCGCATTTTTCTAAGGAAAGCACTGAATACAATCACTCTATTATTTAAAACATGACTAAAACTAATTATTCTTTCTAATTATGCGGGGTAATTTGATCATTGCAAAGAATTTCTATCATAAATTTGTTAATTTTCTAGAAGGTCAGTCTTAGCGTTGGTGCAAACGGCGATGTTTTCTGTCATACCGTGTCAACGCCATATTCAAGACAGTGCCTAATTCTGAACAGTTCTGATTTGACTTACATTTTGACAACATACTAACTAATAAAACCATTTTAGTAATACAAATTGTTAAAATTGTTAATGGTTAAATTGTTAAAATAGCTATAATTTTGTTTATATGTAAGTAAAATCTGCAACTGTCCAGAATTAGACACTTTCTTAAATATGGTGCCGGCAAGGTATAAAATATTTTCAATTTCACTTATCGCTCACTTTATGGCGTAATATTCAACAGACATTTATATAAAAAATAACACAATGATCATAGTTATGCACAATGTTGAAAAATACATATATAACGACTAATGCGCGGAATTAGGAGCGGTCAAGGTACTTTCTTGTGAATTGACTGACTTCATGAGGCTAAACTAACATTTTATCATTTTTTCTTCACTTTGTCCTGACGGTCTTCACCTCCGTTATGGCTCTCACTCGGTACTCTTTTTCAAAGTTCGTTATCTGGTAAATATGAGTTTTGTGTCTGGTTAGCAATGCGAATAATATTGATCCTTATAACCATTTAGTTGGAATCCTTGTTTTCCCACACACGCATTCTCATTCTAACAAACACGTCGGTATAAGCATCCTTTTCGGACTCTCACTCTTATTTATTCATGCATTGCGACGAGTTTTTGCGAGTGTGTATTTAGCTAACTGCTACGGTCGTCGCTTTTGTTCGTCATTGCAGCCCGAGATGCTGATAGCGACTATTCGCAAGAGCACGCACTCCCGCCCGTGAGTAGAACCGTGGGCGAAGATGAAGAAGAAAAGAAAAAGTAATGCAAAATCTGTATCCCAGTGCGCTATTTGCCCTCACGGGCAGCTGTTTTCTTACGAGTTATTTGACTCGCGGGTAAGCTATGTAGAAAGACGATATGAGGTTGTGCTATCGCGAGTTTGTAGGTAGAAAAATGTCTGCACACAGCAACGGTGACTGTTTGTTGTACGCTTGCGTGAGCGGCGTAAGCGTTGAATGCTATGCTTCTCATACTCTCTTGCGTGAGAGCAGACATGTCTGGTTTCTCGCTCGATTTGCCACATTGTTTAAGCCTTTAGAAAACATAACAAAAAGACCGTGAAAGGATGGCTAAAATACGAAGGAAAGACAACGACAAAAATGTGATGAAAAGATAACGAAAAGGCGATAAAAAGGTGGTGAAAACACAATGGAAAGTTGACGGAAAAGCGCCGAATGGTGGCAAAAATACTAAGGAAATAACATAAAAATACGATGAAAAAACAACAAAAAGACCATAAAACAGTCAAAAACAGAAGTCAAAAAACGACGAACAGATGATGAAAACATAATGAAGAGATGGTAAAAATACTATGAAAAGACGACAAATAGGAAGAAAAAAGAATGGAAAACAGATCAGCAGAAGCTGATAATAGAACAGCCAACAGAAATATGATGAAAGGGCATGGTGAAAAAACTGCGAAAAGAAGACGGAGAGATGACGAAAAAGTGATGACAAGTAAGCGAAACGGCAATGATAAAAGATGAAAACTGACAAAAAAGAAGTCGGAAAATGCCAAAAAGCGACAAAAAGACTATAAACAATTGCAGAAAGAGTCATAAAAAGAAGATAAACTACAAATGACGAAAACAAGGCGCTAGCAAGCGAAACCGAAAATGCTACAAAAAACGATAAAAATGACAAAAAATCGCTGATGTGAAATAATGAAGCCACAAAGGGTAACAAGAACGAAAAACGAGTAACAGGCGACTAAAAAACAACAAGACAGAATACATAACAAACAACCTAAAAAATTAAAGATAAAAGATGAAAAACCAAAGATCAATAACGAACGACAAGAGTAAGTTACCAAATCAAAAAATTCCTAATTTCCTTCAAATAAAATCAAGAATAATACCTTCAAAACATATACGATGAAGAATTTAGTGGAATGAAGCGGATTTCACCCGTATAAAAATAAACTGTGGCACATTAGGTACGCAGGTTACCATAGAACGATCCGCTCCGGTTACCAAGCTATGAAGAGCGCTACAGATTAATTAACTAGGACACTCTGCAGACACCTCGGAACATAACTAGAGCTGTCTTCATATCAGACGTTCTAACATCCCGGATTGACTGCCCTTGGAGCTCTGAAAAGACTCGACATCTTAACTCGGCCTCGATTAACACGGAACAATTCCTTTTTTTCATATACCGCACCGGCGTGCTAATTTAGTTAACAGCGTTCATGAGCTCCGTTAGCTGAAGGTGATTTTGCATGTAGAATTGAAGTAGAATAGTTTTTACGCAAAATTTGAAATTGTGATTCAAGAAAGAAAATACATGTAGATAAATGCAAATATTTTCAGCTGCAGTGCATCAACTTTTAATCTCTTTTTTTCATTTTGAAGGGTAGAAAATTGGCTATCGATTAGTTGAACTTCACGTTTTTGTAAGATCAATAGTACTGTTGATATTTGTGAGTTTGGTAACAACAAAACAAAAGAGAACGCACTTTTTTCAACTCAACTTTACACAATTTCAACTTTATCAAAGATATTAGACAAGATTAATGCATTTTAAGGATTTTATAAAAAACTAAGAAATCAGGTCAATGATAACAATTGGTTGAAAATTGTAGAAGTTATGCCCATTTTACTAAAGCAGTAATGTTTGCGCATTTGTCCACATGCAACAAATACATGAAACCTTTTACGGCAAGAATGTTAAACATGTTGGATTCCAAAATTATGTTAAACGAAAAAAATGTATGTTCAAGATCGTCCCTCATTTCAAAAAAAAGTTCCTACAACAGTCATATGAAAAGACATAAGAAGACAATTACACGATTTAAGACTTTTTTATAAATTGATAAAATAATTATTGACTATTATGCGCATGACATGATGAGGATCTTTTGAATAACTTTTCAATGGCTGAGGCTCGGTCTCCCTGACATGTAATTTATTTTACTACGATCGATGCATCAGCTTCTGTGCCGTAAGTGTAACTAGGAAGGTGAATTTCGTAATAGAATGAACCTAGTATAAACACTATTATGCTTTGAAGGATTTGAAAGGATTTGAAATTTGCAATTAAATAAAGAGAACGTTACTTGCTTACAATATGGTTATACAAAATACTGTCGTCTTTCATGATAATGCAACGATAGAATTCCTCACAACAAACCAGTAACAAAGGAATAAAAATCTAAGTGAAGATGAAATAGAGGTTTTCTAATTTTCATATCTTGTGTTCAAAGCATTATATTTTTACATCGTTTTAATTTTGAGATTATAGTTTCACTAACTATTGCTGTACGTGTTTGCTCAGTACTATGAATTCTTGGAAACAGAATTTATCTGAAACTACCAACTATAAATATATAATAGACACAAAATAATAATAATGACATGACTTAAATTTATTGAAGTCGTAAACCGCCCGACCGACTAAGTAGAAGTTCAAACACTTGACTCGGAAGGTCTCCTCCAATAGGTACTTTGTGAAATATCTCAAGTTAACCGATTTGACAGACAGACCAGTAGGTAGGTGGTGATGGAATGCAAAAATTAACAAAACAACCATGAACCGTCGTCTCTCAGCCGGGTTTGCTCGAACAGCAAAAACACAAAAAAAAAACCGACGAAAATGAGCAAACTTTCGACGCTTACCGCAATTAGCCCAAAACAGTACAAACGAGCTGCCAAATGACTTTTTATGCTACCTCCCGCCGGTGAAAAGCAATGAATTTCTCACCTTCGGTTCAACAACGTTCCCCGCTGCTGCTGCTTGCCGGTGGATGCTGTGGATGCTGTCTCCTGAGTGTCTCCGTTCGCGACGATGCGATGGGGCGACCCTTTTGCGTTTCCCTCCCGGTCCGTTCCGTTCCGATCCAATCCGATCCGCGACGGTCAGTTAAACGAAACTGAAATCATCCAATCTGGTAGGGGGCGAGAAAAAAATACGAGAGAAGACGTTATGAAAATATGTTTGTTGATTTTTATTATGCTTTCAAGTACTGTGCAGAAAAAACTGGCCATGGAGCAAAGGACTGAGAGAATGTAGATTTCTAATTTGCAAATTGTACTGTCGAAAAGAACCAACGACAGGAGAAGGTGGCGCAATTTTCGCTAAACGGTGGAACTAAATGAGTACGGCTGCGGCATCAGAAATTGGTGAAAGCCAATAAAATTGATTTGACTTCAGCACCACTGACTGTCTTGGTGGGACCCGCATGCGGGTCCGTTGTTTTTTTTCAGATTCGCTAAAAGCGAAGGGAACCATGATGTGCAATTCTTAGGAGGAAGGTTAGTAGTATGATAATGAGGGAGAAAATTAATGAATTAATTTTTACTTATTCGATGGAACATGAATTGCTGTACATGTACATGTAATAAAAGTATTTCTATCCGACAGAAAATTCGACTTTTTTATGATCGATAAAAAACAACAACCAACAATAGCACAGATATGCTAAATTAAGTTCCCATTTGCATTTCCGCGCACTTATTTCCTGCTGCCGCTACCCGGCGACGACGATGACTGCATCTTCTGCAAAGAGCAAAAACCGTGAAGTCTGTCCGTAAATGACAGCACCAAAATGGTCATAAACTAAACCGCACGTTCGTGGCTCTCTATCTCTCTCGGCTCTGTGCATTGCTTTGCGTTGGTTGGTTGGTACCTTTATTTATGTTCCGAAACACGGCGAAACGAGCCGCAGCGCGCGGTTTGCCGTGTGTCTGACTGAGGCGGCATAATTTTTGGCATACCCCGAAAGAGTGGCATGAACTTGTTGGGAACAAGTTTGTCGTACTTCTAAGCGAGCCTTAGTGCGAACCGGCGGTGCGGTGCAGTGGTGCGGCGCGAAACGTCACCGCCACCGGACGGCGTTGTGCACTTGAAGGGGTCATCAACCAGCCCCGAAATCCGCAGCATTAAGGCTGGCTTGGGTTTTATGTCTTTCCGGCCGCAGGTGCAAGCACAGTACGAGCATAATGCGCGGGCGCT